>NC_066583.1:630229724-630542502 GCF_024323335.1 Lathyrus oleraceus | reverse complement strand
AATTGAGAAATAGCGAAGCAGACGCTTCATATATTCTTTTTCATCCCAAGTTTGAATTACGAAAGGATATTCTTTAGAAGTTTTTGTTAAAATTGTATGGATTTGAAAAATGTTTTGAATTTATATTTATGAAATGACACAGAAAGATGACGCTGAAATAAGTCGATTAATTTTTAAATGGTTTAATTTATCAAACATCGATAATGTAGATTTACTACCAATTATAGGAGGTGCCATTAATTAAACAAAAAGGCACTAAATAAATAAAGGATAAATTAGGCCTATGTTCTCAATGTAAAAAAAATCCAAGCCCAAAACATATTAACACCTACATGCTACCAAGAGAATCATAATAAATAATTCTAAGTGATCATAAAATTTACTTTGAAAAAACTAGTAAAGAGGTATTCATGTAAACGTTGCAATAAAGTCCACAACAATTGGATTGACTCTTCAAAGGCTCACCACATTCTTTTAACATAATCGCTTTTTTTTCTCTTTCAGTAATCCGCTCCCTCTCTCCATTTGATAACGGCAAATTGATCTACCCACAAAATAAACCAACAACTCAAAAGCAAAATTAATATGGTTCTACTTAAAATATACCAAATATAATCCAAATGGGAATTCGCAGAAATCATATCTTGATAATAGAAACATGTTGACAACATAACCCATTGACAATCCAAGTGGAAACCGAAAAAAATAGAAAACACGACCTTAATGGGAACCGCTTCCTTCCTTCTCTATTTGAGATGCCACAAAACCAATAACCAAATTAAAACAACTAATGGAGATCCAATTGAAAAAAAAGAAATCAAAGCCAACATATTGGAACCGAAATACAGAGAATCCAAGGGAAGAAAATGTTCACCATATTATCACTTCTCTTACTCAATCAACTAAGATCGACACACATCCAAAAGGTAAACAAGCATGGAAACAGAGTCATGAATTTCATAAATTACTAATGCTATCACACATTCAGATTTAACATATCAATTTCCTCTTCTTAGCTCGATAACAATAATCCAAAGGATCAAAATAAAATGGTTCCAAATGATTTAAGATGTTCCTAGAAATTTTTTGCGTTCAACTTTGAAAATATTCGGCACACAACATTAACACACAGAGCTTAGTAAAAAAAATCGAATTATGTCGTTACCGCGATGTTGAATTAAGTCCCAGGTATCGCTTCAACATTAATCGCTTCAACACACCCGCAACGCTATAACATCACACGCTAGATTGAAGATGGACACAGTTACGCCACTCGCCGAAACATCATGCGGAACTGAACCCGACATAGTATCACATTTGTAAACAACCTGTCAAAACAAACCAATAAGCAAATCCAGAAATACTAGAAAAAATAATGTTGCTGATGGAGGCGATAAAGAAGATGTTAATGCGGCTTCATGGTTTGGGTGTAGATCGGCGGAGATCCACAGTGAATGACCGGCGTTGAAGAGCAGACACGGTGGTTTCTGGTTGTTGTTGTTGCGTGAAGTGGAGAAGAAGGACGGTTGTTTGTGTGGTTTTGGCGTCACCGGCGGAGGGTGTAGATTTGCTGGCGAGAGGCGGAGGGTGTGTGAATGTGGGTTGTCGGCGTGAGGTTATGGGTGACACGGAGGCGGTTAAGGAAGGTGGGGAGATGAAAATTTTTCTCCTTTTTTTTTCTTTTCCTTTTCTTTTCTTTTAGAGAGAGTTTTGTGGTGGCTCGTCTTTTAATGCTCCATGTGAATTCTCTCTCCTTATTTCCTTTTTCCATTTTCTTTTTTTTTCTTTTTTCGTAACCGTCTCCTCCTCTTTCACATGTGAGTGGGTGAGTTATTTGAGTGGGTGATGAGTAATGGAAAGAGAGAGGAACACGTGGGAGGTAGAAGAGAGAGACGGTTAAGGGGTGGAGAGAGAGATGAGTGAGTGTGAAGGAAATCCAAGAGAGAGAGAGACGCGTGTGAGTTTTTGTGGGAAGAGGGAGAGAGACGCCTTTTCCTTTTCCAAATTTCTTTTCTTCTTTTTTTTGTTGCCAGCTCATGACAGCCGTTACCTTCCCCTTATCATGGGTTGCCACCTATTTCTCTCTCAATTGATCCCTTCCATATGATTTTAATTGTTTTAAAACACTTTAAATCATTAAACCAAATAAAATTCGCATCTTCCTAAATACACACGATAAAAATAAAATGAGAATACGGAAAATTCTATTTATTTCTTTTGAACATTTTGACGAAAGAATAAAAATAAAACGAATGATTATGAATAAAAATCGGGCCGCATATGCCTAAAAAATTAAATCGAATGCACTAAAATGATCAGCACAAAATATACTTATTGAAAAAATACAGCGTTTCTTTTAATTTCAAAATAATTTTTCATCGGTTAAAAGGCTCAGACGGGTCAAAACGCAGCCGAAACAGTCGTTGAAAAATATAACGAGCACACCAGGTTAAACTATGTGAACCATAGATTAATAATACCGGCGTCTGCAATTTTGATTTTGAAACTTTTTACCCGCTGATTTTGCACGTTCTTGCGAAATGATTTAACTAACTTGTCTGTATTTTCAATAATTTATTCCGACTGATATTTTAGGTATTATTCATGATGAAATGCATGTCATGCTGTGCATATGATGCAAATTAAAAATGAAATCAAATTTACGTAAATTTAAAAATGCCTGGATAAAATTGGGGTATGACAGCTGCCCCTATTTAATTAACTTGAACTAGAAGGTAAGAATAACAATGGTCTTCATACATTCGCGGTGGAAGGTAATTAAATACGAAATTACTCAAATTTTGTCCTTCGAAATGCAATGGAGAGATGTAGAAAATGCAACGAGTTCTAACAACATCCAGGTATTAGGGGTAGAATGCCAAATCAATGCCAACCCTCGAGTCGACATTTAAATCTTGCAAAGGTTGTTTGTTGATATAAGGACAAACTGAACAGGTTTTCTGGAACCAAAGGGATGATAGTAGAATTAATTTCCATCACCAAAAGGACGATAGTAATTCACCACGATTTTCAGGATCGTCATCACCAAAAGGATGATGGAATACCAAGCTTCAAAGGTAGTCATCACCAAAAGGATGATGGTATGATTAATAACCAAACTTGCTGTCGCCAAAAGGGGATAGTTGGACACAATAAAATTCGAAGATTTTTTCACCACCAAAAGGATAATGTCTGTCACCAAAAGGATGATGGCTATTCTGATAAAGCTTTCCATTACCGAGGATATAATAACAAGACTACCACAAAAAGATGATAGTTAACTCATCAATTTCAAAGATCGTTGTCACCAAAAGGATGAAGGTAAGATCCAACAACAAAACTTGTTATCACCAAAAGGATGATAATAAGTCAATAACTTCAATGACCACCATCACCAAAAGGATGAAGGCAAGATCAAATAACATAACTTGTTATCACCAAAAGGATGATAATAAGCACACAACTCAAACGATCACCATCACCAAAAGGATGAAGGTAAGATCAAAAGCGAAACTTATTAGCGCTAAAAGGATGATAACAAGTCACAACAATCACCATCACCAAAAGGATAAAGGTATTATCAAACAACGAAGCTTGTTACCACCAAAATGATGATAATAAGCGCACAACTCAAACGATCACCATCACCAAAAGGATGAAGGTAAGAACATGATAAAACTTGTTACCACGTAAAGGATGATAATAAGTCGACAACTCAAATAATCACCATCCCCAAAAGGATGAAGGTAAAATAAAAAACGCAACGTGTTACCATCAAAAAGATGATAATAAGTCAATACAATCACCATCACCAAATGGATGAAGGTATTATCAAACAACAAAGCTTGTTACCACCAAAAGGATGATAGTAAGTCGATAACTTTAAATATTACTGACACCAAAAGGATGGCAGTAAGATAAAACAAACAAAACTTGTTATCCCCAAAAGGATGATAATAAGTCACAACATTCTGATGACCATCATCACTAAAAGGATGAAGGTACGACCAACAACAGGACTTGTTATCACCAAAAGGATGATAATAAGTCAACAATCACCATCACCAAAAGGATGAAGGTGAAACCAAAGTTATAACAACTTAAATGATCACCATCACCAAAAGGATGAAGGTAAGAACAAAACTTCAGAACTTGTTATCACCAAAAGGATGATAATAAGTCAACAATCACCATCACCAAAAGGATGAAGGTGAAACCAATATCAAAACTTGTTATTACCAAAAGGATGATAATAAGTCATAACAACTTAAATGATCACCATCACCAAAAGGATGAAGGTAAGAACAAAACTTCAGAACCTGTTATCACCAAAAGGATGATAATAAGTCAATAATCACCATCACCAAAAGGATGAAGGTGAAACCAATAACAAAACTTGTTATCACCAAAAGGATGATAATAAGTCATAACAACTTAAATGATCACCATCACCAAAAGGATGAAGGTAAGAAAAAAACTTAAAAACTTGTTATCACCAAAAGAATGATAATAAGTCACAACATTCTGATGACCACCATCACCAAAAGGACGAAGGTACGACCAACAACAGAACTTGTTATCACCAAAAGGATGATAATAAGTCAACAATCACCATCACCAAAAGGATGAAGGTGAAACCAAATTCATAACAACTTAAATGATCACCATCACCAAAAGGATGAAGGTAAGATCAAACAACAGAACTTGTTACCACCAAAAGGATGATAATAAGTCATAACTTTAATGATCACCATCACCAAAAGGATGAAGGTAGGATTAAACAACAAAACTTGTTACCACCGAAAGGATGATAATAAGTCAACAATCACCATCACCAAAAGGGTGAAGGTAAGATTAAACAACAAAACTCGTTATCACCAAAAGGATGATAATAAGTCACAACAACTCAAATGATCGCCATCACCAAAAGGAAGAAGGTAAGATCAAAACAAAACTTGTTACCACCAAAAGGATGATAATAAGTCATAACTTTAATGATCACCATCACCAAAAGGATGAAGGTAGGATTAAACAACAAAACTCGTTACCACCGAAAGGATGATAATAAGTCAACAATCACCATCACCAAAAGGGTGAAGGTAAGATTAAACAACAAAACTCGTTATCACCAAAAGGATGATAATAAGTCACAACAACTCAAATGATCGCCATCACCAAAAGGATGAAGGTAAGATCAAAACAAAACTTCAAAACTTGTTATCACCAAAAGGATGATAATAAGCCATAATGACTTTGAATATCACTGACGCCAAAAGGATGACAGTAGGATTAAAATTTCCTAATGTCACAATCACCAAAAGGATGATAGCTTAAACCAAACTCCATAATCTCTATCACCAAAAGGATGATATTTAGATCGAACTGGACGCCATCACCAAAAGGATGATGATCAGACACAATAACAGAGGTCACCAACAACAAAAGGATGATGGTTGAAGCACAAAGTCAATGATCCTTATCACCACAAGGATCGCCGACACCAAAAGGATGAGGGGATGCTGTAATATATGTAGAGGTCGTCGTTCACCAAAAGGATGAAGGTTGGGACAGAACTTCAAGGATCGCCGACACTAAAAGGATGATGGTAAGATCACAAATGTCGGAGATTTACCATTACCAAAAGGATAATGGTTATGGTAAATAGGACGATGATCATTATTCATCAAGGGACTTTCACCAAAAGGATGATATTAGGAAAAAACCTGTCGGAAAATCAGATTACCGACAAAAATTCAAAATAGAACAGACTTGTTGGGTAGTATTGGAACATCACTGGGTAAGACTGCTTGGGGGTATCAACAACAAAAGGTTGCAGAAAAAATATGCTCTGAGAAGACGTAATTTCCATCAACAAAAGGTTACAGGAAACAACTCATTGAGGGACGCCCAATGAGAAACAAACAAGTTTGGACTTTATTCAAAGAAATCATTGACTCTACTGAGGATGACATCTCAACAACAAAAGTTTAAAGGATGCAACCCAATGGGGAACGCCCGATAGTAGGGTAGGAACTCACTCAGAGAAAAACAAGGACTCAACTGAGGGTTGACCTGGATGCCTACGACTAAACCTTGGATCTTGATTCGTGATATATATATATATATATATATATATATATATATATATATATATATATATATATATATATATATATATATATATATATATATATATATATATATATATATATATATATATATATATATAATATATATATATATATATATATATATATATATATATATATATATATATATATATATATATATATATATATATATATATATATATATATATATATATATATATATATATATATATATATAAATGTTATGTATGCGTTATGTATGAGGTGATGCATGCAGTGCATGTGATGCATGTTTGAATGCAAAGAATGATTGGTTTGTTTGGGATTAACCTCCCTTTTTTCAAAGGCGATGTCTTTTCTGGATACCAATGTTTATTGTATTTGTTTTTGTGTGGGTGTCAGCAAGGTGGACTTTGGGTTTTTTGGTAATTGTCGTTGTGGATTGGACTATTGGTTAGTGGAAGGATATGACTTCCCGACACTCGGTAGTTGATGATGTGATGATCGAACAAACGAATACGGATACTCTCGGTGCCCCGAGTTTGTTCTCTTGCTGATATGTTGTGCTTTTGTCTTTGAGAAGATCTCAACTCTTCTTCTGAGATGTCTGGCCATCCTGCAACTGAGCATAGCAACATGATCAACGCATGATGATCATGCCTTTGACATTCCCTAAGGATTCTTGTCAACATATGATGTTGTACTAGCGTGAACTTTCGACGTTTTGGTTGCAAATTTAAACAGTCACTAGTGCCTGACACAGTCTGCTTGACCGACTTGAGGATATGGAGAGAACTTGCCCCTTGCAACTTGCCTTGCCCCAGTCTGTATGGTATTCAAAAGAATTCTCCTTGTAAGGAAACCTTAGGAGTGATTATCCCATGATATGATCTGAGTCTGTTTCCTTCAATGTCTGACTCTTGCGATGGTCTGTCCCTAGATTAGTCTTTTGAGGGACTTGTCTCAGACAGACTGAGTATTGAAGTGTTTTTCCTCCCTGATCAGCCGATGCTTGGAGATTTGTCTTACATTGACCACTTCTTAAGTCAACATAATCAAAAGATGCCACGCCCCTGATCCATAGGATTATGAGATGGTCTGGATTCGTGTCAGCACCAATGATCAAGTACCTCTCGAACTGCCCCTTGTTGGAATTTCCTTGATGTCAAATATTAACTTGTAGCTTAAGAATTGTTCATTCAAGAAATGGTGATTTTAATGCAATAGTTATGCAAGTTTTTGAAAAACAATAATTTATTTTGGGAGTGTTGTGGTAGTGTGTGGCGAGTGGATCATGAGTTCAAACGCGGTGTTGATTTAGCTAGTGTGCGAGTGATACAGTGAGAATAGAATATTAGCAAACCTCTAGGAGTCAGTTTATGCAACCTTGATGTAGTATGCTTTCAGAATAAATCTTACTTCAATTAGGTCTTTTGAAGGTTGTAACGTGGCTTGGTCCATGGTTATTGAAACAAAAGGATATAAGGCTCAAAGTTTATTTTAACCCACCCCTTCTTCATGATGATCTCAAATCCTACGTTCAGTTAATTCGACATACTGTAGCGGGGTATTTGTTACCTTATGGTTTATTGACTAAACCAAAAGTAAACATACAATTCGAGTCGCCACCGCACTTTTATTTGTCCAAAGGAAAGGCTAAAAAGCGAACAAAAGTCAAGTAAGAAGTTTTATCAAGTCAAAAACTAATAAAAATGTCAGAGATCTAGGTAAGGGGGTTGGTTATGAAATGGGAAGGTTTTACGCACCCAAAACATCCTTAGTACTCTAAGGGAACCTCTTTTTGAAAATGTGTGTTGTAGGTTGGTATTTGTGAAAATATGTGCAAAAGATTGGGGGGATGAGAGAAGAATATATTATATTTACAAATTTGTTGTTTGAATGGATGAACTCATTGCCTACGTATCATCACAAAGGTAGGATCAAAGCCTCGTAGTTCGGGGTAAAAATCTCAAAAGATCGGTGAATTGATTTGACCAAAAGCCTTAAGGTCTTTTGTTATCAAAGGGAGAAAACTCAACCTAAACCAACAATCCACCATGTGAGGAGAGTTTCAACATACTAGTGAGGGGTTAACCCTATAATAAGCATGGAAGACTTATAATCCAACCACTAAGGATAAGGTGAGGTTTACATCAACCACTATGATAACTCAAACCTATGACTAATGTTTATGAAAGGTTTTAACAAAGGTGGCCATTTGAACCACAAAATCAACTTGAAGTGAGTTGTATTTACAAGTTAGATTTATTTACAAAATGAAGTCAAAGTTGGATTAAGATTCATTCACAATGAGTATTAATGAAAATGAGTTTGAAAAGTCAAAGGCATAAGACCTAGGTTTCTAATTTGAAACAAAGTCAAAGTTTGCACAAAAGAGTTTGGCTTGGGTTAGAGTGAGGAGAAGAAGAGAAGGGCTAGTCCTAAAGCATACAAAGATAAGAGAGAAGATAAAACCCTTGGAGTTCCTTTTCTTGAAATCATAGAGATGATTCAAGATGCTCCTTTCCTTTGGACTTAGCAAACAACAAGCAATCACACAATATTTGGATTCAAACTCCTAGGATCTCCATTTGGCTTGTCTCTCTTAACTTGGCTACTCATGACAATGGTCCTCCTTACTATCTTAAGATGGAATCCCTATCACACAAGAGCAAACATCAAAAAGTTCACAACACAATAAGAGGAATGGACAAAGAATGAGTTTTGGAAAGGAAGTCCTTTGAAGTCAACTTTTAAATTTAGCATTCTAAAGGCATGAGGCCTAGTTGCTCTTGAAAAAATTTAGCATTCTAAAGGCATGAGGCCTAGTTGCTCCTGAACTCCTTTAAGCACAGGTAAGTCCTAATTCTAAGTCCTTTGTCCTTTTTGCATTGGGTTCACACAAAACAAAGACAAAACAAACACAAGACAACAATGTATTTATATACAATAATGAGCTCAAATGAGCAAAAGGAAAATGACATAAACATAAAATATGTGCTCAAGTGAGCAAAATGAAAAAAAGCAATATGAATAAATGAGCAAGAAGTAAATTGTATTAAAGTAAATTGCAAGGAATTAAATGCTCAAATTAAAGTTAGTAATTAGTGAAGTTATGTTAGTTTGTCATAAGACAATTTAGCGCTATGTTAAGCAATCGTAAGTGGACTAATATAGTAGTCACACCTATCTGAGGCCGGTCAATAAAACTATAGGCAAATAAACACAAGTTAGATATCATGACTAGTAAGCCAAGCTCATACAACTTGCCATGCCAAAAGAAAAGAGAAAGGCCTTGTATGGACTTTAGGTTTTTTGCTTGACCAAGAAGCAACCTATCTTTGACACAAAGCAACTCACTTGATCCACTTGATCTTGGATCAAATTGAGTTTGATTTGGATCAAAGAAGGTTAAACCTCTCATTTGTCAAGACCAACCATAAGACATTAACTCATTGGCCAAAAAAAAGAAAGAAATGGATGAAGATGAAATAAATGGAAAGAGAATTCAAATGTCAAACGCAATTGGTCAAAAGTGAATCAAATCATCATCAACCAATGCTAAACAGAAGAGAAATGAAGGTTACAAGTCAAACATATTTTTTTGGTAATTTTTGAATTAAAATAAATGCAAAATAAAAATAAACAAAATATGGTCAAACCTCAAATTCAATTCAAATCAACTTCAACAAGTCCAATTAAATTCTCATAGGTCTAACATGGTCAAACAAGCTTTAACAAATTTTCTCAATAATTTTTGAAATCAGAAACTATTTTAAAACAATTAAAAACAATAAAAATAACACAATATGAATTAAAATCTCAAATAAATCTCAAATCAATTAAGAAATTGATAAGACTATTTTTCATAGACTTATCATGATCCATATGTGTTAAGAAAATATTTTTGGATTTTTCAGATATCAAAAAGTAATTAAAATGAATTACAAACTATTAAAAACCAAATAATTCACAAAAAATATTAAATGAAGTCACAAAATTAATTAAAAATCAAAATATGAAACTAGATTTTTCAAGAATTTTTTTTGGCATTGGTCTCATATTTTTGTGAATTCAAATAAAATATTTATGAATTTTTGAAAATAAAAGGAATTAAATGAAATTAAAACAAAAATGCCCAGCCACATGATCTTTCATTAGTTGACGTGGCATTGATCTGAGGGCTCAGAGGCGCGATCACACGAAAGACCAAAGTCAAGCGTGCTACATTTGGAATTAAAATGAGTCAACATAATACAAGGCCACGATTAAAACATTTTATCAAGATCCAAGGGCTCTGGAGCTCCCACGTGGGGATGGTGATGGAAACCACCATCTTCTCCGGCCAGACAACTAATTTCGGCCACCACGCGCAGGGAATTAAACTTCAATGAAAATGAAAAAGCAAGGTATCAAAATAAAGCTGAGGTGATGTACATCACCCCTGTAACCATGGATCCTTCTCAATGTTCCTATTTAGAGAGAAACAAGAGCTTGAAGATCATGGTGCTTGATCTGAAACAACACGATTTGCAAAATTGAGACCACCACTGGCCTGCGTCATACTTGAGGACTTCAGAAAACAACAAAAACCAAAGGAATTCACATTATATTTCAAGATCTGAATCAAAAACGTTTGGTGATATACCTCTGAAATGGAGTTTCAAACAGCACAAATTGTCCAAGCTCTTGATCCAATTTTGATCTGGAAGTGTGATGGTGATGCAAGGTTAAGGAATTAAGACTTGAAGATCAACTAATGGTGTTGAAATTCAAGCTTGAAAATGAAATAGAAAAATTGAAATTCCTTTAGGTGAGAGTTTGGTTTTCAATCCAGCAGCGTTTCAGGTCTCCTTGTGGTTGATTTTTGAATGAGCATGAGCTTCTATTTATAGCTGGAATGGATGCAAGGCAATGCTTGGCTCGTGTGCGTGAAACTTGGATCCTTCATGCATGGTCCTGTACAGGCGCGTGAAAAGCCCAATAATGAATGGAAATGCATTCTGAGATCAAATGTAGTTGAATTGGACGTGCACAAGAGGCTGCACAAGCTTGCATTCCAAGTTATGATGTGAATTGCAAAAATGAGCATAAACATTAAGCTCTTCGAAACTCCCACATGAAAAATCCAAAAATGGTCATGTGAGTAATGGTTGGAAAGATCTTGGAATAAGGAAAAAAAGTCATGTTGGGCAAAAAATTTTGGAGTTTGGAAATTTATGAAAACTGGCTGTGAAGTTTTGGGTACAAAACATGTCTAGGTTCCCTTTGAATTTTTTTGCCAAAAGCAAACAACTTCAAGCCCTTCTGTTTCAATGATGCAAGCCTCAAATGGAAAAACCTCCAACATCAAAGTTTTAGATATTTTCAAGATGATCAATTTAGACTTAAATTTTGCATCATTTGGAGTTTTCATGAGAAAGTTATGGGCATTTGAAGTTGGACATTTTTCAAATTCAATGGCTTTGGTCCAAAGTGACCTATAATGTTTTGTATTATCACATGTGTTTCTTTTAGGATTATGAAATTTTGTCCAACAAAACATTTTAATTAGACATCTTAATATTTCCAATTCATTTGGTCTCACCTCAAAATCATAAAAATTAAAGAAGTTAGGTCCTTGGGAAGTTGACCCAAAATTAGGGTTTCAGTCAAAATGACCTATAATGTTTTGAAATGAATGATGACCTTAAAAGTTTCAAATGGATTTTGGATGAACATGAATGTTGTTTATATGTTTCTTAAGAACAATTTTTCGCTTGGGGTAATCCTCATTTGACAAACACATCACAAGTTATATCTCAGTGATCCTCAGTTTAGTCAGATGACTTAACTGGTCAACTTCTCATGGTCAAACTTCAAATCTCGATGAATGAATGATTGAGGGGCCTCACATAGGCTCATATATGCATAAAATAATGAATTAAAGAACTTCCCTTGATTAAATTTGATCATAGATTGAGGTTGCTTCATGAGCAAGGCACAGTTAAAGCACAGTTGAATTAGGGTTTCCTTGGGAAACAATCCTTAAGCCCTTTGGGTTATCTTGATCAAATTGGCAAATTGAGATACTTGGGAGACATATATGATGATTAGGAGCTTTGTGGACCATTTTCATGATTTTTCTCATCTTCATCTAGCCATTGCATTGAGCTTGGGAGTCTCCTAGGAGCATGGGAACACATGAACACTTGAGCTTCAAAACAAAAAGAGTTAGTGACATATTTTTGTGCTTTTGGTTAGTAAACAAATAATAAAAGCAATAATATACAATACAAGCATGCTTGGTGGTCTCAAACCACTCACACAAGTCCCACCCCTAGGGTTAAGGAGCCACACATGCTATGATCCTTGAGGCCATGCATTGAGCAATGATATGATGCCATGAGGGATCTTAGGGTCAAAATTAGGGTCTTACACATACATTTTACTTTACGAGAGTTCAGCGGTGTAAGATCCCTTGAAATGACAATCATCCTATTTTCTTCTTCATGGATATTGGTGACCCTTTGATTTTGGTATGGTGATCACTGATTCTTGTTTTATTTTGTTGAGGACTTTCATTGTCTCCTTCGGTTTTGTTTTGATCCCTAATTTTTGCATGGACCGCCTTTTTGAGGATTTAATCCATCGGGATTGCCCCAGTTTTTGCCTAAGTCTCCTCTTAGGGTGTTTGACTTAGCGGGCTCTTTCTTTGTTTTTTTGAAAATTGTGACTGCCAAGTCATTGGTCATTGAAGAATAACCGACATAAATTTTGGACTTTTTATGGTTCCTTCGACACTTCAGGATGTGTGCAAAGAATATTATGTGGTTGATCCATATATGGGATATCTCATCTTGTAATTTGACCGCGTAGTCAGATCGACTAAACACTACCCTGCCCCAGGTTAAGCGTAAGGGTTTTGCAGATCCAAAAGAAACTCCTACTTCTAGGCTCGAAGTTGTTGACTAGGGATTAACTCCTTATCTCTTTGGTGTTTGGGGATTTGAAACAATTCCTGTACATCATTAGCAGGATTTTATCCGAAAGCATACAATCAACAATTATGAGTATTTTGTTTTTGTCATCCTCCTTCCAACATTTACTAACAACAATGTGATAAAGAAGGTGAAGTGGAAAAGTATATGTTTGTGTTTTACAAATGCAATAATATGAGTGAACATGAAAGATTGATTCAGAACATGCATAATCATCCCATTAATAAGACCAAATACCAATAACAATGTTTAAAACATACAGTACTTAGACAAACAAAAACAAATTACAAGAATGCGAAACGGTAAAAATGGCATAATGATTACCTTCATTTGAAAGAAATGGACCTTCATCTATTGATTCTTCGTTTAGGAATTGCTCTGCTTATTCAGGCCGGTGAGAAGCTTTATCTTCGAGCTTCACTCTGCTCCGCATTTGCCGACATGGGATTTGTCGCAACATTTGGCCTAACTGGCGTGAAAGAAACTGCTTTGTTATCCATCAAGTCTTGAACTTTGTGTTTGAAGGCCTTACAGTTCTCCACTGTGTGCCCTGGGGAACCCATGTGATACTCGTAGTGAGCATTGGCGTCATAGCCTGGCGGATAGGGTGGAGTTGTAGGCGTTAGCTCCTTCAAAACAATTGATCCATCTTTTAGCAGGTAGGGGAGGATCTTGCTGTACGGTATTGGAAGAGGATCAAAATGTCTTTCTGGCCTCCTTGCCCTCTGCTGGTTAGGTTGACGTTGTGGTGCAACACGCTGCTATTAATTTTGGTATTACTGCTGGTAAGCTGGATGCTGATAAGGCTGCTGATATGGTGGTTGGTATGGCGTTGGAATGACAGCAGCAACCTGATGGTAAGGCATAGGAAGATATGGATGTGCCATATATCCTCCTCCTCCCATTATGGCATTAGCCTGACCCTATGGCTTCTTTGGGAGATTGGGATAGGGTTTCTTCATCCCACGTGAAGCATTGGCGGCGCAAGGTAGCTTTCCTTTCCTGATCTGGCTCTCAATTCGTTCTCCCACAGAAACAAACTCAGCAAAGGTTGGGAAGCTGGATACCACCATTTTCTCCATGTATTGGGTATGCAGAGTCCCCAAAAACATATTAATTAGCTCCTTATCAAGGAGAGGAGGTTGGACACGAGCTGCAAGCTCTCTCCACCGCTATGCATATTCCTTGAATGACTCATTGTTGCGTTGAGTCATGTCTTGTAGCTGGGTGCGATTGGGTGCTAGATCAGTGTTATACTGATAATGCCTAAGGAAGGCTTCTGCAAGATCTCTACATGACTGGACTTGTCCTCTTTCTAACTGCATATACCACTCCAAGGATGCCTTTGGAAGTAATGAATCAAGAGTTGATCATTGTTGATGTGGGCAGCCATCTTGCGGCAATAAGTTCAGAGGTGGGTTCTCGGGAAGTTGATCCCTTTGTACTTGTCGAAATCTGGGACCTTGAATTTTTGCGGAATCACCAGACCTGGCACCAAGCACATATCAATGGCGTCCAAACCGGGAGTGGTGTGAACCTCTAAGGACTTGAACTTCTCTTCTAAAGCATGGAGTCTCTCAACAGCTGGGTCTAGGAGACCTCCAGCAACAGGTTTGACGGGTTGTGGCATGAAGAAAGCATCATACTAATCTTCATCATCCATCATAGATACATGTCGAGCAGATGCAGCAGAATGTTCATGAGGGTTCACATTGACCATTGGAATAGGAATAGGGATATGTCCTCCTTTAGGATGGACAGGATTACCATCGAGGTCAGTTACTCCAGGGATGCTAAGCGATGGCAATCCAAACTGAGCAACAACTCTTCTGGCTTCGGCGCTAGTTTCAGCATCTTTTTCCTTTTGGGCTAAGAGCAACATAGTCTCAAGCAAACGATCCATCTTTGCCTGCATGGAGTCAATGTCTATCCTCATTGAAACTTGGTTTGCCTCAAGTTGTTCGAGTGTCATCTTGAAGTTGCGGCGTGTCTCGTACCGGTGTCGAGTAGTCAGCGTTACTGGACAAAGGATAGAATATGGTGTAAGTTTCTGTTTCTGGTTCATGAAAATGATATGTAATTCATGTTGATGATATGCAAATGCATGAAATTTTTCCATGTTTTTTGCAGAGGAATACAAATGCTTATGATCATTCATACGTCGGGTGCGCCAGGATAATAGGAAAAAACCCGGGTTTCTCTGATTACTAGAAATCCCCAAAGGTAAGTTCTAAAGTTATGTTTTCAAGGAAGGAACTTAGACTCACGGATCATGTTCAAAACTTCCTCGCAATAATGGGCTAGCCACATCGTGATGGGAGTTCTAAACTAATCTAATCTAAGTGGGATTCTCGTATTGTTCGAACACGGTGTAGACCCTTCGATTCAATATTACACAATCGCCAATCATGAAAATGAAACTTGGGTTTAAGGCGAGGTTCCTAGAGTCACGAATCGTATTTAGAATTTCCCCACAATAATGGGCTAACCATATTATGATGGAAACTCCAAACAGATCTACTCTAGGTGGAGTCTTCATATTGTCCCAATGAGGTGTATAGCCCTCGGTTCAATACTACACAACTTCGGGTTCTAAGTTCTTCTCGAAGCTCGGGTATGAAGCTTATCTCACAACATGCATCAAGCCATATATTATAGCATCAAGACAAATCACATACAACACAAGCAACCATAATAAGATACAGAGAAGCAACATGGAAGAAAGGAATATCTTTTAACAATCATAGCAAAATCAGACTAAACTAGGCTAGACTCTTTCTTGCTTGGAGCAGGGTCCCCACCAGAGTCGCCATCTGCCGCACCTCGAAAAAATGCGATCCCTCGCGATGGACGCAGAAAAATGTTGTTCGAATAGAGTCGCCACCGAACTTTATTCATTCTAATGAAGGAATGGGAAAATATCGATAAAACCGTTAAGAAAATAGAATAATGGTCGTTGCAACCATATTCGGGTTCGGGAGTCGATTGCGCAAGGGGAAGGTATTAGCACCCCTCACGTCCGTTGTACTCAACGGGAACCTTTTAGTCTAATTTTCTATTTGAATATTAGTTGAATGTTATTCGCTTTCTTCGAGTGATTAAGATAGATAGTAGATATGGATGAAGACCTCAAAACATTATATTTTAATTTTATTTTCATTTACTTTCTGATTTTATTTTGATTGATTTTTAACTCATTTTGATCCATATATTTTATAGAAAATACACAAAAATATTTTGCATCACATATATTTATTGCATAGTTTTTAAAATCATTTTAGCATTTATTTATATTTTTGTTTCATTTTTATTTTTATTTTCAATTTATTTTTCAACCATTTTCAAATATTTTTTCATCCAACTTTTAAGGTCCTTTTATTTATAATATTACCAACTCCTCATAATTTTCTCAACCATTTTCTCAACAATTATGCTTCATGCCTTGATAGTTTGATTTTGTATCAACACTCTAATATGATTTCCACATACACTGTTTGCCTCATGATCATTAACATGTTACATCTAACACCTAACACCTATATTTAAATTTATGTCATTTACATTCATGTCATTAGCATTCTTGACTTTTACTCTTTATGCTTTTATCGCCCTCTTATTTCAAAAGAACAAAAACATGATAAAATGGCTAAAACCCTAAAAAGCTTTAGCTGGTCTTATAGACTTGGTGTTATCATCCCTTGCTTGAGGAGTACTTTGGACTTTGTACCTTACGACTTAGTACTTTCCCCTTGCTTAGATTTTATCTGACACTTTGTGATTCATCTAAAACTTTGTGATCCCTCTAGACTCCTTTTGATCTTCTATTCAAGGCTTGAATGTTTCTTTGTGGCTTTACGGCTTTGTTGTTCATCTAGATCTTTTGATATTCATCTGATTATGTGCATTTTTCATCTCGTGGCTCAATCCAAAGGGAAAAGAATGCTTGTTTTGACCAATGTCAAATGTGTTAGAACAAGATTTTGATTCTGCAATATATCTCTAAGTTTTGATGATAACAAAGAATGAAACAATTTGGTACCCTAGTAAACTTCTCTAAGTGTGCAGGGTTCTAAGGTAAAATGAATAGAAGGAAACAAGGAAACAAATATATGGAAAATGATGTAGTCCACAAAAGCTGAACCAACACGAAGAAATCAGATCTAACTTTGAACAAGAACACTTCTAAGAAGCAATCATATACATAATCTGACGCTGCAGTTCAACTCTGATATCTAAAGATTGTTTAACTCTACATCTGAAGACTGTTCAAGATAATATCAGAAGACTATTCAAGATAACATCTGAAGACTATTCAAGAGAATATCTTAAGATTGTAAGACTCTTATCAAAGACTCTAACTCCACTCGCTCTGGTTCACGCTCAACACTCTATCTGACATCACCGGATCAGAAAACTTAATCCAGAAGCACTCTAAGTATAATATAATTCTCTTTAAGGAAATTATGGATTATGTTCCAAGATTACTATGGAAAGGACAAGGAAGTTAATACCTCTAATTCCCATAGTTGGCAAGGAATCTCTAGTGATTTCCCTATAACGGTATCATCCCAAAGTACTATATAAAGGCCTTATCACAACCTGCTGAAAATAGAGAAACATACAACACATTGATCTACAACTCTCAATCCACAACATATATTCATATCTCTCAGTGTAATATTCAGTAATCACTTAATAGTTGTTGCTTATACTGTATGGTCATTGTCTCATTGTTCTTAACTTGTCTTCATACTGCTTATCTAGAAGCGTTAAGATAAACCTCTTGTAATTCTCAAATTTGTTGGCATTCCTCAACTGACTTATTTAAGTTTGTAGACTTGAGAAGGCTAAGACATTTTTGAACTCTTATATGTTTTTGTAATCTATTGAGATTACTGTATTAAGTCCTTATTGAAGACGAAATCACCTTGGTCGGGTGTACTAGAGTAGCTTTGATTTTCAAGCGAACCAGGATAAACTCCTTATGTTGTAAGCATTTATCTTTGTATGTGTAGTGTTGTAAAAAGTTTTTAATTACTGTGAAAACAATTCAAACCCCCCCTTTCTTGTTTTTCTATACCTTCAATTGGTATCAGAGCATAGACTTTGTTATTGATTTTTGAATCAAACAGTTAACCGTGTAAAGAGACCCAAGGTGAGAAAAACTTCATGGCTAACACAAATGAAAGAGATAGCTACAATGCAAAACCTCCAGTTTTTGATGGAGAAACATTTGACTACTAGAAGGACAAAATTGAAAGTTTCTTCCTAGGCTACAACACTGATCTCTGGGATATTGCCACAAATGGTTATGAACCACCCATTTCTGCAATTGGTATCTCTATTCCAAGAAGCAGAATGAGTGATGATTAGAAGCGAGATTTCAAGAATCACCATAAAGCAAGAACCACTATGTTAAATGCAATTTCCTACAATGAATACGAGAAGATCACCAACAGGGAAACAACCAAAGAAATCTTTGATTCTTTGAAGATGACTCATGAAGGCAATAATCAAGTTAAAGAGACTAAGGCTCTGGCCTTAATCCAGAAGTATGAAGCCTTCAGAATTGAAGATGATGAAGCTATTGAAGTAATGTTCTCAAGGTTCCAAACCTTAGTTTCATGACTCAAGGTTCTGGATAAAGGATACACTACAACAGATCATGTCAAACAGGCTTCCAGATCAGAACGAGAAAGGTTTCATGAAGAGACTGTTGAAGAGTGTGATAAGCTTGAGAAAGAAGTTTCTGAACTTAAATAAAATAATTTTATTCTTGAAAAAGAAAATGAATTTTCAACCAAGAAATATTCAAAACTTGAAGAAACTCTTTCTAACGTTCCACCTACTTCTGACGCTATCATATACAAATATGAAAAAGCTTTTTAGAAATTTCTGAACAACGGACTTGAAAGAATCAAAATGGCTTCTATGATCTATGATGTTAGTCACAATAAGAAAAGAGGAATTGATTATGACTCTGATGAAGATGATCTAAAACCTTATATAGAAAACAAATCTAAATATCTTTTTTCTTACCATTATACACCTGCACAAACACATAAGTTTAATAATGCTAGAAAACCCAAAGTTTTCAGAAACTCTGGGAGAACTAATCCTAAAGGACCCAAGAGATTATGGGTACCAAAAGATAAAATAGTGTATGTTGCATATATCCTGTGCAACAGAGTTAAAACACTAATCATGGTACCTGGACTCTGGATGCTTGCGACACATGACGGGAAGAAAACATATGTTCCAAAACCTGGAACTTAAAGATACTGGCTTCGCAGGCTTTGGAGGAAATCAGAAAGGAAGAATAAGAGGATCTGGAACAGTTGGTAACGAATCTCTTCCCTATATTTCTGATGTCCTCTATGTTAAGTGATTAATGTATAATTTATTATCCATAAGTCAATTAAGTGATAACGGTTATGATATAATTTAAAAAAAAATGTTCAAAGTTGTTAATCAGAAAAATGGCACAGTCCTTTTCATTGGAAAGAGGAAGAACAACATTTATAAAATAAAGCTTTCAGATTTGAAAAATAAAAATGTAAAATGCTTAATGTCTGTAAATGAAATGCAATGGGTGTGTCATAGATGCTTGGGTCACATTAGCTTGAGGAGAATTTCTCAACTAAATAAACTTGAGCTAGTCAAAGGCCTACCTAAATTGAAGTTTTCTTCATATGCTATTTCTGAAGCATGCCAGAAAGGAAAGTTTTCTAAAACAACCTTCAAAACCAAAAATGTCGTTGCAACCTCTAAACCTCTGGAACTTAACCTCTGGAACTTCTACACGTTGATCTTTTTGGACCTGTTAAGACAACATCAGTCAATGGTAAGAAGTATGGAATTGTCACTGTTGATGATTATAGTCGTTGGACATGGGTAAAATTCTTAAGGCACAAGAATGAGTCACATTTTGTGTTCACCAGTTTCTGTTCAAAAGTGAAAAATGAATTTGACTCTAAAATCATCAGAGTCAGAAGTGATCATGGTGGCGAATTTGAAAGCAATCTTTTTGAAGAACTTTTTGAATCTAATGGAATATCCCATTATTTCTCCTGTCATAGAAATCCACAACAAAATGGAGTTGTAGAAAGGAAGAATGTGACTCTCCAAGAAATGGCCAGAACCATGACCAATGAAACAAATGTGACTAAGCACCCATGGGCAGAAGCTATGAATATAACATGTTATATTCAGAATGGAGTCTCTACCGTACCTATTCTAGGCAAGACTCCTTATGAACTGTGCAAGGGAAGAAAACCCAACATTTCATACTTCCATCCTTTTGGATGCTCTTGTTTTATTTTGAATACTAAAGATAATCTGAACAAGTTTTACTCTAAGGCACAAAAGTGTATTATGTTGGGATACTCAGAATGTTCTAAAGGATATAGAGTATAAAATACAGAAACACTTGTGGAAGAATCAATTCATGTCAGATTTGATGATAAGCCTGACTCTGAAAAGTCAAAGCTAGTTGGGAATTTTGCAGATCTAGAGATCACGCTTGCAGGTTCTGATGAAAAGAGAGAATATTCTGAAGAAGAAAAAAGAGGAACTTCAGAAGCACTTGAAAGCTCAATCAATCATAAAAGACAAAGAATTAGGTAGAATGTTTCTGAAGAGCTTATTCTAGGAAACAAGGATGAACCTGTCAGAACAAGATCTACATTCAAAGTTTCTGAAGAAACACTTCTAGGACTAGCATCTCTGATAGAGCCAACATCATGTGAACAATCTCTTCAAGACAAAGAATGGATTATGGTGATGAAAGAAGAACTTGATCAGTTTTCCAAGAATGATGTTTGGGATCTTGTACCAAAACCTAAGGGAACCCATGTGATTGGAACTAAATGGGTCTAGAGAAACAAACTAAATGAAAAGGGTGAAGTTATCAAAAACAAAGCGCGACTGGTAGCACAAGGTTATAGTCAACAAGAAGGAATTGACTACAATGAAACCTTTTCTCCAGTCGCAAGGTTAGAATCTATTCGTCTCCTTATATCTTTTGCTATAAATTACTCCATTAAATTATATCAGATGGATGTCAAAAACGCATTTCTGAGTGGTTATATTTCTAAAGAGGTGTATGTCCATCAACCTCATGGTTTTGAAAACTCAAAACTTCCAGAACATGTTTTTAAACTGAAAAAATATCTTTATGGTCTGAAACAAGCTACCAGAGCTTGGTATGAGAGACTCAACTCATTTCTTCTAGAAAATGACTTTATTAGAGGTAAAGTGGACTCCACTCTCTTCTGTAAAAACATTAGAAACGATCTTATGATTTGTCAGATATATGTTGATGGCATAATTTTTGGTTCTGCTAACCCCTCTATTTGCCAAGAATGTTCTGAGTTAATGCAGGCAGAATTTGAGATGACTCTGATGCAAGAACTAACGTTCTTTTTGGGGATTCAAATCAACCAAACATCAGAAGCCATGTATGTATATCAAAGCAAATACATAAAAGATATTATGAAGAAATTTGACATGTCAGAAAGCAAACCATCCAAGACTCCCATGCATCCTACTTGCATTCTGAAGAAAGAAGAGGTAAGTCAAAAGGTTTGTCAGAAAGTCTATCGTGGTATGATAGGTTCTCTCCTCTATCTAACTGCTATGCGTCCAGATATATTATTTAGCGTATGTCTTTATGCTAGACTTCAGTCAGATCCAAGGGAATCTCACTTGACTGTTGTTAAGAGGATCCTTAGGTATCTGAAAGGAACATCTAACCTTGGCCTGATGTATAAGAAAACATCAGAGTATAGGGTTTCTGGGTATTGTGATGTAGATTACGCTGGAGATAGGTTGGAACGCAAAAGCACATCTGGGAACTGTCAGTTTCTAGGAGGAACCCTCATCTCACGGGCAAGAAAAATACAATCAACCATTGCACTACCAACAACAGAAGCATAATACATTTCAGCTTCACTGTGCAACACTCAGATGCTTTGGATGAAGAATCAGCTTGAAGACTTTCAGATTTATGAGAGTAACATCCCTATCTTTTGTGAGAATACTGTTACTATATGTTTAAGTAAGAATCAAATTTTACATTCCAGAGCGAAGCACATAGAAATTAAACATCATTTTATTAGAGAAATTTATAGATACAGACCATCAATGGGATGATATCTTTACAAAACCCTTAGTTGAAGATAGATTTCTCTTCATTCTAAAACATTTGAATATGGCAGATTTCCTAGAATGAATCTGAACATGCGCTTCTCCTCTCTAATGTTAAACTAGACTCTGACTCAAACATATGTTGTTTATCTGATTCTGGTTTCGATACTACTATAAGTTATAAGATATATGGATCAAAAACCTCTGATTCAGAAACCTGGTTGTATTCCTGACTCCAGAAACATCAACATGTGGTCTCTCAAACGTGTGACTTTGGATCTTCTAGACACCTGTCTAGCTCAGAACTCAAGAGCCAAACTGTTGAGATCCCCTCGAGCAGTGTGCATATTTTTTAGATTAGACAACCATCATTAGCTGCATTTAATTCTCCCTACACTTGCCAACTCAGATTTTAGCAATCATAATTACTTTTGACCCCTCTTAATCTAACACTTTCGTTTTGCATGTGTTTTGAACTATGTATATGTATTACCATGATTCCCACATTCACACTTTTCACTCTCACAACCTACACAAACCCTTACCTTCAACTTCTCTACAACTTATTTTCAAATTTCATCTCCTTCAACAAATAACATGAATCCTCAATAATAACAAGTGTTCGAATACTCACAAGAAATGAATGTTGTTGAGTAACAAGTTCAAGCCTCATAATAAGTTGCAACCCAAATTGCTACGCCTTCAACAACCACCTATCAAGAACCCCATGTTCTTGATCGTCATTCTCATATTAACCTTGCTATGCCATTTGAGAAGTTGGAAGTACTTTGTGATTTGTTGGTTGATTTCGACAACCTCAAGAAGAATGGTATGGACTTAACTGAAGAACTGGAGAATCAAGGATGGGCTAACTACTTCAATCGTCTTTATGGTCCCATTTACTCATACCTAGTAAAGGAGTTCTAGAGATTCACAGATTATGATGACCACTAAATAGTGTCTTACGTTCTAAGAATAAAGATGGTGATAACTGAGAAGTCCATAGCAGCGCTTCTGGACATGGAAAAGCTAGGGGAGAGAAGGATCTACAACATCAACCCTAGGGCAAAGTATATGTCCCAGGAAGTTGTCCCTACTATTTTCTCTTATAACCCAGAAGGCATAACCTCAAAGAACAAAGAGATTCATCAGCATCTAAGAGTATGGATGAAGATCATTCTAGGAACCATCCATCATCGTCATGCTTCCAGCTCCTTTGACTACCTCAACACTGACGAGAAGTGCATTATGTATTGTCTTCACAAAGGGCTGAAGCTAAATCTTCCCTCCCTTCTCTTCAAGTATCTAAAGGATTCTGTCAGAGACACCAGAAATAACATGAATCCCAAAAACTTCATCCCTTTAGGAAGATTAATTTCCGATGTTCTGGTAGATAGTGGTCTAGTGGACCATCTCATCTCTCTGAACCTGATGGAAGACGTCATTGTAGACGTGGGGAAGCCTCTAAACGGGAGGAATCTAAAGAGTATGGGTTTAATTGACAAGGTCAGAGTCAAACCCACAAAGGACACCTCTTGGGAAGCTCTGAAGGATCAAAGGGAGATATCAAATATGATGTACCTCTTCTCTAAGATTGATCCCCCAGAGGAATTAACATATATGGATTCATCTTGGATTGGCTACCAGATCAACCACCTAAATTTATGAAGATGGAGAGAGTACCCTCTAAGAAGAAGAAGAAGAAAAAGAGTCTGAAGTTGGGTGAATCTTCAGCAACTCATAAGCAACATGTGCCTCTGAGCTCCTCAGCACCTGGTAAGTCTTCAATCTCAGAAGTCCCTGATATTTATGGTTCTAGGTAAATACTCTCATCACTACCTCAACCACCCTCAACCATCTCTCTCTCTCTGAACCTACCATTTTCTTACCTTTCTGAACCCCATACTTCTGACCCTAAGCAATCTTCACCTCCACTACCTCAATTCAATCTCACAAAAACATCAATCCTCGTATCTGAAGCCATCATGTTCAACGAACGCATATCACCCCCTCCTCTAACCCTAGTTCCCCTCCATACTACGACCTAATATCTAACTCTGAACATTCATATATTCCTGACCCACCCTCCCTAACACTTGCAGAACTTCAGGCCATAACTGACTCTAAAAGACTAGTCTGTATCAGAACCCTCTGACACCATTCCACCTCCATATGAACCCACTTCTAAACCTTCTTAACACTTATAAACCTATTCACAAACCCTCTGAACCCACTTCTAAACCTATTCACAAACCTTCTAAACCCACCTCTCAAACCTCTGAACCTAACGTCACTCTTCTTACCATTGATGAGGCTTTTACCAAGTTCTCAGAGAACTCAGCTTCAAGACTTAGTCAACTATCTGACGAATTCAGGGTCAGTGATAATCCTTTTGAAGTAAGGACTCACTGGAGCGAGTTTCTTAGGTGGATGACATCTAAAGTTTTTAAGTTGAAGGGACTTTCTGAACAAGTCAGAAATGACTACATTAGAGGTGTTGAAGAGAGGTTGTAGGCGCATCTGGCGTAGGAGGTTGCTGAAAAGGCACAGAGAGAAGATGAAGAAAGAGATATTGTTGAAGTTGTTGCTAAAGAGGCAATTGAAAAAGTTTTTGCAGAGGCTGAAGCTAAAGCAAAAGCTGAAGCAGCACTAGCCGCTGAAGTTGCTTGCAAAGTGGAAAAAGACGCTGAAAGGACTAATGAGGTTGCTATGACTTGAGGTGAGTCATCCACATATGACTTAGCTTCTCTAGTCCTCAAGACTCTAGAAGAGATATATAAATAACAACAATTGGTCAGAGAAAGAATCAACCAACAGGATCAAGTCAACTCTAGCATCCAGAATCTACTTGCACAACTACTTCAGAGGATGCCTCTTCCTCCAAACCCTTAGGCACTCTAGGATTATTTTACTTGTATTTTTTCTAAGAGTTTTTTCTTTTGAGGCCATTTTCTTCCATTTTCTTTTGTTTTGTATCTCTTTGACTTATCAATAAAATTGTGCTTTCTTGAAATTTATCAGTTGTGTCTTTTGATTAACTTTTTGAGTCTGACAAAAAGGGGGAGAAATGAATATAATCCTTTCTGATGAAATAACATATCTAACTCTCAGAATGTACTGCTTACATTATGACATTAAAATAAATTGTGCAATCTAGGTTTTTTTACATGATCTATCTGAACAAAGAAATAAATGAATATGTATCTGAGAGACAAATAAAAACAAGGCAAGCAACCTAAGAAGATCTGGTAAGAAATCGTCTACCCAAAAACAGTTATGATACAATTGTCTTAAAAAACATTTCTAAGTATCAGACTTAGGGGGAGATTTCTAATCCCAGGGGGAGTCATTTTCGATCTGACTCTGATTCATTTAAATCTGCATCTTTGTAAAGTACCATTGTTTCATCAAAAGTCTGAGTTTTTGTCATCATCATAAAGGGGGAGATTGTTAGAACAAGATTTTGATTCTACAATATATCTCTAAGTTTTGATGATAACAAAGAATGAAACAACTTGGTACCCTAATAAACTTCTCTAAATGTGCAGGGTTCTAAGGTAAAATGAATCTGAGGAAACAAATATCTAGCATTTGATGTAGTCCAGAATAGCTGAACCAGCACGAAGAAATCAGATCTGACTCTGAACAAGAACACTTCTAAGAAGCAATCACATACAAAATCTGACGCTGCAGTTCAACTCTGATATCTGAAGAATGTTTAACTCTACATCTGAAGACTATTCAAGATAACATCTGAAGACTATTCAAGAGAATATCTGAAGACTGCAAGACTCTGCTCAAAGACTCTGACTCCGCTCACTCCGATTCATGCTTAACACTTTATCTGACATCACCGGATCAGAAAACTTAATCAAGAAGCGCTCTAAGTACAATACAATTCTCTTTAAGGAAGTTATGGATTATGTTCCAAGACTATTATGGAAAGGACAAGGAAGTTAATACCTTTAATTCCCATAGTTGGCAAGAAATCTCCAGTGATTTCCCTCTAACGGTATCATCCCAAAGTACTATATAAATGCCTCATCACAACCTGGTGAAAATAGAGGAACATACAACACATCGATCTAAAACTCTCAATCCTTAACATATATTCATATCTCTTAGTGTAATATTCAATAATCACTCAAGAGTTGTTGCTCATACTGTGTGGTCATTTTCTCATTGTTCTTAACTTGTCTTCATACTGCTTATCTAGAAGCGTTAAGATAAAACTCTAGTAATTCTCAAATTTGTTGATATTCCTCAAGTGACTTATTTAAGTTTGTAGACTTGAGATGACTAATATATTGTTGAACTCTTAGACTTTTTTGTAATCTATTGAGATTATTGGATTAAGTCCTTATTGAAGGCGAAATCACCTTGGCTGGGTGGACTGGAGTAGCTTTGATTTTCAAGTGAACCAGGATAAACTCCTTGTGTTGTAAGCATTTATATTTGTGTGTGTAGTGTTGAAAAAAGTTTTTAATTACTGTGAAAACAATTCAAACCCCCATTTCTTGTTTTTCTCTACCTTCAAAATGCTTTCTACATCTTGTGGTTAGTACACTTGCACACACAAATGATTTCACTTGGGCTACCTTACAATGAGACCTTTTATTTCATGTCATTTACTTTATGCTTTAGGGTAGTGTCTTCATCTCCCTCCCACTTCTTCAATTTTCAAAACTTCTCCCTATTTCAAAAACTTCTTATTTTCAAACTTCACACCTTTTATTAACAAACCTTAACTTTGTCAAGTGATACTGAAAATCTTTTTCTCAATATATGCTAAAACATTTAAGCATACTTAAGCTTCTTTTCAAACTTCTAAAAAAGATAAACCCCATCAAACTTCTTTTTTTTTGCCTTTGTGCACTTTCTTTTAAGAGCCCTTTTTTTCTAAAAGGTTGGATATTAGTCTATTTTCGTAGTGATGCAAACCACTATACTTCTACAATATGTTAAGAAATGATTGAAATTTTCCACTTGAATGTTGAGACATGCTCGTGAGAACGTCCAAGTAAAAGTTTTACATATCAAGATGATGCAAATTCTCATTTCCTCATACTTGTGGGTAGTAGGCTGAGTTTTTTTCACTCGAATACGACTAAATGTCTTTTCAAATTAAAATTAATCAACAAACAACCTAGATTTTTCATAAACATAGTTTTGCAAGTGGTTCCTATGGAGTACCATAGATGTGAGGGGTGATAATACCTTCCTCTTGCATAACCAATCCCCGTATCCAGATTTCTCTTTTGTTTTACCTTTCTATGGGTTTTGTTCGACCTTTCTCTCATTCCCTTTGGAAACAATAAAGTTTGGTGGCGGCTCTTGCTTTTCTGAGTTAAGTTAATTAATGTCTTAATCTCAAACTTTTACCACCGTGACACAATTTCCCCATCATTAATTAGTATAGGCGGAAGCTGCGTATAAGACATTGAGATTGGATCATATCAATGATGTCTCCTTTCTTGATCGTTGTTCACTTTGCTGATTTGTTTCTGCTTTAGTTTTTGATTGCCTTAAGCGGGTCTCTAATATGGTAGGAGATACTGTTCTTGGAGATGAAGTGTAAGAATGCATGTAGTTGCATTCTAGACGTTATCCATCTTTAGTTTGCTCTCAATTCGTGCATCAATTGTAACCCAATCTAAGAAATATATTATCAAACTGTCCAGGAAGAGTCCTAAGATCATGCCAGCCCTATCTTGGACTTAATCCAAGCTCTTCTTGCACATGGTGCTCTCATGCTTACCAGGTTCCATGATTCTTTGATGACTAGGGTCGGATAATCGTTACTTTTCTAGTGGAGGAAGGGACAAGGTGAGCTTTTTCTGGATGGCGTGTATGAAATGCAAATTCATGTATGCATATGTTGTATATGTATATGGAATGCAAATAATTATGCAACATTCATTGATTCAAAGGCTTGATGGTGCAATAACCTAGTTTAAAAAGTTTGGCATATAGAATAATGACTCAACATGCCTAACATGCTCTGGATAGTCTGCATATAATGCTCGATACAATGTCAAAGTTTCGACACAATCATGATTTCTGAGGAATATAGAGTCTATGATTTCCTGCAAAAAGATCCCATATCCCCTCACAAGTAGGTTATAGTCTTTAAAAGGTAGTCCCTAGAAGGTCTCCTAGAGTCATTGATACAAGTGAAAATACCCTGTTGTAGTGAATTATTGCAGGATAAAATTACTTCCAAGTGAATCTTTATTGGGTGTGGGTCTCATGCCAACCCAACACGTGAAATGCAGGTCAGTGAATTGATGCTTGTTTTGGTTAACATGACAAATGCTATGACTGAATGGTTGGATGGGAATGTCTCAAGTCTATTAGCACCAAGTTGCAGCAGGGCATGGTATGGAGTAGGCCTTCCTTGCACTAAATGACTTGTGTTTGATCTTTGTTGTTAAGTCTTAAATGCTTGTGAATGCATGCTTGTTTGCAATGTTAGATGATGTATGTTTGTTAGAACATGAACTTATTTGCATATGCCTTGATTCATGATGAATATGTATGTATGTTTATTTTGGATTAGCATGTTAAGTGATACATTGGTTCGTTTTGAATGCAGGGTTGATGTTGTTTGGCACTTGATAAGACTTCAAGGCATGGAAACTTGGATGACCAAACATGGCTTGGAGCAAAAACCGATTTACTTGTGAATGATGAAACTTGGCCATGGAGGTCCAATGAGAAGATGGAAAGGATGGTGACTCAAAGTAGAAGTTAGGGTTAGGGTTAAGACTATGGAATTAGGTCAGTTGACTTTGGTCAACTGGTTGACCAAAAAGTCAATAGTTAACAAAAAGTCAACTATAGGTCAAACTTTATTTTTTTGTAATTTTTTGCATGGAACTTTGTAAATGATATTTGTATGATTGAATGAACAAATTTTGAATGAAAATACCCTTAGATTCAGTGAAACATGCTTTTGATTTCAAGTTATGACTTTTCCTCCCTAAAATCTATGTTTGAATCAAAGCCTTGAAATGAATGAATCATGATCACTTGAACAAATGGACTATGAATGCATGATGATACATGAACCAATGGACTAGGAATAAGTATTATGAATAAAATACAAGTGGATTATGCATACACCATGAATCAAAGACCAATAGATTATGAATGCATAATGGATCATGAGCTAAGGCATGTACTATTAAGAAGGAATAAATGGACTTTGAATGCATGATGAATCATGGGCCAATGGACCAAGAATCAATTGACTTGAATGGAAAATAGAATGCAACATGAAAGCTTGAACAAGGCCTTAGATCAGATGAATCATCAAGCATGTAGGCATGTAAATCCAATGGTCAACTAGATGAATGATTCCCAAGAATAATTGCAAACTTGATGATTGATAATGCATACCATAATGATTAAGAACTACATTCCAATGAATTAGGGTTTCAATCAATAATAAGAACAATAGCCAAACCACATTGTCCATAAATGGAAAATATGCATGATCAGGGTTTCAAGATGCAAACGATCTAATCAAAGACCTCCAACCTAACAATGGGCTCCACAATCAAATTCTAACCACATGGTCCCCAAGATTAGGGTTTCATGATCAAATTCAAACTCATAAGGCCAACCATATGTTCCATAAGTACCACAGCTCAAGAACTAGGGTTCAGGCATGAGTGACTACTATGGTGCGAATCTCGAAGGTCCCAAGCACCAAGAATTAGGGTTTCATGGCTTGATTCCAAAGTGACTACACCACCAAAGCCCACAAACTTTGAATCTATGATGTATGTGTTTGAAAAATTTAACATGAATGAATGAAACACATGTATTTTGGAATGAATGAGTGCAGATGAATCTTAAGCCAAAAGTCAAATGAAAAATGAAAAAGGGTGGGAAAGTTTTAGGGTATGACACCATCAAACGCAATTTTTGGCATGGCGGAGAAGGTGATCGAAATTCATTTGAGATGGGTGAGTGTTCCGATAAGGATGCGTTGAATGCTCTATTCTGAAGCCCTCCCATCATTTTCTTACCCTTGCGCGGATGGCCCTGGCCATTAGGTCCATTGATGTTGGCTTGCTGCACCCCTGCAAAGCCTCATACACCCTCCTCGAATGCTCCTTTGAGTGTTACTTTGGGATTCTTGCACAAAGCCCATACATAGTTGTTGTACACACCTACTGTCAGCAATGCACCCTTATTTTATATTTTATTTCTCTTCTTTATGTTTACTTGTTTTTTATTTTAATTTATTTTTAATTAATCTCTAAGCACACTTTAATTGTTTTTCTTTTTTAACACTTTGAAAAATGTTTTTTACCATTTAATCTACATTTTAAAAAAATATTAAAAATAGAATGCACTTTAGTTAGAAAATAATCCTTAGTAGTTTAGGAATAAATTTTAATTCAATTTTGGAAAACATGCCATGATTCATTTTAATTCTAGATTTTATTTTATTTTAGAAATTGAAGCTTGTTGACACTTCTATTTTCTTAGGTTAGGCTAAAAATATAAATGCTTGGTTCACACTCTAACACTATTCTTGATTAACTGATTGATCAAACTTCTCTTTGATCAAATTTTCCATTCACTTATCTAAGACCCTATTCAGTCAAATGATCAGAAGCCTCTTGATCACTTGATAGGATTGATCCTCTGTACTGGCACTGCATTCACTCTTAAGTCAAGCACACGCTCAAGACATCATGCAAGACTATGAAGATTGTGAACATCAAGAACAACAAAAAGACTCTTCAACACTTGTCAATCATGATGAAAATTGCACGCCACGAGCCTTAAGCAACGAAGAAGAATGCGAGGGATTTTTCCTATCCTTGTTATGAATACCTCTATGTATGAGGCGTAGGCCCCAAATATTCAGAGTATTCGCCTTCGTTCATAGACTTTAGTGCAATTTGAATCAAATGATTTTCAAGTCTTCTTCCCCACATACAAACACATCAACATAAAAAACACTTCAACATTGCAACAATATTCATCAATAATACTTCCCTCTTTGGACCAAACACACAATCTTCTTTTGGCATCCATACACTAGAAATCATTATGTCATTCCATCATTTTCATTTTTAATCTTTGTTGTTTATTAAGTATTATTCACTTGTAAAACTCTTTTGTTTTCAAATGAAAATAGTAATGAAATGAATATGCATGTTTTGAATCAATGCATTCGTATTCACTCATATTTTATTTATCAGTATCAAACTCTTGCTTAAGAAAAATCGAAAGGAGAATGATGAAATCAAATACACGAAACTGTTGTATGTATACTTTTGATTAAAACCTTGCTGAAGATTGTAGCGGTAAATTCATAACCATCAAGCTATGGACAAGCTTAACGTCAATAAAACCAGAGTCGCCACCGCGCTTTTATTGTTTCCAAAGGAAAAGGGAAAAGTACGAACAAAACCCAAAGGTAAGAAGTTTTCAAATCAAAACTAAAAAAATTTGCCAGAGATTACAGGTAAGGGGGTTGGTTACACAGAGGGAAGGTGTTAGTACCCAAAGTGTCCTAGGTACTCCTAGGGAGCCCTTTTTTAAGTGTGTATGTGTTTTTGGTATAAAATGATGTTTGAGAAAGATAGAATGTGGGGATAAGAAAAGAATTCATTAATTATATTTTTGTGTTTGATAAGACCTTCGGACTTGTGCCTACATACCAACATAAAAATGAGGGATCAAAACCTCGTAGTTCGTGGTAACACTTTCAAAATGAATGGATTGCTTTTAATCAAAAGTTAAGTGAAAAGAGGCCCAAAAGGCCCAAAAGTTTGAATGAGTGTTAGTTATTTTTTTCTTTTGAAATTTTAAGTCAATATGATTAGATTTACTTACAGGTTTGATTTAAGAAAAGAGTTTAAAAATTCAATGGCATAAGGCCAAAGTTTCTATTTGAAATAAGGTCTAAATTTGAAATCACAAGCAAAGAAAGTTTTTGAAAAAGGGAGAGAGGTTTTGAAATTTAAGAAGTGGAAGGAGATGAAGAGACTAATCCTAAGCATAAAATTAAAAGTTAAGAGTTGAAAAGATCTGACCAATGGGATGCAATCTAACAGACAAGGGTGTCATATAGAAAAACCCACATTCCCTTTGGACTTGGAATCAAGCAATAATCAGCAAGCAATTAGCAATATGAAGATCAAGGCATCAAATAAAGATGACCACATCTAAGCAAGCAGATCCCATAGCTAGCAGTCTTCTTTGTCTTCTCATGTATCATATGCAATACTCTTTGATCCACTTAGAATGAAGCCTTAGACACAAGATCAAAATAACAAGTTACATCAAGACCATGTAGCAGATAAGCTCAAATGAATCCCAATACTTGCATTAGATGAAGGCTCAATTCTCAATAACTTGGTCTCAAAATATTGACATTGGCCAAGTCCTTTTTGCACAGGGAATGTTGCCTAGTTCTAAGTCCAAAAGTTCAGATCAAGATCAACAGTCCACCAAACATTTATTTAGGGTTTTTGTTGTTTATTAAGTATTTTAAGATCCTAAGACCACAAACACAATTAAAATACACAACCAAAATATATATAATAATAATATATGGCTCAAATGAGAAAAAGTGAAAATGGCATTAACATAAACAAATTAAATGAAATGTAAATGGCAATGAATGATAAATGACTAGAAATTAAATTTCATAAAGTAAATGACTTGAAATTAAAGCAATATTAATAAGAGTTATTCAAATGTTAGTCAAAGTTAATTGAATGTTAGTGGTGTTTTGCTTTTCAATTAATTAAGTCATTCTTTGGAGAACACTCAACCATCTACTCACAAGCATGAATCATTGAACCAAGACATCTTCCATAGGAAGGAAAAAAGGCCAAGTTTCCAGAAAATACCATGAAAGATGGGAGACTTACAATCTCACTTACTAGAATGATATGCCTTTAGGGTCAAAATTTAGCTCTATGTTAAGCAATCATAATTGGACTTATGTAGAAGTCACAACTATCTGAGGTCGGGCAATAAATATTTAGGTGTTAATGCATGTTAGAGATTTGGTATAATGAACCAAACTCCTAAAACATACCACATACTAAAAGAAAAGATCAAAAGGGATGGACCTATCTCATCCATACTTGTATCGGTTCATCTGACACAAAGTCATTGATGAACCAATTAGCCTTAGGATATTGAGACTTCATTGGCAAATGAAAGGAATGAGAAAGAATATGGATGAATATGAAGAGGGAGGGAAAGTGAAAGAAACACAAATTGGTCATGGGAGGAATTTTATCAAATTAAAATCATTAATTCATTTTGGGAGATGAAATGTACATTTCATCAATCCCCTAAATCCAATGATTTTATTTCAACAAAAGTCAAATCAACCTTGACCAAGATCCAAACAAATACTCAAACATCATAAGACCATAAAAATGGCTCAATATAATTTTCACACAATTAATCAATAAAAAAATCAAATTAAAAATGCATTAAAAATCAATTTAATTTGGTCAAAACCTAAAATCTCTTCAAAACACCAAATAAATGGCCAAGAGATTTATCCTAGGTCAAACAAGGTCAAAGGACCTTAGACAATTTTTTTATGATTTTTGAAAAGTCAGAAGTATTTTTAAACAATTAAAAATATGCACAAAAACATTTTATTCATGAAAAATATCAAAATTAACCCAAAAATAATTTAAGTTCATAAAATAAAAGAGAAAAATATTTAAAGATTTTTGGTGAAAGTCCCATATTTTTTGGATTAAAAATGAAATTAATATGAATTAAACAAAATAAAGCAACTAAATGAAAAATCAGAAAATACAAAAAAACAAGGGCCATCAAATCTCCCTTATTAATTGAGATGGCAGATCTAATGGCCACACACGCGCTATCCATGGTGGACTTGAGTCAAAGCGCCACACGTGTGGTATTCAATACCAATGGCCAATATTAGAATGTTGGACCAAGATCAAATGGTTGGAACCTTGCCAACACACCACCGGAGCCCTAGCTCTAGTTAACTTATCCGGTGATGACCACCGAACTGGTCCAACCTAAACTTCATGAAGAATAGAAAACAAAGACACCAATTTGAAGATAAAATGCTCAGGATTACGAATCTGACCTTAACTTTCTCCGATTTCAAGTATATAAAAAGATACAGGGATTTGAATTTTGAGGATCATGAACCTAGTTGCTTCGATTTGACCTCAAAGCAACTCAATCTTGTTGCCTACATTGATAGGATTTCAACTAACCAAAAATCACAAAGAATAGTGAAGAATTGAGAGAGAATCGAAGAGATGAAGTTTCTGAAATTTAACCTTCGAGTAGCTTCAATTCAACTTGATATTGATCTAGATTTGCTTGATTCTTCCTCCTCTTGCTTGCAGTGATCAATTGAGATGAAAAGGGAAATGAATTCTTGGAGTTTGAATTTCAAAACAGAAGGTGAAATTTAAACTCGATTTCAATGAAATCCTCAAGAAATTCTATGGAGTGAGGGGTCTGAGTTGTCTTGGCAAAGCTTAGGCAGGGTGTTGATGCCTTTCTGAGCTCATGGCACTGGCATTTATAGTCTCTTCAAATGCTTTTTGCACACTTCCATTCAAAATCCAAAAATAGTAATGAACTCATGCATGCTTGCATGTGCATGTACAAAGCCCAAATAATGATGTCAAAGGGTCCAAAATTGTGCACATGTGATGCTGAGAACAATTCATGAAGCCATGCAATGTGGAATGGAAATTGGTCATGAAGCTCTTCCAAATGGGGCCATGCATTTCACACATACGCAAGTCCTTCAATTTTGATCCAAATGCGATAATCTTGGACTTTTTGGAAAGGTGAGATCAAGGGGAACAACTTTCATGTTGAACACTTTTCCTTTTGAAGCTTGTATCATGATGAATTTTGAGGTGAAAGTTTGGAAAATTAAACATATTTGAAAATTTTCTAAGTACCAAGTCAAATGTTCACTTCTTCCACCTTGGATAACTTTCGATATGGACTTCAAATGGAAAAATTTCCTTTATCAAAGTTGTATCTATTTCAAAATTATTCAATTTGGTCACAAATTTGAACTTATTTGGATTTTGCATGAAGGAGTTATGCATTTTAGAAGTTGAGGAAAATCACTTGTTTAATGGTAATGGCCCAAAATGACCTATAATGTTTCCTCTTGGGACATCCATTTGCAAGTTGAATTTTAACTTCCTCTGAACATCAAAGTTGAACAGTACACCTTGAATTGGATCATGAAATTTGAATGAATTTCATCTTATGAAAATTGAGCAAGTTATGGTCCTTGGAGTTGACCTCCTAACTAGGGTTCAAACAAAATGACCTATAATCTTTCACAAAAAAAAAGACTTTCCAAGAAAAACTAGCTCTTGACTTTAACATGAAAGTTGTTTGGAATGTCATAAGGAGTAAAGTTTCTCTTGGAATCATTTTCATATGACAATAAGTGTAGGAAATAGGGTCTAGGGAACCCCATTTTTGACCAGTTGACTTTCTCTGGTCAACCACCATGAACCATCTTGCTAGCTTGACATTCTCTTGATTTTTGGAACTCATGGAGGATCATATATGTGTAAGATGATGTAATATTAAGTATACCTTGAAATATTTGATCAAATGATGAAGAAGCTTCTTGAGGAAGTCATACAAGATACCTAGATGAATTAGGGTTTCCAAGGCAAACAAGCTTCAAACTCTTGATGATTTCTTGATCAAAATGATATGTTAAGATCATGGGGATCCATATATGATGTATATAGTCAATGTGAACCATCTCTTGATTAGTCTCCTTGCATTGAGGGTCGTAAACCCTAGATATGAGCTTGATGGAGCATGGGTGAACACACACACTACCTACAAAAGAAAAAACCCATACATTGACATATTTTTGGGTATTTTGGTTAGTAAATAATGAAAAATAAAGTATGATACAATCAAATGTGCTTGGTGATCTCTCCCAATGCAAACCCAATGAATGGGGGGTAAGGAGGATGCCAAGGTGTGATCCTAAAACCAATGCATATGGTGAGATAGCATGAGGGATCTTAGGGTCAAAATTGGGATCTTATAAAGATGTAAGGCGTTGTTTCAATCCTTAAACACTGGAGGTATAAGAAGTATAATCCCTAGTCAACCCCTTGAGGCCTAGTAGTAAGAGTTTCTTTCTGTGCGGAAAAACCCTCAATCTTAACCAGGGGCAAGGTAGTGTTTAGTTAGTTTGACCATGCCTTCCAATTTCAAAAAGAGAAGTATCCCATCTGAGGATCAGCCACATTTTATCCCTCACGTGAGGTTGAGTATCACAAATCCACAATGGTTATCCCTCACCAACAAGAGGAACGAGGCAATCACAACCCTTTTAAAAAATAAAATGAACAAATGTAACATGATTTTCTCTAGCAAAATAAGTAATGCAAAAAAATAATTAAAAAAAGGCCTGCTAAGTCAAAAACTCGAAAACGAGTGGCTTAGGAAACAATTAGGGCATCCCGGTGGACTGCAAGCTTGAAAAATAAGTCGAGGAAAAAATTAGGGAAAGCAAAAAAAAAGGAACGAAAGCAGAAGTCCTCAGCAAAACCAAATTCGTGTGACTACAAGTGAAAAAAAAGTGGGTGACGTTACTCCAAAAACCTTATTAGTTCCTTAACCATCACTTCTACCATCAAAATCCTTTTGGAAAATGAACGCTTTTGCTGAACTAGATGAACGTAGGAATGGAGAACATCAAGGAGAATGAGTGGGTTAAAATAAATTTTGATCCATAAAACCTTTTTTTCTGAAACCGTGAACTAGGCCACGTTACAACCCTTAAGAGACATAATCAAAGCAAGGTTTATTTCAAAAGCATACTACAGTGGGATCGCGCTAAAGATGACTCCTAAAGTTTTGATTATCATTTGTGTTGGTATCGATATGACATTCTAACCAGTGATTCACTCACTATATGTCATCATCTCAATGAACAAACTTGGATTTCCAAATTGACATAAACATAACATTAAAATTATCATTTTCAAAAACAAATTTTTTAATTTACGGATAAGCATTTGACATCAAGAAAAATTCCATAATGAGAAGATGAATCACACTGAAGGGCATAATGCCTAAAGAATTCGTTGAGTAGAAATACAAGTCGCTTCAAGGTTCCTTAGATGCTACAAGTTCATCAAAAACTTCTTCCCTCACTCATAAATTTTTCATAAGATAAGGATAAGTTGGTCCATTCGGCATATCAAAGATTGGAGACCACTCTTGAATTCTGAAGAAGCTCCAAAGATCATACCCATTGTAATTAAATGAGTCAAAGTCAACAATCGGTTCTACCAAAAGCTTCAAATCATTTTGATTCAAGTTCATGGTTTTCGGATTGATAGTCACACTTTTTCCAGATTTGACGATCATGTGTACATGTTGACCATTTGAAGAGGACTCCATTGTTGAACAGAGCTTTTAGGGTTTCTAGGGTTATCTTTTTTAAAAAGGGTTTTTTCAGAGGAGTTTAGAGAAAGCAAAAGTGTAGGTAGTGAAATAGTGAAATGTGTGTTTCTGATATAAAAAGAGTGTTTTTGAGTGAAAAAGGAATTTTTAACAACAACAAAACATAAATTCATAAGGAAACAAAAAGAAAATAAGAGTTTTTACTAAACAATTTCATTCCACATGTGAGGAGAAGTTTCAAATTTATCACATATAGCAGGACAAATGCCAGAGGTAGTTACCATGAAGCTTCCATTAGTGTGAACATCAATGTTAGTTAGTCTTATTCATAGTATCATAGACTATGATTCTTTAGAGGCTATTTATTCATCAGAAGCTGATAAGGAGCTTATGATCAAGGTATCTTCTGAACATCATCAGATTCTGGTATAAAGAAATATTCTTTTCCAAACGGATAGAAGTAGAATTATCACAGTAAAGTGTAATTCTTCTTTCATAAATATGAAGTTCTTTTGAAAAACATTAAAAATGTTTGAATAAAAAACGGTTGCATAAAAACATAATCATACCTCTCTTTATAGTTTCAGCTTTTGAGATTCTCTAAGAGGAACAATATAGTTCCAACAATGCTCTTCTAAATACCACCAGAAGTCTCTTCAGACTTCCCAAAACAATAGGATAAACTTCAGAGACACATCCAAGAGTTTGAAGCACCAGTTCAACATAGGAGTCTTTCAGTCTTCCAAGTACCAATAGCATTGTTTTACTGGTTTCTTCCAGATTCTACACCTCCTTCCTCCTTCAGAGTTAGGATTTAGTATGCAGGCCTTATTCTTGTTGAAGGTTGTAAGCAACCAGTTTCCTAGAGAAACTGTTGCTTTGTTATTTCCTTTAAGCATATATGCAGCAAAAACAATCTCATTCTTTGGTACCCATACTTTTATGGGTCCTCTGAGGTTAGTTTTATAGAGCTTTGTCTTTCTTTGTGTCTTAGTATTATATTAAGGTCTAGACTCATTATAGACTTCTTTCCTATTAAGATTTTTTCTAGAATAAGTCCTGATCCCAACCTCGGAACCTCTAGGAACTTTAGACGTAAAAACTTTGAGTTCTGAGTTATTCACAACCTTTGACTTGAGAGTCTTAGGTTCTAATTTAGTTATAACTTTTTACCCTTGAGTATGAGATATTGAATTATTTATAACTTGTTAGTTATCTATAATAGGTTCTGATTGGTTCATAATTCTACCATTTTCAGCAGCAGGCATAAAGTAAGCATTCAACCCCTTTTGAGCAGTACTTGAAGAAGAAGGGTCTTATGGTTTCATCAAGATATCAATCCTTGAATTTTAAGGTTTCTAATGATAACCAAGACCTTTTCCTTTGCTCTTACTTACTCCATAGATCATGGAAGCAAGTTTGGTTCTTTCAAATCCAGATATAATGAAATTTTGAAGAGCTAATTCATTTTTATTTAGTGGTTTGTCAAACATATCTTTTATTGAAGAAATTTTTTCTTTTTCAAGTTTTTCAATTTTTTTATTTAGAAAGATTTAGTTCATATTTTAAAATATCATATTGCTTCTTTAATGTTTTCATGTGTCTGACTTTCTGCTAGCATCTTCCCATAAAATCATGACACAGAGTACTCAAATCAGATTGGGAAATATCTGTTATGTGTCTTCTGACTCTGAGTCAGAACCAACTTCAAATTCTGAGTTTGAAAAAGTTGAGGCCACCAAAGCAAGATTGGATTCTTCATCTTCTCCTTCATTGTCAAGTTCTTCCCATGTTTCCATGAGACTTTTTTTGAACATGCTTCTGAATTTGTTCTTTTGGAAGCTTTCCTTTCTACTTTTACCTTTTTGGAGATCAAGACATTTAACAATGAAATGATCAGGCTTCTTGCAGTTGTAATAGCCATCTCGATTTTTGCTCCTAGAACTTGACCCTTTGAAGTCATCTCTTATACAAGAGAATTTGTTCTTCCTCCTGACCAAATGTTGAAATCTTTTGATGATAAAGGCTAATTCATCATCATTAGAAGCTTCATCAGGAGTGGCTTATTTGAGCTTTTTAGTTTGATAAAATTTCTCAGATCTCCCAACAGAATTTAAAGCCATGGTTTTAACTTGCTTTTCAGGATCATGTCCATTTAACTCTATTTCATGACTTTGGAGATTGCTAAAAATACCTTCCAGACTTATTGAGTTCAAATCTTTATTTTTTGAATAGCAGTTACTTTGGGTCTGTATTTGGTAGGAAGACTCCTAAGAATAATCTTGGCATTATCCAAAGTAGTATAGCTCTTGTTCAAGACCTGAAGTCCAGACAGATGAACTTGAAATGTTGAGAACATTGATTCAATATTCTCATCATTTTTCATCTTGAAAAACTCATATTGCTGAACCAAAATATTTGCTTTAGCTTCCTGAACTTGTCGATTACCTTCATAGTAGTAGATTTTTCAATAATCTTTATATACTCAAAATGAGGCACGACATCAACAAGACTGTCTGTCACTCTATGATGTTTTCTATAAATCTTTTTTTGATCAGGAGTGAGAGACTTTCTGTCAGAAACCATTCCAACACCATTGACGTGAAAGTCAATGACATCTTCCAAGATATCCCATAACTCATCATCCAAACCAATGATGTGGGTGTATATCTTGCTCTTCCACCATTCAAATTCTATAGAGTCATCACTAAATGTTGGTGGTCTAGCAATATAGTTGTCTCAACCATATGTACTTTGATCATGGTTGTTAGTACCATGAGGAGAACCTCCAACAAGGCTAGTTACTTCAGAATTATCAGCCATGATAGAAAGAGTATGTTTCTCAAGATTTTTCTGCACCATGGTTAAGCGTTATAGTACATATCATGCTCTAATGGTAACTGAAGGTGAGAAAAATACATAAGAAAGAGGGGGGGGGGGGGTGAATTGTGTATGTCAAAGTTCATTTCGCTTTTGATAATGCAACTTCAGATTCTGATATCAGAAATGGTTACATCAGCGAAAATAATAATGCCCAGAAGTAAAAGCAAGCAACACACAAAAATCATCCTAGTTTCTCTCCTCAACTGAGAGTAGTCCAGTCTCATTGTCTCAACAAGATCTTTTCACTATAATCCATAGATTACACTTTTCTTAAGCACAGTTGCAAGAGACTTCACTCTCTCAATCAACTTAGAAAGAGACTTCTGCTCAAGCAACCTTGAAAGAGACTTCTTCTCAATCAACCTAGAAAGAGACTTCACTGCTCAAGTATACAGACAAGAGACTTCACTACTCAAGCACGCATGCAAGAGACTTCCTCTACTTTAAAAAATTAGTTTAGTATAAAAGATAACCATTATACTTAGATACAGAATAAGAAGTATAGTAGTTGTGCAACAACCACAAAGATTCTTAACCTCTTAAGATTTCTAAGATACACAAAGGTAAGAAATATTAAGATCTTATGCAATAACAATTACAAATGAAAGCTCAAAGTTATGCTCAAGATATTATATTTCTTTGTTGTTGTACACCTTCCTTCAAATCTTTAGCTTCCTTTTATAGAGGTAAAGAAAGAGTCGGTAGTGGGTTGAGCATAAGAGCAAACTTAGTGAAAAAGCATGCCAAGAGAGACGTTGGAGAATGTAACTGGTTAGAAGCATTGTCCACTGAATAATGACATTGCTCACAACACCTTTCGAAGTACTAGGTATCTACCAAAAGGTAGAAAAAACTAAAGAGGTCACATCATCATTCCTTGAGCCTTGCAAAATGAAACCCTAGTTGACTCTATCCAAAAATTTGGCGTTGTGACAAGACTAGTCTGCTGTAGTACAATTTATGGACCAGAGACTCGTCAAGCCATCAGAGTTTGAGCTAGGCTGGAACACATGACCAGAGTTTGAACCTTCAGAGGCTGATGAACACATTTAGAGTTATCAAATTCTGATTAATCAGAATCAAAGTTATATTGCTTCTCCAGATATGCTTTCAACATGATTAATGTATACCCATTTGTTCTTTAAGTATTTTGTTATCATCAAAACCTCAAGGATATGCACAATCTTGTTCTAACATATCTTTATTTAGGCTCTGTTGATTTTGATGGGGTTCTTTTGCCCATTTTGGTTGTAATAACTTTCCTTTTTCAATATGTTGACTTATTCAAAAAAGGAACTGTAACACCTCAAAATTTGCCCTCCTCTCTTGGGACTAGCTTAACATATTGCATTGCATTTCTTAGGTCATTAGTCATTAGCATGTTGCATATCATGTGGCTACATTGAGCAAGTCATCCTCCTAGGTCTTGGTCAGAAGATAAGAGGTTAAGATGCAAGCTAAGGTTTCATGGACTGATCATTAATCATCTGAGGATGTGTGATTCAAATTAGGGTTTTTGACTTTCAAGGAGATTGAGATTCATCTTGGTTGCAATGGTACATCATCATCATCATGGTCTTGATATCTTCCAAGAGATTGATCAGATACCTTGGGATTAGGGTTTTGACCACTGGTAAACCCTAATCAGTTGAATCATCTGTATTAGGCCAATCAGGGCTTGGCAAGGAGATGGGGTCTATAATGGATATGGGGATCATTTCATGATTGTATTGAGCTTATGGAAGCTAGGGTTTCATCATTGAGCCATTTCATCAGGAGTTTGAGGCTCAACTTGATCAGTGCATAGCCAAATTCATCTATCAATTGAGAAAGTCAACTGTGGTCAACTTTGCCTGATTTTATGGATTTGGAGGTGGGAGAGGGTTAGAGACACTTCATTCATGTCTAGACAAGTTTCATTTGACATTTCAAACATCAAGAATGAAGAAAATAAAGTCAGATGAAAAGTTTCCAAAAATGGCAGGTGACCTGTAATTGGAAACTGCCAAAAATGGAAAGTTTTTCTCCTCAAAATTACGTGTCCAAAAATGCTTCAAATGAAATTTTGTTCAACATGAAAGTTAAAGATCTTGTTCTCCCATTTCCAAAAAGTCCAAGAACATGAATTTCTCATGTGTGGTTGGCAAGTTATGATCAAATCATTTTCCAAAAATGTTGAAATTCAAAGTGGCATAACTTTTGAATGGAATGGCCAAATTGGGTGATCTTTCTTTGAGCAAGTCACATTTTACATGTACTTTCATGATGCATCATCACATTTTATTTAAAATCATCATAGCAAAAAGTCATTTTTCAAGTGATTCATTTTGAAAATTGGTGGGAAAAATGGTGAATTTCCAAAATACATGGTATTTGCATACAAAGCCTATTCCAACACATTCCAAATGACCAATGTGACTTGTTTGAACTGGTTTTTACTGTTGCATTGGCTGATTTTGCAAAAGGCCATTTTGGACATTTATGCATAAACTACATTTTGCTAATTTCACTTGATTTTGTTAATTGTGATTAACAATTGGATTAGCATGAGGTATAAAAGCATAATCATAACAGAAAAGCATAAACACACTTCACATTTTCAGATCTAACAAACTTTCCCTCCAAAAACCTCTCAATTCTCTCAAAACTTTTTTCACATTTTTCATCATTTCTCATCGAATTCTTCATCAATTTTGCTCATTCTTGTTGGATCCATCACCTACCAAGGCTTGTGCACGACTGTTTCACAAAATCAAGGCAAAAACATTGAGGAATTTGGACTGTTGAAAGCAAGCTCATCCATGGCGTTTTGGTGATTCTTCAAACTGGAGCATAGTTGAGCTAAGGCATCCATTCCATTCAACTTCCATATCATTAAGCTGCTTCTGTTTTGGTATTTTGGACCTTGAAGCTTACAAATTCATCACTGCCATCATCACAAGGTAAATTTTCGAATTCCTTAATTGCTCAAATCATGACATGGCTTTGATAGATCTTTCAACGTAGAGTAGCATGAACTTTGAATCGTTGAATTTGGTTGAGTATTAAGGAAGAAATCTTGAATTTAAGTTTGATGCTCAATTGTTCTTTTGCTCGATCCGGTTGATATGTTTAGAGTTAGGTCAAATGCTCGCCATATCCATGATCTAGGTTGAAAGACGAACACATTGATGTATGGCATGATCATTTTTGTTGAAATATGTTCTTGACAATTTTCTGGAAATTTGTTGTTGTTCTTGATGAAGAACACGATCCAGAAGCTGTTTGATCTTCGTTGCCTTGGCTTTGTTTTGAAAATATGTTTACCGCCACCAGTAACCAATAGCGTAGCGACACTGCATTAATGAAAACGGCTGCGTTTTGGACTTCGTTGCTCATATTACAAAATCGCCACTAAATCATTTAATTTGTATTTTTCATTTTTCTTTTTCCAATTTCATTTCATTTTCATCATATAACTTCAAAAAATTCATAAGTTCTTCATTTCTTGTCCAAATTTGATGAGACTTTTTGCATTATTCTCCTTGTGATGTGTAGTTTTTATGATGAATTTTAATATTTTTGTGCACGAGTGAAAAATAAAATTGCCTAGGGTTTGATTGAATGTGTCCAATTTGTGTATGCCATGCCATTTTGATCATAAAATCTTGATGCTTCCATAGAAATGCTTGAAATTTTTTGTGCATGTTCTATACTCTTTGCTGGTGATTTTGATATGTGGTTTGCAATTTTTGGATCCCTGGTTGATGAGATATGAATTTTTGGATTAGAGGTGTGACAATTTGTGTCACACCATTCATTGTGTAATTTCATGATTTTATTTTATGTGCTTAGGGACATTGGATTGAGTTGAATTTTTGCATGATTGAGCATATGGATGTTGAGATTACATGTGAAGTCTTCTGGAATTTTTGGTGACATTTCCTATTTGAGCATGGGACCAATTGGGTTTGTTTCTAAATTGTTTGATTGTGATTTTGGATAATTTTCACTTGCTGTTTTGGATTTTTGATCTCATTTTGACCCTAGGCTTGTCCTAGTGGTCTTGGTTCTCATATTTGAGTTTGGCTTTTCAGGTTAAGAGGCCAATGCTTTAAGGAGATTAATGCAAGTCGATTGAGTTTGGTTGCTTGTTGTGAACTAACTTGTTTGTTTTGTAGGATGCTTGGCTCACTTGAGTTGTTTGTGCTTTGCACATGTGTCTGATTATGCATTGTCTGTTGGTTCTTATGCTGTTTGTTTTGACTGTGTGATTGGTATACTGACTGAATTAGATTGATTTCAGGTACTTTAGTCGCTAACAGTTCATCTTTGAACTTGCTGTGTTGCTGCTTGGTTGTATAAACCAATTGAGGTAGACTCTCTTGTCTCCATGTAGTCTGGAAGACCTGGCTTGTTATTTAGCCAGGCAACTGTCTGAAGTCCTCCTTAAGAGGCGATGTTTGTGATTGTTTAACTTTGTCCCCAAGCAGGAAAAGACCTTGATTAAGGCAATTGGCAGACACAAGAGGTGTGTAGTCCACCTCCTGCTATTCTGTTGAGTCGTCCCTCTGCTCACACCAATGTGTTGATGCATTGGGACATTAACCCAAGATCCAGGTACAGTTGTACAGTCGAGTCAGAGTCATGAGTGTAGAAGGGTTCCCACTTTCTGGACCCACGCTCCTTTGTCTGAAGCTCTCCCTGGCCAGGGATAAGAGCTGTGAAGTCTCATCTTTACTCACCTTTCATCTGCTTCACCCTGACTCTCAATGTCAGGGTTAAGAGCGAACACTACCCTGTACAGTTGGCTTGCTCTTGCAGCCTCACCCTTGTTTGAGCCTCACTTGACTGGATATAGTGTGTGCTATTTGGAATGTTTGCTTTGTTTTGTTTATGCTTGCATGCTTGGCTTTTTCCTGGTTAGGATTAGCTTGTTGTTGTGCAAGTAGATAGAAACCATAACATAGGGCAATGATGCATGATAACATCTAGGCTCGAGTCCAGCTCCCTAGTAGTGTGTCTCCCTTTGTATCTGGTTAGAATTTCTTTCCCGTTCAGGGGAACTACGTCGCCCTGATCCTCATACCAGATGAGGTACGTAGGCAGGAGACCGTGCGAGGTCTCTCCGGGCACCCTTTTCTTTTTTTGAGTGTGTTGTGCTTGACAGCTATCAGGCTCGAGTTCCCGACTCCCTGTTAGTCTGTGTGTTCAGCTTCTTCTGACGTCTCAGCGTCCTCTTGGTGTTTGTTTGCCAGCTATCAGGCTCGAGTTCCCGACTCCCTGTTAGTCTGTGTGTACACCCTTTTTGTTTTTTAAACCCTTTTTTCTTTTTGTGTGTGTTTGCTTGACAGTTGCTAGGCTCGAGTGCCTGACTCCTTAGTAACTTGTTGTTTGTTTCTTCTTGTGTGTCGGGATATGGATGTAAGACCAGCGATTGGTTGTCCGTATCCTGAGTGTGTTTGTTTGGTTCGGAAGCCGATGTAAGTCCAGCGATTGGCGTTCGGGTTCCATGTTTGCCCGTGTTTGTGTGTGTTTTGTTTCGGCGTGCGTGAGCCGAACTACGGCAGCTCTGATTCTCGTTCCAGACGAGATACATAGGCATAGGATGCGATATCCTAGCGAGCCCTCTCCTCTCTTTCCCCACCTGTGTTGTCTTCAGTGTGTGTGTGTGTGATGTTTGTTTTAGCAACCTTTTTCTATCTTTTGAGCGTGGATCCCGTCGAGTACGACGGATGCGTAGGGGTGCTAATACCTTCCCTTCGCATAACCGACTCCCGATCCCATTCTCTTTGGTCGCGAGACCATGCTTTTTCCAGGTTTACTTCGAGCGTTTCCTTTCCCTCTTTGGGATAAATAACGCACGGTGGCGGCTCTGTGTTGTTTTTGTTTCAGCCTGCCGGTTGTTTTTCGCGGATGCGACAGGAACCTATTTTCAAATTAATCAATTTTAATAGAGTTATCTTTGATCTTTGCAAAAACAAAATAATTTTTTTTATTTGATTAAATTTTATTCAATATATTTCTTTGGTCTTAATTAAAGCAAAAATAGATATTTCACATTTACTAAAGATGATAGTTGATATGTTTAGCTTTTTTAATTTTATGTAATACTAATCAAAATTTTAATTTTATGTAATACTAATTAAATAAATATGTTTTACTAACTTAGGTTGTCTCAATTAGTAAAAAGTTGGACTATTATATAAATAAATAGGTAAGCAATTGTTGAGCCACATATCCTATGCGGGCAATTTTAGAAGCTAATCTCTTAAATTAAAAAAAATTATAATTTTTTCACAATATTAAGTAATTAATATAATACTAATATTACAGAAAAGTAATATTAAATAATAATAAATTAGTTGACATTTATTTATAAAGTAAATATTACGCATTTTTTTTATAATTTAGAGAGGAAGAAGTGTTTATTATCTAGTTTGTTGAACTTTACACCAAGGCTCACTTTGATAATTTATAGTTGATGACTGACTGTTTATAGTTAGAGATGAGAATAGACCAATCTGACCTACATGGACTCATAACCTAAGTCTGACCTAACGTGATCTGTTTAACAAAAAGGTTAGACTTGGACTTTTTAAAAAGCTTATCTACACTACTACAAAATATAGATTTCATAACGAACTACCACCTCAACCAAAATATCCACCATGGTGAAATATATTCAATTAAGAGATTTTATTTATTCTTAACTTTCAAGGCACACTTCACTTTGTTATGCATAATAACTATGGTGAAATGTGACATATTTTTTTTTCTATTTTAAAATTAAAATTAAATAACATTTCACCACTTCCAACCATGAGGAAATGTCTCTTAGAGACACGTTTCAAATCCTAACACATATAATTTAATTTTCTTTCATTTTTAAGACACTTTTATATTGCAATATTTTCATTCATTTTTACTATCTTGAAAATTTTGGCGTTGAAGATCAATGTCAAGGTTCAAGCATACCTTTTACTTAATAAAGTGAAACTTGACATTAATATTCAAATCAAACTTTTCAATATACTATTTTAGCATCTTCAAAGTCTAAACCTTCAGACCCATTGATACAACAATATAACAAGATGGAAGATGAAGTTTCAATATACTGTTTTCTAGTCTGTGAATGTGTAGAAATTATGTGATTGGAAAAAAACGTGTAGAGTTTGTGAATGAAAGATGAAGTTTAGAGGCGGAATGAGTTAGGTTTAAGGAAAAGTTGAATGAATGTGTTGAGCTTTTACAGACAAATTTGTATAACTTTTCCCTACAGTTGTAAAATGTAACCCTGGTGAAAGGTTATAAGATATCACCACGATTGTTAATAGTAAATGTTGTGAAAAATGTTCATTTTAAATTAAAAGATACCAAGCTCTAGTTTGTTTTCTTTAATAACAGAATAACGCCCTAGAGAAAACCCTTCAGAACAGAACAACACCACAACGAAAACCCATCTCCATAAATGTACGTAGCACAATTTCTTCATTAACCTAATCATATCTTCTCTAACTTGTAAGAATCAAGAAAAGGAAAGACGAAACTTGCAAGAAGGGTGTCGCTCCCCAGGATTTCCCGAATCCAGGTACAAACGCGAAAAAGAGCGACGAGGAAAAAAGAGTAGAGTCGCCAGCTATGTACTTTTATCCCAAGAGGAGGGAAAGGTAGTACTGCATAACCAAGAGGGAACAGATAAAACAAAGTCTCGAACCAAAGAAAACTGAGTAAGGGGGCCGGTTACGTGAAGGGAAGGTTATCGCACCCCTTCACGTCTGTGGTACTCCACAGGATCCACGTTTGCCATTTATGTCTAAAGTGTGTATAAAAATCCTATATGCAATGCAAAAGAGAGAAAATCAAAGTAGGGAAAATAAAGAGTTATTGCTCGCACAGGCCCTACCCTGCTGCATACGTATCTCAAGAAGGATTGAGAATCAGAGCACCGTAGCTCGGCTAACCTGTTTCTGTTTGTTTTGTGTTTTTTAGGTGAACGACGTTACTACACAATCTACCGGATGCTCGACCTTTGGAGACTTACTCACCTGTAGTAGAAGGAGTTAACGTGTCCTTAAGAGAAGATAAAGTTTGTTTATGTTTTAGGAATGCTCATGCAAGAAAGGAAGTCCTAGACGAAGGAACCGTGCTACCTTAATTGACATGCAAACGAGAGACTGTACGAAGTCTAGAAATCCTATGGGGAGACTATAAGCAAGTCTCATAAGAGAACAACAAAAACTGGAAACAGAATGCCAATCAATGGTCTTACATCCAACTCCACACAACAAACAGGAAACAGAATGCCAACGGCTGGGCTTACATCTAACTCCTCAAACAAATAGGAAACAGAAAGCCAATCAATGGCCTTACATCTAACTCCTAAAACAATGAACAAGCAACAAATGCAAACACACAAAATGCAATCATCACACTCTATATACAAACAAGAGGCTCAGACAAACGGCTGGGCTTTAGTCAAGAGGGGTCATATCAACCTCGACAAACAAGCCAAAACTGTAGGGGTGTTCTGAAGCTCTTAACCACTAACATTGAGAGTTAGGGTGAAGCTGATGAAAGAAGATGAGGATGAGACCTCATGCTCTTAACCCTGGCCTGGGTGAGCTTAAATCAAAGAAAGCGTGGGGATCCAAAATGAGGGACCCTATTCCACTTGATTGACTCTATACAAGATCTTGGGTGTTTATTCAAAAGCATCAGCACGTAGTGCGAGCATAATGAAAGACTCAACTGAATCACAGGGGATTGATTGCAAATCCCTTCTATATGTCAATTGCCTCTTCACTTAGAAGGACTTAACAAGTAACATGCCTCATTTAGAGGTCTTTAGCACAAATGTAAACAATCACAATCATGGCCTCTTAAGGAGGACTTCAGCCAAATGCCTGCCAAAAAGGCGATGGGACTTCCAGACTACATGGAGAAAGAGAGTGGTTACCTAAGTGGTATACCAACCACACTCCAAAGCAAAGCTCAAGCAAGAGCTAAAAGCGACTAATGTACCTGTACAAAAGCCAAACAGTCAATATCTCAGATAGAAAAAACCAACAGACAACAACAGTGGAACTTTCCAATATCTACACAATGCAAGTCACAAATGCAAGCACTCAAGTGATTTCATCACATCAATGGACCTACAACACAACAAGAGTTAGTGATCAAAGCAAGTGGCATCTCATGTAATGAGATCACATCAACCATGAGTGTTAAATGCTCAAGCCTGAAACACAAAACATAATTGGTAAGTACAAACCACTAGTACAAAGACTAGGGTCAAAGGCAAGTCAAATAGTCAAAACAGAAGTCAATATTTCACATGAAGCACATTCAATCAAACAAGAAAGAGTCCTCAAAAGGACCAAAGCCAATTCAAAAGGCAAAGCCATCAAATAATCAAGATAAGGCAAAGGCAAGCAATGTGATCATAATTGGACATCAAGAATAGAAAATCCATATTAAAACAGAAATGTATCCAATGATCGTGAATTTTTTATATGAGTTTAACATGTTATGAACAAGCATCATACCAAAAATTAAATCCAGAAGATAACAAATGGTGTATGAATGAAAATGCACAAGTACAAAGCACAAAATGTTACACCATATGTCCATGTGTCCAAAACAGTGGCATCAAATGATAAAAATGCCAAACAAAAGCCAAAAAATCATGTCACATGTTATGATCAGGCATGTCAAATTTCAAGGCAATTGGATAAACCATGAGCATTTCACAAATCAATTAGCACAACATAGCAAATTGGCATCATGTTCAAATAAACAAGCACAATTAAAAATCCAGAAGCACAAAAATCATGAAATAAACATCAAAAAATAATAGACATTGAAACAAGCATGTGGAAAAAAGTTTGGATCAATTTGGACATGTTTACTATTTTTTATGATTTTTTAAAGTTGATGAAATAAAATGAAATAAAGTGAAAATCATGTGAAAAATGAAATGTGAATGAAAATCAGAAAGTGCATCACCAGGTCTCGAACACATGCAAGCCAGGTAAATGAGAAAACAACAATTAAATTCAGAAGCAGCGTGCGCCAGGTTCGAACTCAGGTGTTGAAGGTTAATGTGAATATTCACAAGCGAAATTCAGGAAAAAGCAATAGCGTGGAATCGAACACATGTAAGGTAGGTCAAAGAGCGCTCAAAAGGAAAATCAATTGGAAATCAGAAACAACACATGCGCTAGGATCGAACCCGTGCGCTCTTGGTCCATGAAGCGCGCAAAACGCAGTGTTTTGCCACAAACCCTAAGTGAAAACCAGACGGCGGTGGACGGCAGTTTCCACCGTCTTCTCCGACCGTGTACACGGCGGAGCTACAGGGAAATTTTCCAGAAATCATCGAAATGCATATGGTTCGAAAGAGTTTTCAATGTAGATCACGAATATCATGTTCATTAGTCCTAAAACTTCATGAATCAACCGGATCGAGTGAAAACATTATGAACATCAAAACTTAAATTCCACATATCTTGAGCAATACTTAACCAAATCAAATTCTAAAGCTATCAGCATCACCAGCACAACACGATCTACATAATCATGTACATGAAACAGCAAATGGTGAAGATCGAATTTCACTTACTTGAAACTTGCAGTGTTCAAATTCACGTGTTCAAGCCTGCAAAACGTCCAGATCTTCTCCTCTACTTGTATCTTGAAGCTTTGTGTGCGAAATAGCAATTGAATCACCTTGAATCCAGTTCGATTTGAAGCTTCCATGCTCATGTTCAAGCTTTGGATCTGCACGAATCTGCACCAAATTCTTCAAACCAAACCTTGATTCCTACTCAATGATACATGATAAACCAGATTATGCAAGAATTTTGTGGAATTGGATGAAGAAATTTGAAAATTGAAGAGAGAGAAATTTGAGAGGGAAATGCAATTTTTGATCCAAATTCTGTTATTTTCTCTCTGATTACAGTTATCATTAGGCTTATATACTCCTCCTTAATCACACTGAAATTAAGATTAGGCATTGGTTAAGTGAAAATTAAGGAGAAATAAGGTGAATGGCAAATTTGGCAAGTGTGCTTAGCATGAGCAATGTGCACGTGAACAGTGCCATGCTAAGCTTCAATTCCACTTAAAATCAGTCAATAAACAACATTGGATTGGAATTTTGCTCATGTGATTCACCAAATTTGAATTACCAACTTTCCCTCCAAAATGTACATGAATGGACACTTGATCATGTGAGCTTCTTTCATGCAACACAATGGTTGATTTGGGATCTCTTGGTCACAAGGAGCATTTTGCAAAAAGAGTGGTTCAATTTGGAGTTTTGAATCAAAAGTTATGCCATGTTAAACTTCCATGTATACTTTGTGATCATTGGGCCATAACTTCTCAACCATTCATCAGAGGGTCATGATCTTGGACTTTTTGAAAAGAGGAGAGCAAAATATTCAACTTTCATGTTCACCAAAAATCCATTTGAAGCTTCTTTGATGTTGAAAAGTCAAGTTGAATGTGAACCAAAAACTTGCCATTTTTGGAAACTTTCAATTACAGGTCACTTTCCATTTTTGGAAACTTTTTCCATGACTTCAAAATCTTCAGGATAGATGTTTGTCATGATGAATAAACCTTGTTTGAACATGATTGAGATACTTCCACTCACTTCCTCATCTCAAAGCCCTCAGTTGACTGCACAGTTGACTTTTATGGTCCTCAGATGACCTGGAAATGCACTGATGAATTTGGGCCTCTGCCACTTGGTAAAACTGCTTCAAAATGAACCCCAGCTCATATAAGCTCTTCAGAATAATCATGTGGCCTTCATCTCAAGGAAAGACTTGCTCTTTTGTACAAAGGATTCTCTTGATGCCAATTCTGACTGATATGGTGCAATGCAATATGGAATGATAAATGACCTAAAAAATGAAATGAATGCATGAATGGGGAGGGTAAATTTGAGGTGCTACAAAGGGTACACAAAACTCATTTCTTTGTCTATTCTTCTTCACATTTTCTTTACGTGAAACATTTCACCATTATCCATGTTACAATTGTGTAGTTGTTGTTATTGTTGAGACCCTAAATCCTAGAGTTTTAAAGTTGCATGTTGTTATTTATATTGAGATTGAATTTTTTTTGTTGATATAAGTAATATGTTTATTGTTGATGTTGTGGTATTTTTATTGAGATTGAGATTGTTATTGTGTTGTTGTTATTATTGTTGTTTAGTTGTTGTGACTTAGCAAAGTTTTTAATGTTATATGTTGTTGTGATTGAGAGTGAGATTGAGATTGTTTTTGTTTTTTTGAGAAAGTTATATGTTGTTTTTATGGTGACTTAGCAATTTTTTATTTTTAAAAATGTGACTTAAGATAATTTTTGTACTTAGCAAGGTTTTCATTCAAGATGCATGGTTTTACAAGGATTTGATTTAAATTTTAGAAAGTATTATGGATCGTAGTTGAATGAAACCTAATAGATTAAGTCCAGTGTATGAGAAGAGTTGTTAAATTTATTGAATTCGAGAAAAGAAAAATTTCTAACAACAATGGAATCTCTTGTTGTCCATGTGTTATATGTGGGAATGTCATTTTTTTGAAAAAAAAAAAGTAATATTCGATCACTTATGTTATAGTATAAATTATACAATATGGACGTGACATGATGAAGTGGATAAAAACCAAACAGTGACTTAACATAGACATGAAGTAGATGTAGATTTGGATATTTGACTAAAAGATATGATCCGTGATATTTGAGAAGATTATTTTAGAAAAACCCATGTGTATGATAATTTAAATAGTTATAGAACAAGTCATTATATAAGGGGTAGACAAATTTTAGGCTTAGGTTTGGACTTGTCACCGATGAAATGAACCTCTCTGGTAATCTAAGTACTAACCATACTTCATAGTATATTCTTCTCATGATTTACAACCTATCTTTGTGGTTGTGCATGAAGCGTAAATATGTGTTCTTATCTATAATGATTTTGGGGCCAAGAAAATATAGAAATGACATAGATGTTTATCTAAGTCCATTGATTTAAAATTTAATAGTTTTGTGGGAGGAAGACATTGATATTGATGATGCATGTTTGGGTGAAAAGTTTAAGATGCATGCCATACTATTTTGCATAATCGACGCCTTTCTTGCATATGGTAATTTGTCTGGATACAACGTCAAGGGACACAAAGAGTTTCCTATATGTGAATTTAATACATGCTCCCACCAACTTCGGTATGGAAGAAATATGGTTTACCTTGGGCATTAGAAATTTCTAAAACCCAATCATCCATATCATGGAATGCGAAAGGTTTTTAATGGAGAACAATAGTTTGATATCCTTCTTAAGACCTTAATTGGGAAGAAAGTTTATAAACAACAACAACACATTACCGCTATCTTTTGAAAGAAACAAAAAGAGCCTATTGAGATAAATATATGGAAACAGAGGTCGGTGTTCTTTGATCTTTCATATTGGCCTAGTCTTGATGTAAGTCATTGTCTTCATGTGATGCATGTAGAGAAAAATGTGTGTGATCATTTGATTGAAACACTTCTAAACATTTAAGATAAGAGAAAATATGGTAATACTTCTCGTCTAGATGTGGTGATGATGGGTATACGACTAGAGTTGGCTTCAGAAGAATAAGGAAAAATAACATATTTTTTCCCAGCATGTCACACTCTATCTAGAAAAGAAAAAAAGTTTCGTGAGTGTTTTCATGGTATCAAAATTTTGCAAGGGTACCCATCAATTATCAAGAAACTTGTATCATTGAAAGATCTCAATTGGCTTAAAATCCCCTGATTGTCGGGTCTTAATGCAATAACTTATACCACTGGCTATCCGTGCCATCTTACAAAAAATTTAAGGGTAACTATAAATCGATTGTGCTTATTCTTTAATGCTCTATGTAATAAATTCTTTGATCTAAAAAATTAGATGAGTTGGAAGATAAGGCTGCAATAATCTCTTGTCAATTGGACATGTATTTTTCCTCCATCATTTTTTGACATTATGGTTCACTTAATTATTCATCTAGCCAGAGAAATTATATTTTTGGTATAGTTTATTTAAGGTGGATGTACCCAATAGAGCGATACATGAAGGTATTTAAAGGATATACAAAGAATCTTCACCGTCCAGAAGCTTAGATCATTGAAAGGTACATCACAAAAGAAGTTGATGAGTTACATTCAAACTATTTGTTAGAAGCAGAATCTGTAGGAATTCCAAAGTCTCGTCATGATGAAAGATATGATGGAAGAGATACTCAAGATTTAAATGTTAATTCAATGGTTCAGGATGTAGTTATTCACGCACATTTGTATATATTGAATAATGTTGATGAAGTTCAACCTTACTTATCTGCTCACAAAAGACTTATTAAGGAAAAATTTCCTCGGATGAGTGACAAATGATTGTTGAAAGAGTATAATAAGAGCTTCATAAATTGGTTTAATGAAAATATTTCTAACGTCGAGAGTGCATTTGAGACAATTAAATGGATTTCATACATGCCTAAATTTAATGTAATAACTTGGACTGCATAAAACATTAGAAAATTTTCTTTTTATATAAAATTAAAGGATGATCATAGTATAATGAAAAATAGTGGAGTTATGATTGAGGTTGAATCCATATAATTCTCTAGTTTCAAATATAAGAATCTTATAATGACATATAAATTGTACTTTGAGGTTATTAAGGAGATTTGAGAGATTGATTATTTTGTATTCAAAATGTCGTTATTTAAATACAAGTGCATTTACAGTAACATTGATGTACAAATCAATGAGTTAGGATTCACACGAGCTGACCTTTGTAAGGTAACTTATATGAACAAATCATCCATCATGGAATCCCAAAAAAAATAAGTGTTTTATGTCACTGATCCTTCTAACAATAGATGGCCAATTGTTTTCCAAGGAAAACACATTCCTCAGTGATGAAAATCAAGATTTAACTCTTGATATTTTGGAGACGCATTCTTTCGCAAAACATGTGGCTAGTTTATATGAGGAAATTGATATAAATGATGTGCATGTTATTCGTTATGATCATGAAGAAAGCATATGAGAAAACTAAGTAAATATTTTTTATTTTTTATTCATTATTTATTGTTTGTTATAATTTCCAAGAGTTTTTACATGTGTGACAACAAGTGTTATTAACAAGTATTATTATTTCAAATTATAGGTATTTAGAGACAGAACACCAAAAGACGTCCAATCACATTGTGCATCTTGCTTCCTTCTGAATAATGAGTCACATGCACACTAAATTTTTATGTTAGTTGTTTCCTTGTTTGATATAATGATGTATAAAATGTATGCCATTTGGGTGTCATTTTAGTTTTGGTTCACAAATGTTATGTTGTTGTGTTTCTATATATCTGTTATGATTCATAAAAATACAGGTTATAATGAGATTTTTGTAAAATAAAAAATGACATATTAAAAAAAACAAAGTATTTCACCCGTCGGTTCTTCCAACTGTGGGGAAACGTCTATTTATCACCTCGGTTAAACGCAAAAACTTTGGTAAAAAATAGTGTTACACGCCATTTAAAAAATGCCAAAATGGTGTTGTTTGGTATCAAACCCATGCCATTTCCACTTTTCACTACTATTGGATATTCCAACTCTGGTATAAAGTGGCGTGCTATCTAGTTTTTTTACCTTGGCAAATAGTTCGTAAAGGAAAGTAGCGCAATTCGTATCACACCCTTCATTATCACAAACCATAAACTTTGGTGAACTCCTTATTCCAACCATGATAATAGATACTTTTTATAGTAGTGTTAATTAATAGGCCAAACTTAGGCTATTAAAAAATATATGAAACTTGGTATACCAACCTATATGCATATATGTTATAAAATAGGCTGAATAATATATAAATGATCGTGTAGTTTATTCAAAAATAGATAAAATGGACTGTTTGAAAGCATTATTGTGAAACATGCTTTTACATAAGCTTTAAGGTCAAATCAGGAAAAAAAACTTATAGTAGGTCATTGGCGAGACTCAAACCTTAAAAAATTATTATAGACCAGACATAAACCTTATAAAGTCTGATATATTCTCACCCCTACTTATAGATGATGACTGATAAGTGTTAAATTAATTGAAGTGTTTAATTAGCGAGCCACTTGCTGATAACTGTAAAATAACATAAAAGGATATTTTTAATTAATAACTTAGCAAATCCATCATATTTTATAGTGTTATTAATTAATTTTTATTGAATAAAATTAATGTAGAAATAAACACGTACATGTAAAATATTTTAAATATATATGTAAATTTTGGCGTACACATATATAAAACCAATATATATATATATATATATATATATATATATATATATATATATATATATATATATATATATATATATATATATATATATATATATATATATATATATATATATGTAAAATATACACGTACACGTACATAAAACCAAAATATATTCAACTCATATATGTAAATTTTGGTGACAGATGTTATATGACAAAGTAATAGAGAGCAATGGTGAAATAGAGGAAGGAAGAGAATGAAGGAAGGTGGAGTCAAAGTGACGACTAAGACGATGGAAGAAGAATCGCAATAAGATATTCACGAATTTTTATGCAAAACTTAACTTTTATTATGCTTGCATTTAAAAAATATTTTATTTTAAATTATAATAAACTATAAAGAATAAATATTAGTTTTAATTAAAATAATAAGGATAAACATAGAAGAAAAAATGACTAACTAAAAGTTACAAACTCAAAAGCTAAAATTTGAAAGGAAAAAAAAAGTGAGTGTTAAAAAATTGTTACTAAACATAATTTTTTTATTGAAATGAGTTGAAAAACTAAAAGTTAGTTTCTTTTAATAGAAAAGTATATCAAAATATATTAAAGATAAGAGTAAAAGTAAAATATATGGCCAATAGCAACAATGATGCAGTAGAGAAACAAAAGTCAGCTAAATAAAAGTTAAGAAAAAGGAAGATCAACCAAATAAAAACCACAAAAAAGAAATAACCAATCCATCCCCTCCATCGAAAAGCCTACGCCAAGACACCAAACACATCACCCCAAAAATAGCGAGTTGAAGGGAGGTAACACAACCATCCGAAAAGAAAAAAAAGTCAGCTGACCACACAATATACTTCTAAAATCGAAGGCATCAAAGCAGGTATTCTTAATCAAGCAAAGAAAAGACTGAACTCAAAGCGTGATCATGAACACGTTTTCAAGTCAAATTAATAATCAAAGTCATCTAGTGAATATCATCATTCTTTCCCTAAAAAAATATAACTTTAGTAAACAATTTCCAAATAATCCAGACTACTGAATTCCAGATTGAAACTAAATCTAAACGAGACTTCTTACCCTAACAAAGACCATGAAAATCTTAAAAACCTCTAAGATCAATCACTACAGAAGTTTAGGCATATCTACCCACCTAAACACCTTATACTAGAGTGAGGAAGCAACCTCACAGTGGACAAACAAGTGATCCACAAACTCCACATGATCTAGACAAAACCCACACCCCTCGCCATTTTCAACATACCCAATTTGGCATTTAAAAAGACTATACTTGGTCGGAAATCTATTTTGTTACATTTGCTAAGAAAAAACCACCACTTTAGAAGGCCTAAAACTCTTTTAAACCCTAGCCAACCCTCACATTTCCCAATCTAACCTGCATTCCATACCAATCACCAAATAAAAAAGCCTGACATGGACAACCTCACTGAAAAGCCTCTTGAGGGATATGGGATCCACACCCAATCATATTGATGACCCTGGTTAACCACTCATGCTATAAAACTAAGTAGCTCCACCAGATGCTCTTTCTCTCGGACAAGGAGCGAACGCCTCATTCTAAAGTTACAACCCAAACATCTCACTCCCAGTCCCCCATCAAACTCACCAGTGGAGACATTTGCTCAAAAATGAGGAACATCCTCTCAAAGGAGACACACAAATGACTCTTCACTACCCAAACATCATGTTAAGACATGGTTTTCAACCCATCCCCAACCACCTTTAACAAGAACACACAAAACAATCTACTTTTTGATCAGATGTTGAACCTAGAATGGAGACACCTCTCCACCAGTAGGAAGTCTTCCTTAAGTCGAACACACTATCACCCATCGGGAAACCAAATGATTGAGCTCCATATTTGAAAGAAACAACATTCTTCCACATAGGCTGACTATTCCCGAGAACCCTCCACCTCTACTTACTTAACAGAGTGAAATTCACTAGCCTTAGCTCATTAACTCCTAAACCACCTTTCTTCTCAGGCCTGCACACATCATTCCACTTCACCCAATCTACCTTAGTCTCCCCTTTTGGGCCTCCCCAAAGGAACCTCCTTTGCATCCAAACTAACTTCTTCAAGATTTTAACCGATATTTTCATGAAGGAAAGGAAAAAATAGAAACTCAACTCATAACAGAATTCAGCAGGACAACCCTCTCTCATAGACTTACAAACCTATTTCTCGAAGAAGCAAGTCTCTAGGACAGAGCCTTAACCAGGGGGGTCCTAGGTCCATTTCTTCTTAGGGTTAACATCCATCAGAAGTCCTAAATACTTAAAAGGAAGGCTACTTAATTTATAGTGCAAGAAATCCTCAACGAACTCCGAAAACTCTCTCCCCACATTACCCCATTAATACAAGTCACATAAATAAATTTTAAGGTCATATAAGAGCTCAAAACTCCTAAAAATCTCCTTAATAGTAAAAAGATTATCCACCGAGGGAACATCAACAATAACAATATCATCAACGTACTAGAGGTGAGACACCTCTAAACCTCTGAGTCAACCTTAAAACCCGAGAACACGTCAACCAAAATTGTCTTCTTCAAAGAGACATTGAGACCCTCCAGCACTAAAAGAAAAAGAAAAGACGCCAGGGACCCCTTGCTTAAGACCCCTTTTGAATACTTATCTCATCCGTAGGACACCCATTAATCAAAGCAGAAAGGCTATCCGAGAAGACAAAAGCTTTGATCTAAGCCTACCACCTCACATCAAACCCAAATCTTCTCAAAATATAGTCCATGAACGCCCAACTAATCAAATCATATGACTTCTTAAAATCTACTTTTAATACTAAACACTCCCTCGAGAGACTCTAGCCAAATGCACCAATTTACTTGCTAAAGAGACTCTGAATTACAATCAACAACCAACAACAATAAATAAGTATTTACTCCATATCAATTATAAGCAAAATTACATAACTTCAAACTATACATTAATATAAAAAAAATTAATTATATATGATTATCCGTTTTATTATAATTAAAAAAGTACTATATTTCTCTAGTTATCCATATTAAAACATTGTTCCATAATAAAGATAAGAGGGAGTATGATTAATATAATAGTATAATCAATACTGTATTGAGTGTTTTATATTTAATCTATGAACTAGATTAACGTAAATTTGCACAATAGTTTTTTTACTGCTGCATTAAAAAAAACTACACATATATTAAGAAATGGAAAATGTTGGGATTCCAAATGGTCCTTCCCTTTGGGAAGATTGACAATATAAGACAAACAAAAAAGGACAAATTTAAAATATTTGTTTAATTTAAGAAAAAAATAAATGAAGATATTTACACCAACCAAACTAATTACCTTGCCATGGTTTTTGAGTTTGGTTTTGTTGATTATGGGAATTTGAAGAGTCCATGCAGTTTCCCATACCAGCAATACTGAGAATATCACTATCAGATAAAGGTCTTAGACCCAAGAAATCTCTTGTAAATGCATCATTTCCTCCGGCAACGGTGCCGCCGCCACCGTCATCAATGGCGGTTGTTGTTCCATGAAAGCCAGAAGAAGAGAAAGAGTTGTTCATCATTTGGTTCTCACATGAGGACAAATTCAAACCAAAATTACCATTTGAGTTTAACATGTTATTGTTGGTGGTGGGAGAGTCATCAAGAGACACGTGACCATGTTGGTGGGTCCCACTTATCATGATCATGGATTGTTGTTGTTGTTGTGATGAGCTGGTTGAACCCATCTGAGCTGCTTTCTGTAACAATGCTGTAGCTGACATGTGAGGTGAAACTGCAGATGATGGTTGGTAGGATGGAAGTGGTGTAGGACCATTTCTAGGGTTAGGGTTTTCGTGAAGGTTTAGATCTTGTTCTAATTCAACCCAAGATGGTATTTGAATTTCTGGCTTTAGAAAACTGAAATTTTGTTGCTCTTTCTTTAATGTGAAACCTTGTATTTCTTGAGTTTGGAGATTGATCATGTTGTGAGAGTTTGGTTGATGAATTACAGTTCTTGAACTCTCTTCTGCTAATGCATCACAGAAGGCTCTGTGAGTTATGAAACTGTCTCTCCTGAAAAATCATATAGAAACAAAACTTATCGACGCGTCAGTATAGTGTGGTGTTTGTGTCGGTGTTTCATAGTTTTGTATATTGATATTAATATAAAACCAAAATTTAATGACGTATCAGTGTCAATGTCGTGTTAGGTATTCCTGTCTGGTGTTCGTCTCTATACATGCTTCATAGTTCAATATATTGATATCTGATATAAAACCAAAACTTATCAATGTTTCAGTGTTAGTGTCGCGTCTCATGTTCATGTCTATGTCTATGCTTGATGGTTCATAAAAAAATATGGTAATTATTTTTCTAATGGTTGAGTTTAGGTTATAGTTATTATATAATATTTATGCTACCTTGTGAAGAGGGTTCCACAGTCACATCTATATTCTCTTGTACCACAGGTTTTGGAGTGAGCTTTCCAATCAGATTGAACAGCATACTTCTTAGAGCACTTATCACATTTCCACTTTTTCTCACCGTGCTTTCTGCAGAAGTGCTTCTTGATACCAGTTAGGTCTCCTAAGGCTCTTGATGGGTCATGGTGCACACAAGTTGGTTCTGGACATACATATACTTTCTTCCTTATTATCTCATTGCCTGTTCTCTGCTTCAACTTCCATGGTAAATTGTGTCCTCTTTTATGAAGTTGAAGATTCTGATCTCTTTGAAATCCTTTGTTGCAGATCTCACATATGAATCTATTCGTTGCCATAAGTGTCTTCGGCGATAAAGCTATAACTTCAGCTTCCGGGTCTAAAATGAATATAATCAAATCAAATAAAAAATCTAACAAACATAATTACCGCCGAAATAACATCGCGATTCGCTACCGATGCTGAAATTTAGAAACTATTATGCTGAAAACAAAAGATGCTAGAAATTAAGATGATAAACCTGGATTGCCAGGAAGGTTTCTCCTTTTCTTAGGTGGAGTCTCATCATGAGTTTGAGTTTGTGGTTGAGAAAAGTATTGTTGAGGATAATTCGTAGTACTAGCTTCACCGGATGCAGAAGTCAAATTAGACATGTTTTCTTCAACAAACAAAACCTTCGATCATGTTTTTTCTCTTATGTTTGAAGTTTCTTGAGTCCTAATAACATTGTACTAATAACATGTTCATGTTCCATGGATCTGTATTTGCTTTTTCTGGGATCTGCAAACAAGTCTAAACCCAAAACAGAAAAGGAAAAAAAAGTGAACTTTAACAGAGACAGAACTATTTGGTAGTGACAGAATGAATAGAATAAATTAAAGAAAGCAAAACTGATATGAAACTCATGAATAGTCTTTGAAATAATTGTTCCAGCAAATAAAACAAAAATGAAAAACACAAGAGAGAGAGAGACAGAGAGAGATGAGAGAGAGAGAGATGAGAAGAGGATTCTTGATGTGTTTGAGTATGTCCAAAAGAACAATAGTGGAAACCAGAAAGGCAAAAGGAACCCTACGGTTTAAGACTGACGTTGGTGTTTTTGTCTTTTTTCTCTATTCTCTTTCTTAACATCAGAAAAATTGTTTCTTTTTCTATTGTATTTTTTTTTTGCTTTTAAGATGATAACTCAAATTTTTGACCATTATAAACTTTTGTTTAGAATACACATACTAGTAGTTCTTTCTTTCCTTTCTGTTGTAAAGTAAACAGAAAAAAGGTAGAAAAAGCAAGCATGTAAAAAGAGGGCATCATTTGTGTATGCAGATAGATATGTAGATCCATAGGTATATTGAATGATAGGTTCACTTTATGTATTATTAGTACTAACATTATGATTTATAATAACATGATTGATCCATTGATTAACCTATGATTTAATTCTTTTTTACTCATCACTATTATCATCATCTTCATCATCATCATTATGGAGTAGTAATTATTTTCCATGCTTCATTCATTTCGTTATCATTGTCACTATTGACTAGTACTAAAGAAATGGTTGAAATTTCTGACATTTTTGCATGGTTGCATTACATGAATTAAAGGCTTAACAGTACACTGTTTTTCTTTATTATGGATCTAAATTTGGTTACATAGCCCACATCTGTTCTCTTTCTATCTCTCCCACAATCTTTGTTACTACCAATCCCGGGCTATTATATATATATATATATATATATATATATAAAATATCAAAGTTGTGTGACTCAAACCCAAAATTAATTAGGATTTATGGTTTGTTATTTAGTAGATAAGTTAGTTAGTTATATATAAATATATTTATGTAATTTAATTTGTATTCACTCGATAATATCAATCTTTATTTCATATTCTTTTTCTTTCTATCCTCACTAAAAATGTCTCACGCACTAGCAAATTACTATCTAGATCTTCGGTTAGATTCTTGGTCGTGTTTTCAAGAATCACACGTCGATGATCGTGTTTCAGGGATCGTGGATTAATCAATTGCTGCAAAGATGAATGGTACTTATGGCATTCTGAATTCTCTTTCAATTCTTGACGGCAAAAATTGGAATCGATGGAACAATCAGATGAAGTCCTTGTTCGGCTTTCATGAAACTCTAGAAGTGGTTACTAATGGCATCCTTGAGCTTGTTGCGAAAGCAACCGATGCTCAGAGAGTCGCGAACAAGGAGGCGAAGAAGAAAGACTGCAAGGTCGCGTATTGCATTCAATCAGCGGTAGATTTGGTGAATTTTGACAAGATCTCTCATGCTGAATTGGCGAAGGAGACATGATATATTCTTGTCAAGTACTATGAAGGAGGTGAGAAAGTCAAAGTCGTCAAATTGAAGACTTTGCGACGGAACTATGAATTGCTCTACATGAGAGAAGATGAAAAAATCGCAAGTTATGTGTCGAAGGTGGAGAATCTCGTCCATGTCATGAAGGATTATGGTGAAACCTTAACTGATAAGATGATAGTGTAAGACCCCAATTTTGACCCTAAGATCCCTCATTCTATCTCATCATATGCATTGACTTTGGGATCACACCTTGACATCCTCCTCACCCCTCATTCATTGGGTTTGCATGGGGAGAGATCACCAAACACATTTGAATGCATCATTCTTTGTTTTTCTTTCTTTACTAACCAAAATACCAAAAATATGTTTATGTATAGTTTTGTTTCTTTTATAGGTAGTGTGTACATCCACCAATACCTTATCAAGCTCACATCTAGGGTTTGAGACCCTCAATGCAAGAAGATCAATCAATAGATGGTTCACATTGATTTTAGACATCATATATGTATCCCCATGATCTTCATTTATCATTTTGATCAAGAATTCATCAAGAATTTGAAGCTTGTTTTCCTTGGAAGCCCTAATTCATCTGGGTATCTTGTGTGACTTCCTCAACAAGTTTCTTCAACATTTGATCAAATATTTCAAGGGATACTTCATTATAAATCATCTTATACATATATGATCCTCCATGAGTCCAAGAGATCAAGAGAACTTCAAGTTTGCAAGTTGGTTCATGGTGGTTGACCAGAGGAAGTCAACTGGTCAAAACTGGGGTTCCCTAGACCCTACCTCCTACAATATTTGTCATATGAAAATGATTGTAAGAGCAAAGTTACTCTTTATGACATTCCAAACAACTTTCACGTTAAGGTAAAGAGCTAGTTTTGCTTGGAAAGTCATTTATTATGGTGAAAGATTATAGGTCATTTTGTTTGTGCCCTAGTTAGGAGGTCAACTTCCAAGGACCATAACTTGCTCAATTTTTATGCGATGAAGGCCATCCAAGTTCCATGATCAATTTCAATATGTCCTCTCAAACTTTGATTCTTTGAGAAACTTCAAACTCAACCTGCAAGGGCATGTAACAAGAGGAAACATTATAGGTCATTTTGGGCCATTACCATTGAACAAGCAATTTTCCTCAATTTCTAAAATGAATAACTCCTTCATGCCAAATCCAAATGAGGTCAAATTTGTAACCAAATTGAATTGGTTTGAAAGAGAAACAACTTTGGTGAAGGAATGTTTTCCATTTGAAACTCATAGCAAAAGTTATTTAAGGTGGAAGAAGGGAACATTTAACTTGGTACTTGAAATTTTTTAAATATGTTTGATTTTCCAAACTTCCACCTAAAAAACCATCATGATCCAAGCTACAAATGGAAAAGTGTTCAATATGAAAGTTGTTCCCTTTAATCCCACCTTTTCAAAAAGTCCAAAATCACTTCATTTAGCCAAGGATTGAATGACTTGCACATGGCTTTTCTTCAAGGTTCCATTTGGATGAATCTCATAATCATTTCCCAATTCCAATTGCATGACTTCATGACACATTTTCAGCATTGCTCATGATCAACTTTGGACCTTTTGACATCACTTCATGGGCCTATCACACGCCCATGCATCCATGCAAGTGAGAATTACTATTTTTGGTATTTTGATGGAAGTGTGTGGAAATCAATTGCATAGCCTATAAATACAACCCCTTCTGCTCAGAATTGATGACACCTTGCCCAAGCTTTGATCCTGCAACCCTACCCTTCACCATTAGAGGATAAACTTGAAGGTTTTCAATTGAAAATTGAGTTTCAATTTCACTTCTGTTTTGAAGTTGAAACTCCAAGAATCCAAGCCATTCTTTGATCCAATTCACTTCCTGCAAGCTTCTGAAGTCAAGTCAAGGCCAATTGGAAGCAAGATCAAGCAAGATTCAAGCTCCCTCGAAGGTGATTTTTTAGAAACTTTCTCTCTTTGATTCTCTCAATTCTTCACCATTCTCTTTGATTTGTTGTTGGCTGAAGTCCTACCAATGTAGGCAACAAGATTAAGTTGCTTTGAGGTCAAATCGAAGCAACTCAGTTCATGATCCTCAAAATTCAATTCCCTGTATCTTTCGATATACTTGGAATTGGAGAAAACTGAGGCCAGATTCGACCTCCTGAGCATTTTTCCTTTGAAATAGTGTCCTTGTTTTTTATTTTTCATTAAGTTGAAGGTGGACCAGTCCAGTGAGGTCCACCGGAGAAGATGACCGAAGTTAGGGCTCCGGTGGTGTGTTGGCAGCTTCACATCCATCTGATTATGGTCCAATGATCTAATCCTGACCTTTGGTTTGAATTATCCACATTGCAGCGCGTTGACTTGGTTGTATGGTAGACACCACACGCGTGACCATCAGATTTGCCACCTCAATTAATGAGGGAGATCTGATGGCCCTTGTTTTTTCTTATTTTATTTTAAATTTTGATTTTATGTTTAATCCTTCTATTTTATTTAATTCATAGAAATTTCATTTTTTATCCAAAAAATATAGGACTTTCACCAAAAATCTTTAAATATTTTTCTCTTTTATATTCTGAATAAAAATTATTTTTTGGATTAATTTTGATATTTTTCATGAATTAAATGTTTTTACGCATACTTTTAATTGTTTAAAAATACTTCTGACTTTTTTAAAATAGTGAATTTTTTTGTCTAAGGTCCTTTGACCTTGTTTGACCCTGGATAAATCTCTTGGCCATTTATTTGGTGTTTTGAAGGGATTTTAGGTTTTGACCAAATTAAAATGTATTTTAATTCATTTTTAATGTGATTTTTAATTGATTAAATGTTTAAAAATATTGTTAAGCCATTTTTATGGTCTTGTGATGTTTGACTTTCTGTTTGGGCCTTGGTCAAGGTTGATTTGACTTTTGTTAGATCAAAACCATTGGATTTAGGGGATTGATGAAATGTACATTTCATCTCCCAAAATGTATGGATGGTTTTGATTTGATGAAATTCCTCCCATGACCAAAATGTGTTTCTATCTTCCCCTCCCTCTTCATCTCCATCCCTATTCTTCCCCATTCTCTCATTTGACCAATGAAATCTCTAATGTCTAAAGGCTAATTGATTCATCAATGACCTTGTGTCAGATGAATCAATACAAGTATGATTGAGATAGACCCCTCCTTCTTGATCTTTTATTTTAGTGTGTGGTATATTTTAGGAGTTTGGTTCTTCATACCAAATCTCTAACATGTATTAACACCTAAATTTTTATTACCCGACCTCAGATAGTTGTGACTTCTACATAAGTCCAATTACGATTGCTTAACATAGAGCTAAATTTGACCCTCAGGGCATAGCATTCTAGTAAGTGAGATTGTAAGTCTCCCATTCTTCATGGCATTGTGTGGAGACTTGACCTTTTTTCCTTTCATGGGAGCTAGGGGCATACTTGTTGAATTATCCAAGTTGGAGCCCTTCTCATGGAAGATGTCTTGGTTTAAGGATTCATACTTATGAATGAATGGTTGAGTGTTCTCCAAAGAATGACTTAATCAATTAAAAAACACTATTAACACTTGACTAAACTTTGACTAAGATTTGAATAATTCTTGTTAATATTTCTTTACTTTCAAGTCATTTACTTAATGCAATTTAAATTTCAGTCATTTATCATTCATTGCCATTTACATTTCATTTAACTTGTTTATGTTTATGTCATTTTCACTTTGCTCATTTGAGTCATATCTTGTGATTGTATATATTATTTGTGTGTTTTTGGTTTTATTTATGGTCTTAGGACCTTAAAATACCTAATAATGACAAAAACCCTAAAAAAACATTTGGTGGATTGTTGAACTTGATCTGAACTTTTGGACTTAGGATTAGGCAACATTCCCTGTGCAAGAAGGACTTGGCCAATGCCAACATTCTGAGACTGAGCTATTGTGAACTGAGTCTTCATCTGATGCAAGCCTTGGGATTTGTTTGAATCCATTTGCTACTCGATCTTTGTGCTTAATTGTTATTTTGATCCTATGTCTGATGTTTTGCTTTGAGTTGATCAAGGAATATTTCATTTGATGCATGGGAAGACAAAGAAGACTGCTAGCTATGGGAATTGCTTGCTTGGATGTGGCTATCTTTATTTGATGCCTTGATTTTTATGATGTCTGGATAGTGTTCATTGCTTATTGATTATTACTTGATTAAAGTCCAAGGGAAAATGGGTTTCTATATGACATTCTTGTCTATTGGATTGCATCTCATTGGTCAGATCTTTTCAACCCTTAACTTTTAAATTTGTGTTTAGAATAGTCTCTTCATCTCCTCCCACTTCTTAAATTTCAAAATCTCTCCCCCTTTTCAAAAATTTCTCTGCTTTTGATTTTAAACTTAGACTTTGTTTTAATGATTAGAAACTTTGGCCTTTTGCCAATGAATTTTCAAACTCTTTCTTAAATCAAATTTGTAAATAATTTTAATCATATTGACTTAAAATTTCAAAAAGACAAAAAGAACTAACAACTTCATTCAAACTTTTGGCCCTTTGTGCCTTTTTCATTTAAACTTTTGTTAAAAGCAATTCACCAACTTTGAAATTTTTACCACGAACTATGAGATTTTGATCCCTCATTTTTATGTTGGTACGTAGGCACAAGTCCGAAGGTCTTGTCAAACACAAAAATATAATCAATGAATTCTTTTTCTCATCTCCACACTCTATTTTTACCAAACATCTTTTATACCAAACACATATCACACATAAAAAAGGGCTCCTTAGGAGTACCTAGGACACTTTGGGTGCTAACACCTTCCCTTTGTGCAACCAACCTCCTTACCTGTAATCTCTGGCATTTTATTAGTTTTGATTTGAAAACTTGTTATCTTTGGGTTTTGTTCGTAATTTTCCGTTTTCCTTTGAAAATAATAAAAACGCGATGGCGACTCTGGTTTTATTGATGTTAAGCTTATCTATAGCCTGATGATCATGAATTTACCGCTACAAAAATTAAGTGGTGACTCTGCTAGGGAGTAGTTCTCAGTGGGTTTAGCCTACTTTTTTATGTGTATATATTTATATATTTGATGCTTGTATATCTGTTTGTATGATATAATTTGTTTGTTGTGTTTGGTGATCTCTGAGTGGTGAGATAAGTTCTAACCCGAACTTGAGTGCAATTAAGATAGGAGGATGGTATAGTCATGTTCAACTTGTGTGGAGTAGTCCTTAACAAGTTGGCTTGAGACCCATCTACTCAGTGGAGACCCTTTTGGAGTTACTGATGTCACACAAGTTATTTGTGGATAGACATTACTTTCTCTGATTTGGGTTCCGAGAAGCTGAGGACCGTAGAACATTTAACCTAACTTGACCTATTTAGGACGTAGTGCAGAGACTGTTCAGGTGTAGACCTGATAACAGTTGTTATGCGATACTACACTCAAACGAGTTTCTCTTGAGAATATTATGGGTTGATGAGTCAGTCATCCTAACCTATAATATCTGATAGATGAGATTAAGACTCTAGGAACTTCTTAGAACATGATCTATAGGTTTTTTATCCTTAGTACATGTCATACCCCAAAGTTCACCCTACCCTTCACAAGTTCATCTAGGTCACTAGCCCTAAGCATTTGCATATCCTAATAAGCATTCATCTCATCTACATGTCCATTGTATCATAATACATTCCACTTGCATTTGAAAAAGCATAATCATGGATTCAAGGGTTTTGTCACACAAGGCATGGAATGAAGGTTAAGTCTCCAGACTAGGGTTCATGTGATGGACATGGTTGTGTTGGAACTTTTCATCTTACAGGTATTCATCAGGGAGCATAGTGGAAACCCTAATTCAGGGAGGTTGCATCTGATTCGTTTGGTTCATTATAAATGATTCAGTTGTTTGTTTAAGATTCATGGTTCTGATTCATTGGTTAAGATTCAGTCAAGATGCTACAATTTGTTGCTTGATTAAGTATCAGTTGGTTGGTTTGGCATGATTGAACTTCAAGTCTTAGAACTTGGCATGTTTCATTTGGTTTAAGAACATTGGGCTTTTCAGTCATATCTACATTCATTCCACAAGAAAACAAACATTTCGACCTAAGTTGACTTTTGGTCGACTATTGACTTTTTGGTCAAGCAGTTGAAAAAAGTCAACCATCTAACCAAAATTCATTTTTTATCATCTTCCTATTTTTAAGCCCATTCGTTCTTGCAAATATCCATGTCCATGTTCTAAAAATAGAAATCCACTTTGTATATATATCCAATTCTCCATTTAAATCGAATCTCAATACCCATTCATATCCAATTCCATTTTTTTTAGTGGGTCAAACTCGTTTTTAAGCCCATGTCAATAATTATCCATTTTTCTAACCCATAACTCATCCACATTTCAAACCAAACTCTATACATAAACCATTTAATTCTATCATACATTTAAACCATTTGATTCTCATTCTCAAACAACCATCGTTTATATATTCAAAATCTAATTACAATTCAAAATCTAATGTGTGTACATTCAAACAATTTACAATCATTCATACATAAAATCTATAACTACAATCAAATCCCATTGATTCCAAGCATGAGCAATGCAATTCCAAGCAAAATCCAATCAAAGTATTCCAAGGCCAATCCAAATCTATTGCATTCCATCACCCAATAGCCAATGCACTTCATTGAATTCAATTAAAGCATCCACCATGGCAGCCGATGCATTTCAAGGCAGCCAATGGAGAGCTTCATAACCTGCAGAGACAGCAACTCAGTTCAATGACCAAACAACAATTAACCTCCAAGTTTCAAAACCAATTTTAATTGCTAAAACCGTCAAAAATCTTAACCAAAACAGAAACTGTGCCAGAACCAAAGATCAGGTAACAAACCAGTTATCAAAATAATACACTAAGCCAAGATGGAAAATTCAACAACCTGCAGTAGCATTAACCAACCTGCATAAAAACAGAATAATGAAAACTCATTACCTCACATCCTCACCACCTTTCAACAGATTTTTTGCCAATGGATATTCACCTTCACACTATACTTCAAAGCCAATTTGATCCGAAAACCAACTAGCAACAAAAACTCATTCAAAACCATAACAAACTCCAACTAAAAAATAACAGAATGAATAACAAATCGATAACTGAATTGTAACAAAAACTCCACAATCCTCAACCGAAATCCAAACCACTTCCTAACCAATTGGGATTTTCCCTCTAATTCCAACCTTCAAAAACAAAAACTTCAGCTTCAACTCAAAAACTACATCATAACAGAACTTCACCCTCATTTCAACCAACCCTCTTCTTCAACCTCACCCTTCATCATCCTCCAGAACCCTCTTCTTCACCCTCATCGAAACACCGTCCTCCAATTCCCTACAATCCACATCACTTCCTTCCCAGAACCAACCGAACCTGCAGAAAAGAGAACTACAAAACTTCAATCTCCCTCAACCCTAACCAGACTTCTGGAAAAGAAACACATGCGAACTGGGGCTTTACCATCATCCCAATCGATTCGCAACCACGAACTCGTCAACGTCTACATCTCCATCACGAATGCATCATCAATCATTTTCGCTCTTCCTTGCAAACACGACGCCATTGAACATCAATAACACGACAAAACATACGGTAAATTTCTTCTTCCTTCAATCTTCTCTACGCCGCACGCGTGAGGGCAAGTCGAACTCGATTTTGGTCTCGTTTCATTTTGGTGTCGAAATACCACGCGGGTCCATTTCGTTCTTGTTTTTTCGTGGAGGGAGAAATTGAATCCCTGACCTTTCGTCGAGATTCCCGATGTTTGTGTTGAGAATGAATTAAAGTCGCGTCGAGATTCTCGATGTTTATGTTGAGAAATTGAATCCCTGACCTTTCGTCGAGATTCCAGTTCGTGTTGAAGCGTTCGTTGAACATTGACCTGGAGTCTTGGAGAATATGAATCCGCGTTCATACGTTTCGAAATTCTCATGGCGTTTCAGTGACGGTGGCGACTCCGAGTCCGCGGTGTTAGGTTGAATCAGTTCCGAATTGGCATGACGTTAGGGTGAATCTGGTGATGACTGAGGAATCCAGATTTGGGTGTTGACGAATTGGGCCTTTGGCCCAAGCGAAGTCCTTTCCAATGGAACATACCTCTCCGATTTTGGAAAACTTTACCCCGTACCCCTACAATTGTACCCACACCCCTATATTTAAATTTTTTTGACCAAAATACCCTCATATAAATAGGAAATTGAAGAATGAATTGTGGTTGCTTCTTTGATAATTTTATCTTCTTCGAAGTCTGTGATGGTTGAGATTGCCTTTGTGAAGATTGAGATACCTTATCAACATACTCATGATACGAAGGGTCCCTATAAACATCATATTCTGCTGGTTTTTTTCCCTTTCTTCTTCACTCCTCCTTTGATTTTTAGTTTCTCAGGTGGTGGACACAATGGAGTCATTGTTGGGTATGCTATTTCACATACCCTACTCTTTAATGCCCTTTTCCCAATAACATTTAATGACCTAAATCGTCTCCACAATTCATCCATTGCACAAGTCATATTCACCTCTGATCCATCATCTTCACCTACCTCTAACTCAACTTCCATAGTTAGTTTCCTCCAATAAACATGAACAACATCAATGGGTATCGGTATACCACCTAGTGTGTATCTTCCTAACTCACAAGCACAAGGTAACCCATAAGATGTTCTAAGAGTACAACCACATATTTGCCTGTTAGTTCCAACATAATCAACTCTCAATAACTCTTCAGCAATACGTCTCAAAGCAGCTCGAGATACGGAACCATGCAAATAACCATATGAGGGTAGAAATTAGATTTAATCTTTTTTTTAGATTAGATTTTGTTTTTCTTCTTAATTTTCCAGAATTAATTTAATAATTGATTAACCTTGCCACGATATGATTTTTTTGTCATTAGGATTTTGGTTATTTCATTTTGTTGATTCATGATTGAATAATATGGTTAACGTGCGATTTTAGTGTGTTTAAAATTTAGACTAAATTTTCATTCGATTTGACTATTGTATGATGATTGTCATGATCATGTTCATTAGATTCAATTGTTGAATTTAGATTGAAGACTTCCCATTTGATTAGTGTGTTCCCTAATTCATGCTTAGGTAGATTTAACCTTTAGGATTAATATTCACTTTAATTGTCCATTTAATCGATTCATTTGGTTTATGATCATTTTGATAAAATTGAAAAATTCCATTTCAATTTAAGTGATGATGTATTGTATGTCTAATTTCATTTGCCATGATCATATGATAAATCTTTTATTGTTTTTCATTTATTAATTCAAGTCATTTCTTTCTTTTATTGAATAGGTAGGCTCATATGCTTATTATTTATTTAATTCTATTGCATTTTTACTTTTGTTTTGTTTATTTAGTACCTTAATCATCACCATTTTTTATGAAAACTCAATTGATTTTAAATCAAGAGTTGAAAAGTATTCTTGAACCTCCATAAGCAAAAGTGATTTATTATTGTTAAATGAATCTTATGTTTGTTATTTATTTAATTCTATTGCGCTTTTACTCTTGCTTTATTTATTTAGTACATTAATCATCACCATTTTGTATGCAAATTCAAGTGATTTCAAAATCAAAAGTTAAAAAGTGTTCTTGAATCTCCATAAGCAAAAGTGATTTGTTCTTGTTTAAATGAATCTTATGTTTAGCTCTTTATTTAATACTATTGTATTTTTACTTTTGCTTTATTTATTTAGTATTTTAATAATCACCATTTTGTATGGGAACTCATATGATTTCAAAATCAAAAGTTTAAAGTGATATTGAACTTCCATGAATAAAAAGGGTCAAATGCAAATCGATGTTTGTTTTACATAAATAACGTATCCAATAACTTACCAATGTCACTCTGAGCATGAATTCATAGCTTGTTTGTCATGAGGGTGGATAAAAAGGTCAAATCAAGCAAATATATGCTTATATATTTTGTTGATTTTCAAATTTTTTTGTTGTTTATTTTCTGATTTTGAATATATTATTGTGTTTGCGAGATCTAGTAGATAATTTTTTATTATTTATTTGCTTAATCTCGTGAAAATTTGAGAAAGTTGTGGTGTTTTTACGTTTTTGTTGGAACCATTTTTCTTCCATTTTTGTTGCTATGGGAGAGGAAGATGAAGTCTCCCCATATCCTTTGATTTCTCACTACACCCCTGTGGGTCCCCCATCCTTTGGCCCTTGAGCATATTTCTAGCTTCACCCTCAATTTTCAGTCTGTTTTTGTCTTTTGTATATTTTTCTTTTTTTACTATTTTCTTATTATTACTTTATCTATTTATTTTTGTTCTTTCTTTTATTTCCTCTAGTTTTTTTATTTCTTTTACCTTTTGTGTTGATAGTGTGCCCCCTCCCTTTTATTATTTTTGTTACCCTTTTTACTGCTTTATTTTTTTAGTTTATTTTATTATATTTTTAGTTGATGCATAATTGTTAATACAAAAAGATAAAATGACAATTAAAATTAACCTTTCAAAAATACTAAAATCAAAGGTGTTTGATCAACATCAAGTACAAATTTCAAAATCATTTCCAAATCCCTTTCTATTTCAAGTGCAAATTAAAACCTCGTCCTATATCGAGTATTTTATCCAAATTAAACTAAGATACTTGATTATACTTAAAACACCATTTCATTTAGAGATGAAAATGAGGATGGTCTCAAGCCTTCGATTCCTCTTCTCAATTGTTTGGGTTGAGTTCCCTTACTTGAATATTCAAACAATTGTCATCTCTTAAACATTCCTAATCCGATCAAATCCAAATCATTTTTACAATACCTTAGATGAAAAAGGAAGTGGTATAGAGCCTTTTATTCCCTTTCCCGAATACTTGGATACGAGTTGCCTTACTCGATTATTCGAGTATTCCTTGTCCATTCAAAATATCTTAACACGATTAAACTTTTTTTTTCAATTAAGGTTGAAAAGGGGGTTGGTCTCAAGCCTTTGATCCGTCTCCTCGATTGTTTGGATACAAGTTCCTCTATACGATCATTCGAGCAATCGTCATCCAATAAAACAATTAACCAACATCTTTTCAAAAAGAACAATATTCAATCCCTTCTAACGCGCATAATAAACTAGTGCTTAAGCCTTCGCCGAGAGTAGACAAGCCAATGTTTAGCCTTTAGAACGCGATCTAAACAATTGTTCATTAAAAACCATCAACAAGTTGTAGTTTCCTGAACCACGAATGTTCTGATTTCCTTATTGCATTATAAGGATACGTAGGCACGAGATTGCGAGATCTTTGCAAACACACTAATAAAAAACCTCCATTTTCCCCCTTTTGAGGTTTCCTTTCATTTCTCTAAAGGAAAAAAAATAACATTATCTAACATTCAAATTGAAAATTAGACTAAAAGGTTCCTGTTGAGTATAACGGACGTGAGGGATGCTAATATCTTCCCCTTGTGTAATCGACTCCCGAACCTGAATATGGTTGCGACATCCATTATTCTATTTTTAAAGGTTTTATCGATATTTTCCTTTTTCCTCATTTGAATAAATAAAGTTCGGTGGCTACTCTGTTCGAACCATTTTTTCCGTGACCATCGCGAGGGATCGCATTTTTCGAGATGCGACAGTTGGCGACTCTGCTGGGGATATTTGCTCCATGCAAGAGAGAGTCAAGCCTAACTTAGCTAAATTTGAGACTAATGTTAGCTTTATTTATCTGTTTTCTTCTATCTTCTTTTCTTTATCTCATTGTAATTGGTTATTGGTTATTATTTTGCTATTGAGGCTCTCTGATTGTTGGCACTTTGTGAGATAGAGTATTTACCTGAGTCTTAGAAAAACTATAGGATTAAGATGGTGGTTATGTAGTAGAGGCCCACAAGGAGCCTTCCTTGTTGGGATGATACGAAGACCTCTCTTAGAGTAGATTCTATTGAAGATATTATTGTCCGATAAGATTTCATCGCGACGATAATGTTTTCAAGTTGGATTGTTGACTCTAGGGTCCTTTTAAACATGTTTCATCTTTGGTGGTTGTTTAGTATTAACCTATGAGACTTTGAACTTCTTGGGTTAATACGAGAGCCCCGATCAGATGAGATCCCTTGGATGCATTACTATGTTACAGTAATATTTCCAATCTTGATCTATGACTCTGAGAACCTTTTTAGAAACTTGGACTCGATGGTTGTGTATTAGAGGCCTACAAGGAGCCTTCCTTGTTAGGACGATACGGAGATCTCACTTAGACGATATCATTTTGAGAGTATTACTGTTTGGAGAGCCTTCGTCACGATAGTGACTTTCTCAGAAAGGATCCATGACTCTAGGAACCTACGGCCTTAGAGCCTACCCTTGGGGTTCCGTTAATCACATATACCAGCAATTTACCCATCATTATGATTGACATGAGAACGCGTTAAACCTGTGATACTGAACATGGCATTATATTCATCCATATATCATTGCATTTGCATTCATCAGCATGTCTGCATATCATTTTCAAAACAAAAAAAACTCATATATCCTTTGTCCATAAACTGCATTTGACTTCCTGACACTCGTATCGGACTTGAGGCAGCTCTTGAAAGACCATGGATTCATTAGAGAAAAGCCATATTTCCTTAAAAGGAGACGTTGACTCGATGAAAAACCAGATATACCAACTTGTGGAAGCTATGAGAACTTTAGCAAAGGAGGAGGACAACATTCAACAAACTATAGTCATTGAGAATATCATTCCACCTCCAATAAATGTTCCTACCCAGCCTCAGCTTGTGCGAATCCCAGATGATAACTTTGTTATACAAGAGCGTCATATTTCCTGAGATGGGTGTTCCTCATATCATGATATTATTGAGTATCATAGCTTTGCATTCTCTGTGCCAGATTCCCTTGGGACAAGCATGTTGGTCAATACTTAATGACCACAATATGATGAGATTACTTAAAGATGTCGCGTGCTAGAGAAAAGACTTAAAGCCATAGAAGGGCGAGATATTGTTGAACTGAATGTTTTAAACATGTGTTTGATACCTGATCTAGTTATACCCGCAAAGTTCAAAGTACCTGAATTTGAGAAGTACAAATGGGATAGTTGTCCAAAGCACCATTTGGTGATGTTTTTCCAAAAGATGACCTCTTATGCTCACGTCGATAAGCTAATGATTCACTATTTACAAGACAGTTTGAGTGGGGCGTCATTGAGTTGGTACATGAAGTTAGAAAGGAATCACATGCAATCATGATTGGACCTAGCTAACGCATTTTTGGAGCAATATAAATACAATTTGGACATGGATCCTGATCGCATGCAGATGAGAGCTTTATCTCAGGAAATCAACAAATCTTTCAAAGGGTATGTGTCGCATTACGCGAAAAACCGGCGGGAAACGAAGAACAACAGAGCCGCCACCGTGCGTTATTTATCCCAAAAGAGGGAAAGGAAACGCTCAGAGTAAACCTGGGAAAAGCATGGTCTCGCGACCAAAGAGAATGGGATCGGGAGTCGGTTATGCGAAGGGAAGGTATTAGCACCCCTACGCATCCGTCGTACTCGACGGGATCCACGCACAATAGGAAGGAAAATGGTTGCTAAAAACACTGCTCACACACACACACTGGCTGAAGGAGACACAAGAAAACAGACAAGACGGATTCGGCAGGATATCGCATCCTGGGCCTACTTAGTCTATCAAGCATAGACATCAGAGTCTAAGTAGTTCGGACTGGGGAAACGACACATGCTCGCTAGGACATCGCATCCTATGCATACGTATCTCCTTTGGACGAAGGAGAATCAGAGCATTCGTAGCTCGGCTAACACGCACACAAACAAATACAGGCAAAGGCAAACGTGGAGCCTGAATGCCAATCACTGGACTCACATCAGCATCCGAACCAAAACACACACAAGAAGGCAAACGAGGAGCCTGAATGCCAATCACTGGGCTTACATCAGCATCCGAACCAAAAACACGCACTAACACTGGAACCCGAATGCCACTCGATGGACTTACATCAGCTTCCAAGCACACAACAACACAAAACAAAGACACAGGCGGAAGAAGGGTCTCGATTGCAACTAGGGCAAGAGAAAGGGGAGGTCTCAATCGCAACGAGGGCGAGAGAAAAGAATTAGTGTTAGTTGTTAGTCAAACTCGACAAGACATCGCATCTCGTGCCTACGTATCTCACCTGAACATGAGAATCAGAGTTGCCGTAGTTCGGCTAAACTATTCCTGTTGGTTTGTGTTTTTTAAGTGGACAACGTCACTACGCAATCTACCGGATGCTCGACCTTTGGAGACTTACTCACCTGTAGTAGAAGGAGTTGACGTATCCTTAAGAGGGGATAATGTTTGTTTGTGTTTTAAGAAAGCTCAAGCAAGAAAGGAAGTCCTATACGAAGGAACCGTGCTACCTTAATTGTCATGCAAACGAGACTACGCGGAGTCTAGCAAACCTAGGGGATACAATCACACCACACAAACATATACAGCATGAAATAAACACACCAACAAGGGGCTCAAACATCAGGGTTAGGCTTTAGTCGAGGGGTCATATCAACCTCAACAAACAAGCCTCTGTATCGGGGTCAGGTTAGCTCTTAACCTTGCCATTGAGGGGCTAAGGTGAAGCCAGATGAAAGGTGATGAGGGGTGTGCCTCATTGCTTCTATCTCAGGTCCGAGAGAGCATGTAAATATAAGAATGTGGGGGAGTTCAGAAAGATGGAACTCTTTCCCCATTTTGACTCGATAGATCTTGGGTTTGGATCTCAATGCTACAACCATGTAATGGGAGCAAGGAGAAGACTCACAGAATAGTGGGGGATAGATTGCTTATCCCTACCTTCCACCAATTGCCTCAAATGAGGACTTTTCCTGCTTGGGACAAATATAAACATACACAAGCATTGCCTCTTAAGGAGGACTTCAGACAGTTTGCCCGGCCCGGTAACAGCCGGGTCTCCAGACTACATGAAGAAGAAGGTGCTATACCTCAATGCCAATTGCTTATAAGCAAAGCAATGCAAGTTCTTAAGAGAACTGAGCAACTAAGGGTACCTGAAATCAATCTAGCACGATCAGTATACAGACAAACAACCAACAGTCAATATTAAACAGACAGTCAAAGCATCATCAGACAATGAGCAATCCAGGGACACAAGTGAATCCCCCATTAAGGCCTACAAAACACACAATTGTTAGCCAACAACAACAAATGGTTAAGCTCAAATGAAGGAGCATCATCACTCATGGAGATGTATTCTTGAACCTGAAATCACAATTCAAATGATAAGTCCAAACCGCTAGGTCGAAGCCTAGGGTCAAAAGAGGATAAAGAATCCAAAACAGAAGCTCAAACTCCACATGAAGCTCATTTACTCAAGTGATAACATGTCCTAAAATTAAGGGAGCATGCAAGATTGAATTATTTCTAAGCCTAGGGGTAGAATGGTCATTTCACAATTAGGGAGTAATATTGAACTAAAATTCTACTCTAGGTAAGTTCTATTTAAAACAATTAAATTCTAAACTAATTCTAATTTCTAAAGCTAAATTAATATCTAAAATATTCTAATTTCTAAACAAAACTCCTAAGAGATTATCTAATTCTAATATTTCTAATTGTTAATTTCTAATATTCTAAGCTAGTATCCTAATTAACTTTTTCTAATTATTAACAGTAACTAAACTATTAACCTATTAATCACACCTACTTATTTCTAAAAACTCTATTGGACTATACTAGAATTAATTCTAAATCCACATATTATCCTATCTCTAAAATTAATCCAAAATTACTAATTCTAATTAACTAATTCTAAAATCAAATTTTTTATATTTCCACAATTAATCCTAAAATTGATGTTTCTAATTACTTCTATTATCAACTAAAATTTCTAATTAACTTCTTAGACTAATCCTAAAATTAAGCTAATTCTAACCGTATTTCTAATATACTCTACTCCTAAAATTACTTCTAATCATTAATTTCTAATATCTATAAAAGTCTATTACACTAATCAACAAATTAATCCAGAAATTCCTAATCAAATTCAATACTCCTAAAAAAGATTCTGTTCATATTCTAACTAAAATCTAATAATACCTAATTCTAAAATTAAGCTAATCTAATTTGATTAAATTCTAATTGGATTCTACCTAAATTAATTTAAAAATGGAGTGGGCCTTGTAATAGGGGAAACAGGCCCAAACCGGGGAGTTCACTAGGCCATGGGAGGTGTATGAATGGATTGCCTGGACGTTGGGCCAAAGTTCCTTGGGAGAAAGACCCGGTACTCCAAAACCACAATCCAAATGTTCTATGAAATCCCTAAAGACAGGTTCAGATGTAGAAAACCGAAACTCACCTTCAGGAGTCAAAACGTCCATGAACGGAAACTGCTGGTGTAACAACCGCACATCATCGTCGTCAACACGCTACCGGCGGAGTAAAACTGCTCGCGCCTCAACCGTGCATCATCGCCGTCGATGCGTCTTCGCCAGAGTGGAACGGTTTGCGTAATGTCGTTACCAACACGTCGTCGGAGTGAAGCTGACGTCCACCTTGATCAGATCCGTAATCAAGCGATGTGTTCCACTTTCTACTTCTCTTTCTTCGTATCCTCCTTCGTCACCAGAAGAATCACACGAACCCGCGTGTTCGAGCCGTGTTGTTGTTGTTCGTCGTGGCGCGTCGTTGACCGTAACGGAGATGAAGGCGTTTGATTTTTGACCGCGATTTCGTCGTGACCGCACCGTTGCGAATTGGTACGCTCCTCTCTTTTCTCTGGTTTCAGTGGAGTAATAATTGAAAATGACGGTTTCAGTTGTTGACGATTGGAGTGTGGTGTAGGTGAAGGTTTGATGAAGGTGGAGATTACGGTTTCGGTTACGGTTTTGGTTGGTTGCAGTTATGATGAAGAGGAGTTCTTGGATGGATTCACGGTGGTTGAAGGTTTGGGTTCAATGATTCGAAGAGTTTGTGATGAGGTTGAAGAATTGAATAGGCGATGGAGGAAGAAAAGGAGAATCCCGGAAAAATTGTAGAGAGGTGAGGGTTTTGATGAAGGTTGAGGAAGAAGCTGGAAGTGGATTATTAGCTTCTTCAATTTCGTTTTCCACTTTTTTCTTCTTCTGTTTCTTTCTTGAAATGGCTTTTTTGAATTGTTGCAGGTTGTTGAAGATCTTGTGAAGGTGGAGATTACGGTTACGGATCCGTAGTGGTGAAGGTGTGGATTGGAAGGTGAAGGTTGATGTTGAAGAAGATTATGTTTATGGAATTTGGAGTTTGGTGAAGGTTTTGACGAAGAAGTTGGAAGTGGATTGAGAGTGGAGGTGGAGAAGAATGGTGAATTGTTGAATTATGGGAAAGATGATGGAAGAAACTTGAATTGAAGATGGAGGATGGTTCTTATAGGAGAGTAAGGTTAGAGAGATGGTTGGTTATGACAGTTGGAAGTTCTTATGAGAGTTGAAGGAGGATGAGGAAAATAGGTTCTGAAGGTGTTTTGAAGTTGGATTTCTATCTTGTGGAGTTAGTTATTCTGTTATGAGGCGGTTATGGCACTTGGCAGGTTAGTTACCGAGTCGGTTCTCACACGAAGTTAGTCATGGTTTCAGTGAGTGTTTCCAATTCTCTATTATGCTATGCTTCTATTTTGCCTCCTTTCCACTGTTATGCTTTTGCTTTCTTTTATGCAGGTTTTGTTAGAAGGTTTGTGTATTAGCTGCGTTTTGCTTGCGGTTTACCGGCTTGGCTCGCTTGTGGCTTGTTTGGCTTGGCAGCAGAATTTTGATGCATTTTATGCAGAATTTCTACATGCCTTTTAATGCAGAATTTTGGTTGTACTTGATGCAGAATTTTAATGCTGAATTTTATGATGCAGAATTTTATGCAGAATTTTATGCAGAAAAGAATTTTTGTAATGCTGAATTTTGATGATGCAGAATTTTAATGCTGTTTTATGCAGAATTTTGGATGTGTTGCTGTTAAATGCAATGCAGAATTTCATGCAGAATTTGAAAATGCAATGCAGAGTTTTTTTTAGTGCAGAATTTTGTTTCAATGCAGAATTTTGTTAAAAGTTTAATGCAGAATTTTGTTAAGAGTTTAAATGCAGAATTTTTGTTTATGAAAAATGCAGAATTTTGGTTTTTGTACAAATGGATATGGGTATGATTGGATAATGGCAATTGGTTTTAAACGGATAAACTAAATTGGATATGATTTGTGTTGGGTATTGGATAAAATGGATTATGGTAAAAAAAATGGATATGAAATTGGATAATGATTAAATTGGAATAAAAGTGGTTTTGAGGGATATGGAATTTGGATAGCCGTTAAAAAATGGTTAAATGGATTTGGTTAACTAGAAATGGATATGGTAATGAATGGGTTCTAAAAATAAAAGTGGATTTAGATTTTGATTAAATGGATATGGGTTAAACCAAATGGATACAAATGGATTAATGAACTTGGATTAAAATTGGATAAATGGGCTTAATGGGCTTATGAGATTTTCAAGATGAGATATGGATATGAAAAAATGGTTAATGGGATAAACTTGTGGGCTTAACGAAAGGAAATGAATGGGCTTAATGCAACCACGGTTAAATCTCCAAAACCAAATCAACTTTCCAGTAATCAACTAGGATCATCCAACTCAACTTGAATTTCCAAGATTAATTCGAGAAAAGGACAAAATGATTTATAACCTCAAATCCTTCAAGATAAGTATTTGTAATGACAAATGAACTTCTTTGGGACATGAAGGAAGCGTCTCAACCCATCTCTCCACTTCCTAGCCCTCAGTTGACTTACAGTTGACTGTTATGGGCCCCAGATGACCTGAAACTGCACTGTGGACTTTGAGCTTTCAACACTTGGCCAAATTGCATCAAAATGAACCTTGGATCAGGTAAGCTCTCTAGAACACCCGCAGAGCCTTTATTTCATAGAAGAACCCTTCCTCTCTTGCACGGATGGATTCCCCTGATCAGTTTTGACTGATGAACTACAATGCACTATGCAATGTGAATGCAATGTTTATGCAATGTTAATGTGATGTTAGTGACCTAAAAAATGAAATGAATGTACGAATGGGAGGGTGCAAATTTGAGGTGCTACAGCTGCCCCTATTCAATCAACTGGGAACCCGAATGGATGAGAGCAACGGCTGTCAGACTTTCAGGGTAAACAGGGATTGAATACCAAGAACCGTAGAATTTGCACACTGCTGGGAATCCCTTTTTTTGTTTTTTCCTTTTCTATCTTCTCTTCAAAAGCACAACCACATCCAGACATCGACACACGATGAATGGGGAACAGAAATCTCAACTAGATGCCAGCGGACAACTAGGAAAAACTCAACGTTTACCAAGACCAACGGAGAGGTAAATCCACATGGGGACAGGTACAACTAGACGTCATAGGACGAATAGGGAAAAACTCAGCGTTTACCAAGACCAACGGAGAGGTAAATCCACATGGGGAAAGGTACAACTAGACGTCATAGGACGAATAGGGAAAAACTCAGCGTTTACCAAGACCAACGGAGAGGTAAATCAACTCTACTGGGGATAACCAGGAAAGGATACAACCATACGTCAGCGGACGTAATGGGAAAAACTCAACGTTTACCGAGACCAACGGAGAGGTAACCAGACATCATAGGATGAATGGGAAGACTCGACCAGACGTCATCGGACGAAAGGGAGACTCAACGTTTATCGACACCAACGGAGAAGGAGAAAACTCAGCCAGACGTCATAGGACGAAAGGGAGACTCAACGTTTATCGACACCAACGGAGAAGGAGAAAACTCAACCAGACATCATAGGATGAAAGGGAGACTCAACGTTTATCGACACCAACGGAGAAGGAGAAAACTCAACCAGACATCATAGGATGAAAGGGAGACTCAACGTTTATCGACACCAACGGAGAAGGAGAAAACTCAGCCAGACGTCATAGGACGAAAGGGAGACTCAACGTTTATCGACACCAACGGAGAAGGAGAAAACTCAGAGGGGAATCATCTGGCATTACCAAATGATCTGTGGGGAATAAACAACTATACGTCAACAGACGCACAGGAAAAACTCGACGTTTATCGACACCAACGGAGAGGAGGAATCTCTTCTAGGGAGAGCGAACACAACCAAATCATCAGTGGATGATGGGGAAAAACTCGACGTTTATCGACACCAACGGAGAGGAGGAACTTCACTAGGGAAGGGACGACGTTACGCACATCGAAAGATGATGTTTACTGACATCAAAGAAGACCAGACACTACGCATGACTGGGAAAGCACCGAAAGATGGTGTTTACCGACCCCAAAGAAATAACACACGCGGGTGCTGACAGGATACTGACCTGTACATGTCTGGGCAAGGCTACACACTTGCAGGGGATCTCACTGGGGAACAAGGTCACAACAGCGAGCGAACGGGAAGGAACACCAAGGATACCGGGTTGTAGGTATGAAACGGGTGACCGACCAAACGTGAATTGGCTTAGGGTTCCAAAACACTCAACATCCTGAAGAGGGCTAGAAAAGCAGTCTTGTTAGAGGATGGACATTCGATTCCACAAGGAATACGAATCTTACTCGACTGGGGAGGACGACTTCGACCCAAGAGCGCATGAGACATATTATCTATAGCCGTCAAAACGTAGATAATAGACTCGCATGGAAGATTATCCATAACCGGGTTGGTTGTTAAATGGATAAATCAACCGACATCATCCTGAAGAGAGCAAAGGCAAACTTGTTAAAGGATGGACATTCGATCCCACAGGAATGCGAATCTTACTCTGCTGGAGAAAACAATCAAAAGACTGACCAGAGAGTGCATGAGATATATTATCTATAGCCGTCAAAACGTAGATAATATACTCGCATGGAAGATTATCCATAACCGGATTGGTTGTTAAATGGATAAACGACCGAAAAGAAAGGCATCGGGGTACCAGACTAGGTATGCAAAAGATGACCAATCAAAAAGGGATAAAGTTGCTAACTCGGAGCAAGTACCCAAAAGAAAGGGAGAGACCCACTGGGGACAATACTGCTTGATCAAGGCGAGTATCCAGAGGGGAAAAGAATATCAATACCGCAAACCGGATACTGATAACTGCAAAGAGGGGATTACATCTACCGGTTAGTAGGCAGAAAACCACGGAAAAGTAACCGTCATCAATCATGATGAGAACAAAGGGTTAACTCCACCAAGGGGAGAACGTGAGATTTTACAACTACCAGCTTGTGGGTAGAAAACCACAAAGATAGGACTTACAACTACCGGTTTGTAGGCAGAAGCCAACCGACAGAATGAACCACAAAGGTTACCTCTGCTAGGGGATGAAAGTGGGATTTTACAACTACCGGCTTGTAGGTAGAAAACCACAAAGATAGGACTTACAACTACCGGTTTGCAGGTAGAGGCCCACAAATCCCGCTGAGGATAAGATGAATGAGTGCCGGTTAGTGAGCAACTATTCATTTATGCCCCAGGGAAAGACAGGAGACAGCCCAAAGGAAGCTAATTCAGGATCGATCCAAAAAGGCAAACTGAACCAAGACATCCTAATGAGGAAAGAACTCACTGGGGAGAACCCATCCCAAGGGGAGGGAACGGAAACAACCGTCATCCACGAGGATCTAACTCAGTGGGGAGCGCAGAAGGAAATGGTAGACACTTTTCTGCTTAAGGGGTAGACTCTACATGGAGAGATCAGACACACCCACATTTGCTAGGGAATTTGTGCTGCTGGGGATACCCGCTCGACTAAAGAGTCGTTGCTGAGAAAACACCGACCTCTCAACCATGCTGGGGGACCCAACTCTGAAGCCGATCCAATAGCGCGATGCTCAACTCTTCCAACAACCCAATCTCGGCTGGTCACCACGGCCTAGGGCTAATGGACATGTTTGCAATGTTGATGCATGAGTTTTTTTTTGTTTTACACAATGCCCCATGATCATGGAAATGTTATGCACTAATGATGCAATATGCTATGCTTATCTAAATGATGGATACATAAACACACGTCTCCTCCAGAGACAACACCGGGGAACTCCAGGAACTGCGCTGAAGATCTCATTACCACGTCAATTTCCACCCTACTGGGGAAAGACAATCCTCGCTGGGGATGAACTCCATCGAACCCGAACTGCTCGGCGATTATCCTGCTAGGGGAGGCAACCAATCCTTATCTCTACTTGGGGATGATTCTCCGAATCCGATCCGCTTGGGGACCTCGCTGAGGGAAAACCATCAACACAAACTCTGCTGGGAAGACAGCTTCAGACTCACAACTCCGCTGGGGATATGGTAACCTTCAGGCTTGCTGAGGAGGTACCGATCTCGAATCTGCCAGGGAGATAACACTCTCAAACCCACTAGGGAGATACGGCTTATTGGACACGGGCCGCCCTTCGATTCGTCGAACACTGGTGTTCACCATCCTACCACAGTGTTGATTTTCCACTTTTGAAAACTCCCAGGCTCATCTGGACTTTTCTGATCCATCACCTTGTATTCCCGACTCCTCCGTACTCCACGGGGATCGCACTCCTGGGATTATACAAACTTCCCAGTCCTCAGACTTTGAAGAGTCTTCTTGATTAAACCTTCCAGGATCGTCGTCCTTCTTTCGTCGTCCTTTCACCGTTCGTCTATCCCTTGCCCCTGGTTGGACTCTGTGGGGATCTTTTGTCAAAAGGCTCCATATCACTACTTGCCAGCGAATGAAGATATCTAACAGCACCTGCACAAGAGATTGTTAGATAAAAGCGTGCCCCAGGCGTGCCAACACTTCAACATCTTGGTCACTCAAACTTTCGAATAAGATTTCCAGATTTCAATCTTATAAGCATGCATCGGAAGGGACCTCCATGTTTCAAAATGCAAATATTCTTATCAAAACGAATGGATGTTTTCGTAATCAAAGCAGTAATGAAAACAAAAACAAAACTATTTGACTGAACACGTATTTTATTGACTGAAACACAAAGGATGGCTCAGAATCGAGCAACACACAGGAAGCAAACCCTGGAAAGAGGTGATTGCGCACAAAAGGAAAAAAAAATCTACCCTAATGGCAATGTGAAACCATGATCTCATCGGGTTCCAACTCGGTTATACCCCATATGTCCTCAAGACTTTCCTCACCTTCTGTCTTCTGAACAAGACGCTTCCGATCGATCTCTGTCGGAGACTAGCCAAGTCATATCTCAAGCACAAACGATCATGCCGGACACAGTTGTTCGTTACAATCCCTCTTTTGCCTGGACCGCCCTTTTGGGTTTCAGTCCACCGGGATACCCTTTTTTGCCCAAGTCGCCCTTGTGGGGTTTTCGACTTGCCGGGTGTACAGTTTTTTCGTTATCCCTAACTTTTGCCCGAACCTTTTCTCTTTTTTCTTGGTTCGCCGGGATGCCCTTTTTTGCCTGGACTCTTTTATTCTTTTTGTCCAGCGGGTCTCTTTTTTTTTCCACGAAGTATCTTCTAACTGCGTCCGCATTCACAGGGAATGGAAAATCCTCATCATCCGTGGTCGTCCACAACAAGGCTCTGTCAGAGGAGACCTTTTTGACCACGAACGAACATTCATAACTGTTTATCCACTTGCCCCCACGATCGTCTTGAGGAGGAAGGATCCTTTTCAACACCACATCTCTTCCATGCTACCCACGAGGCCGCACTTCTCGGTTAACAACACGCTTCATTTACTGGGTATAACTGCCCCATGACGAGTAACTGCCAGCCTCTTCTTCTCGGTCAGGCTCAACGTATCATACCGAGTCCTCATCCACTCAGCCTTCTCTAATTTCTCATCCATCTGGACTCTCCACAATGAGATCTAGCCTCCAGCAGGCGATATCACTTCCATCCCGTACTGAATGAGGAAGGTGTTGCCCCAGTAGATGCACGTGTCGAAGTACGACACTCAGGATACCGACTTCGTACTCAGCCACCATCGTTGGTGCATTCAACTGTTATCGGGGAAGCACTAGCTCATCACTTTAAACTCTCCCCATCAGACATCAGAATCCGTTCGGATTCAGGGTCAGGCCCCTCCTCCGGGATCGGTCACTCTCAATCTTTCGATTTGAGTACCTCGAGATGTCCTCATCAGGGACTTCAAACTTGGTTGAGAATCATCAATGGGTTGTTGGGCGAGATAACCATACAATACCCTCTTCTTGATTGCTTTCTGGGAGGTATACCGAATATCGTATTCAGTCGACACCATTTGCCCTCTCGCAACCCGTCCGTTCAACGCTATCTCCTCAAGCACATACTTGATCAGATCCATTTTGGACATCCACAAGGTGGTATGAACCAGCATACTGTCTCAGTCGGCGAACAGCCTATGCCAAAGTACATCAAGTTTTCTCGAGCAGTGAGTGTATTGTTTCACAATCGATAAACTTTTTGCTTGGGTAAATTGCATGCTCTTTTCGACAAGACTAGTCATGCTGACCCACCACACACCTCCTAGACCCCTTGAGGGCTGTCAAGTACCAAATCAACATTTATTCCTTCCACGGGAGGCATTAGAATCGGAGGTTCCTGCAACTTAATCTTTTTTCATTTTTCCATGCCCCTTGGCAGTCATCATTCCACCTGACCGTTGATTTCTTTCTCTCTTTTTTTTTCGGTTCAGGCGTCTCTAGTATTGTTTTTTTTTCTCTTTTTTTCTTCTTTTTTTTTTTTTTTTGTTCACAGGATCGTCCTCGATTCCTCTGATTTGCCCACAACAAGCCTCGGCAGCTCACCGGACAGCACTCCATAAGTGCACTGATTTAGACTCAACCTCAGTCTGAGTAGTTTCGATCTGGTCAAACAATTTGCCCCAGATCCACCGGATGCCCCTCTTCTACTTGGGACTTTGTCATCATGTCATCAACATGGCATTCGCTTTCACGGTGAGTCATATCATGAAACAAAGTCACCGTAACCCTTTGATTCGTGGCACCGGCCTTCTTCTTCACTAGAGGATAATCTTCTCTCGATGGTAGCTCGTGCCCCACAACATGGGTATTCCACCCTGGTGTATCTGGATGCAACCAGGTGAAGATATCAACCTGCTCTTTCAACAGGGCTACCATTCTGTTCTTGACTTGCCTCTGAAGCGGCCTCAACTTTCATTTCCCTTCTGACCTCGGCGGTACTTGGGATTACCATCTTGACTCGCTCCTCGTGTGGTTGAATCACCTTCTCCTCTTGTTTCAACAACCTAGCTAATTCCAGCAGATCACAATCTTCTTCGCCTTTTTCTTCGGCATGATAGCTTGGATTGTCGAAGTCATATAGAGGGGTAACCAAATTATTATCGATGAGATCAGGAGGGTAATCACTTTTGTGGTTGGAACAAGACAAGTTCAAAAGAAAAACGAAAAACATTGCCATTTTTATTTTATTTTTTAAACTGCAAAAAGTGAAAAACAGGGAACACCGCCTTTAATCACAAAACATCCATTCATTACTGATGCAAAATGTTGCACAATGAAACACATGAGATGGCCCTTACAATGGACCATTACGTTTCGGGCAAAACGTATGGCTTTCATGCAAACAAAATCAAAACACAGAAATACTACACTTCCGGATGAGCGACAATGGTGATTTTGGAGGCCTTACAGTCGCCTGGTACGCACGACTTTATCCACAGCTCTAGCTCACGGTCGCGGTCGATCTCTTCACTCACTGAACAAGCATGATCAGAATTCAGCATTCCTGCACTGACAAAGATGTACGGTGGACGACGTCCTCTGTTTGGTCTAGACGACTCTTGATCTGGCCGATAGCCGATCCCAAACATGTCTGCCTTTACCGGTGTTGAGTGGATCCATCAGTTTGGATATATTGCCCCTAGCAGGAAATTTGAGCAAACAAGCTATGCGCACCGGTTGACACCTACAAAACAGCAAATGGGTTAGTATGACTCACACATGCAATGTCTGTCCGTACTAGGAATATTCTGTCCTTTGATTCCGGTTTCACCGAGACAGATAAAATTTTATCAACAACATTCTGACATCTGGATGTCTCTCAACCCGAGTCTCTGTTAAAAATAATGGACCCTGAGTACGGACAGACATGAGTTGAATGCAGATGAATGCGAAATGAGACCGATGCAAATGCATGAATGCAGGTTACTGTGCCACCAATTCCTCTTAAAACCCCATTACTCCTCTGAACCAGTCCCATCTGTGGGACCAAGTCACCATAAATCCAACTTGGGGAGTTCCGCAATAAACGGAACCGGAGATTACATCACTATCATCACAGGAACATCCACTGAACGGATGACAGCCAGATCCTCTGAACAGGTACTCTCGAATTCAACCCGGGGATCCGAAATAAACGGAGCCCGCTGATAAACCACGGACAGAACTCCGGCGTCCCAGAAATAAATGTCCATAATTCACAGTCACCATCAGTACCAAGAGTCACCAACAAGTCACCAACAAGTCAGCTACAGTACCTGTAAAGATCATTCCCTCCCACTCACGGGTGTCATCTAGGCCAGGGTAAGGTCGAAAGAAACGCAGGATAAACAACCCTTTCAAGAATATCATCCTGTGCACACCAGATGTATGCACCGATGATACCCCATCAGAATCTGAACTGCTCGTGATGTCAATGTTCCGCTAAGTGGCGCATACCACCCGCTTCCCATGAATCACTCTATTCCTAGGTTTCATAGATTTCACTCATAGCCTGGGTATTGGGCCTTTTACCTCGAGTATCACCCACCCCCAATCAGAGAACACACAGCCAGCACAGCAGATGAAATGAATGAATGCAAACATTAATGCACACATTGAATGCAAACAGTAAATGAAATGAATGCAATAAATAAAGCAGCATATAGCAACCAAAGCCCTAACCTAGAGAGCGCTATGAGAGACTCGCTTAGGGAAGAAGGACCAGCACAGGTCAACTTCTCCTGGTTATCCCCAGCAGAGTCGCCAGCTGTCGCATTACGCGAAAAACCGGCGGGAAACGAAGAACAACAGAGCCGCCACTGTGCGTTATTTATCCCAAAAGAGGGAAAGGAAACGCTCAGAGTAAACCTGGGAAAAGCATGGTCTCGCGACCAAAGAGAATGGGATCGGGAGTCGGTTATGCGAAGGGAAGGTATTAGCACCCCTACGCATCCGTCGTACTCGACGGGATCCACGCACAATAGGAAGGAAAATGGTTGCTAAAAACACTGCTCACACACACACACTGGCTGAAGGAGACACAAGAAAACAGACAAGACGGATTCGGCAGGATATCGCATCCTGGGCCTACTTAGTCTATCAAGCATAGACATCAGAGTCTAAGTAGTTCGGACTGGGGAAACGACACATGCTCGCTAGGACATCGCATCCTATGCATACGTATCTCCTTTGGACGAAGGAGAATCAGAGCATTCGTAGCTCGGCTAACACGCACACAAACAAATACAGGCAAAGGCAAACGTGGAGCCTGAATGCCAATCACTGGACTCACATCAGCATCCGAACCAAAACACACACAAGAAGGCAAACGAGGAGCCTGAATGCCAATCACTGGGCTTACATCAGCATCCGAACCAAAAACACGCACTAACACTGGAACCCGAATGCCACTCGATGGACTTACATCAGCTTCCAAGCACACAACAACACAAAACAAAGACACAGGCGGAAGAAGGGTCTCGATTGCAACTAGGGCAAGAGAAAGGGGAGGTCTCAATCGCAACGAGGGCGAGAGAAAAGAATTAGTGTTAGTTGTTAGTCAAACTCGACAAGACATCGCATCTCGTGCCTACGTATCTCACTTGAACATGAGAATCAGAGTTGCCGTAGTTCGGCTAAACTATTCCTGTTGGTTTGTGTTTTTTAAGTGGACAACGTCACTACGCAATCTACCGGATGCTCGACCTTTGGAGACTTACTCACCTGTAGTAGAAGGAGTTGACGTATCCTTAAGAGGGGATAATGTTTGTTTGTGTTTTAAGAAAGCTCAAGCAAGAAAGGAAGTCCTATACGAAGGAACCGTGCTACCTTAATTGTCATGCAAACGAGACTACGCGGAGTCTAGCAAACCTAGGGGATACAATCACACCACACAAACATATACAGCATGAAATAAACACACCAACAAGGGGCTCAAACATCAGGGTTAGGCTTTAGTCGAGGGGTCATATCAACCTCAACAAACAAGCCTCTGTATCGGGGTCAGGTTAGCTCTTAACCTTGCCATTGAGGGGCTAAGGTGAAGCCAGATGAAAGGTGATGAGGGGTGTGCCTCATTGCTTCTATCTCAGGTCCGAGAGAGCATGTAAATATAAGAATGTGGGGGAGTTCAGAAAGATGGAACTCTTTCCCCATTTTGACTCGATAGATCTTGGGTTTGGATCTCAATGCTACAACCATGTAATGGGAGCAAGGAGAAGACTCACAGAATAGTGGGGGATAGATTGCTTATCCCTACCTTCCACCAATTGCCTCAAATGAGGACTTTTCCTGCTTGGGACAAATATAAACATACACAAGCATTGCCTCTTAAGGAGGACTTCAGACAGTTTGCCCGGCCCGGTAACAGCCGGGTCTCCAGACTACATGAAGAAGAAGGTGCTATACCTCAATGCCAATTGCTTATAAGCAAAGCAATGCAAGTTCTTAAGAGAACTGAGCAACTAAGGGTACCTGAAATCAATCTAGCACGATCAGTATACAGACAAACAACCAACAGTCAATATTAAACAGACAGTCAAAGCATCATCAGACAATGAGCAATCCAGGGACACAAGTGAATCCCCCATTAAGGCCTACAAAACACACAATTGTTAGCCAACAACAACAAATGGTTAAGCTCAAATGAAGGAGCATCATCACTCATGGAGATGTATTCTTGAACCTGAAATCACAATTCAAATGATAAGTCCAAACCGCTAGGTCGAAGCCTAGGGTCAAAAGAGGATAAAGAATCCAAAACAGAAGCTCAAACTCCACATGAAGCTCATTTACTCAAGTGATAACATGTCCTAAAATTAAGGGAGCATGCAAGATTGAATTATTTCTAAGCCTAGGGGTAGAATGGTCATTTCACAATTAGGGAGTAATATTGAACTAAAATTCTACTCTAGGTAAGTTCTATTTAAAACAATTAAATTCTAAACTAATTCTAATTTCTAAAGCTAAATTAATATCTAAAATATTCTAATTTCTAAACAAAACTCCTAAGAGATTATCTAATTCTAATATTTCTAATTGTTAATTTCTAATATTCTAAGCTAGTATCCTAATTAACTTTTTCTAATTATTAACAGTAACTAAACTATTAACCTATTAATCACACCTACTTATTTCTAAAAACTCTATTGGACTATACTAGAATTAATTCTAAATCCACATATTATCCTATCTCTAAAATTAATCCAAAATTACTAATTCTAATTAACTAATTCTAAAATCAAATTTTTTATATTTCCACAATTAATCCTAAAATTGATGTTTCTAATTACTTCTATTATCAACTAAAATTTCTAATTAACTTCTTAGACTAATCCTAAAATTAAGCTAATTCTAACCGTATTTCTAATATACTCTACTCCTAAAATTACTTCTAATCATTAATTTCTAATATCTATAAAAGTCTATTACACTAATCAACAAATTAATCCAGAAATTCCTAATCAAATTCAATACTCCTAAAAAAGATTCTGTTCATATTCTAACTAAAATCTAATAATACCTAATTCTAAAATTAAGCTAATCTAATTTGATTAAATTCTAATTGGATTCTACCTAAATTAATTTAAAAATGGAGTGGGCCTTGTAATAGGGGAAACAGGCCCAAACCGGGGAGTTCACTAGGCCATGGGAGGTGTATGAATGGATTGCCTGGACGTTGGGCCAAAGTTCCTTGGGAGAAAGACCCGGTACTCCAAAACCACAATCCAAATGTTCTATGAAATCCCTAAAGACAGGTTCAGATGTAGAAAACCGAAACTCACCTTCAGGAGTCAAAACGTCCATGAACGGAAACTGCTGGTGTAACAACCGCACATCATCGTCGTCAACACGCTACCGGCGGAGTAAAACTGCTCGCGCCTCAACCGTGCATCATCGCCGTCGATGCGTCTTCGCCAGAGTGGAACGGTTTGCGTAATGTCGTTACCAACACGTCGTCGGAGTGAAGCTGACGTCCACCTTGATCAGATCCGTAATCAAGCGATGTGTTCCACTTTCTACTTCTCTTTCTTCGTATCCTCCTTCGTCACCAGAAGAATCACACGAACCCGCGTGTTCGAGCCGTGTTGTTGTTGTTCGTCGTGGCGCGTCGTTGACCGTAACGGAGATGAAGGCGTTTGATTTTTGACCGCGATTTCGTCGTGACCGCACCGTTGCGAATTGGTACGCTCCTCTCTTTTCTCTGGTTTCAGTGGAGTAATAATTGAAAATGACGGTTTCAGTTGTTGACGATTGGAGTGTGGTGTAGGTGAAGGTTTGATGAAGGTGGAGATTACGGTTTCGGTTACGGTTTTGGTTGGTTGCAGTTATGATGAAGAGGAGTTCTTGGATGGATTCACGGTGGTTGAAGGTTTGGGTTCAATGATTCGAAGAGTTTGTGATGAGGTTGAAGAATTGAATAGGCGATGGAGGAAGAAAAGGAGAATCCCGGAAAAATTGTAGAGAGGTGAGGGTTTTGATGAAGGTTGAGGAAGAAGCTGGAAGTGGATTATTAGCTTCTTCAATTTCGTTTTCCACTTTTTTCTTCTTCTGTTTCTTTCTTGAAATGGCTTTTTTGAATTGTTGCAGGTTGTTGAAGATCTTGTGAAGGTGGAGATTACGGTTACGGATCCGTAGTGGTGAAGGTGTGGATTGGAAGGTGAAGGTTGATGTTGAAGAAGATTATGTTTATGGAATTTGGAGTTTGGTGAAGGTTTTGACGAAGAAGTTGGAAGTGGATTGAGAGTGGAGGTGGAGAAGAATGGTGAATTGTTGAATTATGGGAAAGATGATGGAAGAAACTTGAATTGAAGATGGAGGATGGTTCTTATAGGAGAGTAAGGTTAGAGAGATGGTTGGTTATGACAGTTGGAAGTTCTTATGAGAGTTGAAGGAGGATGAGGAAAATAGGTTCTGAAGGTGTTTTGAAGTTGGATTTCTATCTTGTGGAGTTAGTTATTCTGTTATGAGGCGGTTATGGCACTTGGCAGGTTAGTTACCGAGTCGGTTCTCACACGAAGTTAGTCATGGTTTCAGTGAGTGTTTCCAATTCTCTATTATGCTATGCTTCTATTTTGCCTCCTTTCCACTGTTATGCTTTTGCTTTCTTTTATGCAGGTTTTGTTAGAAGGTTTGTGTATTAGCTGCGTTTTGCTTGCGGTTTACCGGCTTGGCTCGCTTGTGGCTTGTTTGGCTTGGCAGCAGAATTTTGATGCATTTTATGCAGAATTTCTACATGCCTTTTAATGCAGAATTTTGGTTGTACTTGATGCAGAATTTTAATGCTGAATTTTATGATGCAGAATTTTATGCAGAATTTTATGCAGAAAAGAATTTTTGTAATGCTGAATTTTGATGATGCAGAATTTTAATGCTGTTTTATGCAGAATTTTGGATGTGTTGCTGTTAAATGCAATGCAGAATTTCATGCAGAATTTGAAAATGCAATGCAGAGTTTTTTTTAGTGCAGAATTTTGTTTCAATGCAGAATTTTGTTAAAAGTTTAATGCAGAATTTTGTTAAGAGTTTAAATGCAGAATTTTTGTTTATGAAAAATGCAGAATTTTGGTTTTTGTACAAATGGATATGGGTATGATTGGATAATGGCAATTGGTTTTAAACGGATAAACTAAATTGGATATGATTTGTGTTGGGTATTGGATAAAATGGATTATGGTAAAAAAAATGGATATGAAATTGGATAATGATTAAATTGGAATAAAAGTGGTTTTGAGGGATATGGAATTTGGATAGCCGTTAAAAAATGGTTAAATGGATTTGGTTAACTAGAAATGGATATGGTAATGAATGGGTTCTAAAAATAAAAGTGGATTTAGATTTTGATTAAATGGATATGGGTTAAACCAAATGGATACAAATGGATTAATGAACTTGGATTAAAATTGGATAAATGGGCTTAATGGGCTTATGAGATTTTCAAGATGAGATATGGATATGAAAAAATGGTTAATGGGATAAACTTGTGGGCTTAACGAAAGGAAATGAATGGGCTTAATGCAACCACGGTTAAATCTCCAAAACCAAATCAACTTTCCAGTAATCAACTAGGATCATCCAACTCAACTTGAATTTCCAAGATTAATTCGAGAAAAGGACAAAATGATTTATAACCTCAAATCCTTCAAGATAAGTATTTGTAATGACAAATGAACTTCTTTGGGACATGAAGGAAGCGTCTCAACCCATCTCTCCACTTCCTAGCCCTCAGTTGACTTACAGTTGACTGTTATGGGCCCCAGATGACCTGAAACTGCACTGTGGACTTTGAGCTTTCAACACTTGGCCAAATTGCATCAAAATGAACCTTGGATCAGGTAAGCTCTCTAGAACACCCGCAGAGCCTTTATTTCATAGAAGAACCCTTCCTCTCTTGCACGGATGGATTCCCCTGATCAGTTTTGACTGATGAACTACAATGCACTATGCAATGTGAATGCAATGTTTATGCAATGTTAATGTGATGTTAGTGACCTAAAAAATGAAATGAATGTACGAATGGGAGGGTGCAAATTTGAGGTGCTACAGTATGCCCAAAGATGGAGAGAGTTAGTGGCTCACATTGAACCGCCACTCTTAGAGAAATAATTGACGGACTTATTCAGGGATACCTTGCAGAGCCCTTACTTCGAAAGGATGATTGGTAGTGCAGTATCCAACTTTGCTCACTTGGTGTCAATTGGAGAACGCATCGAGTGCGGCCTCAAAAGCGGAAGAATCCAATGCGCCTCGAGTAGCCAGAGCATTGAGAATAAATTCATTATTAGTTCCCAAGAGGAAGAAGAGGATGAAGTTAATGCATTCTGGGAAACTCCATAAGCTCCGTATCAGACACCATTCTCTCCACAGGATCGGTATCATCCTACAATTCAAGGACCTCCTCAGTATCAACGAAATATTCCATATCGGCAGCCATACCGAAGGCTTTATGCTCCCCAACATCAGCGCCAGTGTGCCCAACCAAGGCCAAGAAATCCAAAGAGGCATATTGATCCACTTCCAATGCCATAGAGTCAAGTACTACCATAATTAATCGAAAGATTATTGATAGTTCCAAAGGAGCTAAATCCAGTAATTCCTCCATATCCACTAGGATTTAACGCCAAGACTCAATGTGACTTCCACGCTGGGGCTAAGGGGCACTCAACTGAAGAATGTAAAGTGCTCAAGAGCAAGGTACTAACTCTCCTTGACTCTAAGTTGTTCTCATTTATGCCCCAAGGCCTTCAAATCAACAGTAATCTTTCACCTGGTCATGCGGGTCCATCAATCCATGCTATGGAAGAAATTTCTAAGAATAGGTCTGAAGATGATTATCATACTGGTCTCAATGAGAAGAACTACCTCAACTCTGAAGAAGGCTAGCCCAAGAGTGAACAAAGCACGAGAGAAATTCCTCTAAATTGTTAATCATTTGGCTATTTCTAGCATTTCATTTGTATTTTCTTTTCATGTTAAGTACTTATTTGCTTTCAACTATTTTTGTTTTCCTTTAATGGTAATATTAATGAAATGATCATGCATGTTTTGAACGAATCCTTTCGTATTCACTCATCTTTTCCATTTATATAAAAAACATAAATATTTCTCCCGTTCTCTTATCAAATTGTTGTTTTAGCAAATATTGAAGGGAGGATAACGGAAAAAAATACCCATAATTACTAATAGTATGCTTTCGAATAAGATCATGTTGATGATATATTGGCATTGTTTCAAATCCCCAAACACTGGAGAGGCAAGGAGTTAGTTCCTAGTTAACCACTTTGAGCCTAAAAGTATGTGTTTCTTTCAGATTTACAAATCCTTACACTTAACTTGGGGTAGGATAGTGTTCAGTTAATCTGACTACACACTTGAATTATAAGATGAAACATCCCATATGGGCATCAACCACATGCCATTATTCATACACAACCTTAAGTGTCGAAGGAACCATGCAAAATCCAAAAGTTATGACGGTTTATTCTTCAATGACTAATAACTTGGCAGTCATAATCCTTCAGAAAAAAGAAAAAAAGCATGCTAAGTCGAATACCCAAAGAGGTGACTTAGGCAAAAATTTGGGCAATCCTGGTGGACCAAGAGCTTCGAAAATCCGTCCAGGAAAAAGTTAGGGATCAAAACAAAAATCAAAAAAGGTCATGAAAATCCTCAGCAAAATAAATACAAGATTCAGTGACCACCATATCAAGAATCAAAAGGTGACCAACATCCATGGAAAGAAAAATAGGTGATTTCCATTTCAAGAGATCTTGAATCATCATCTTTATCCTTACACCTTCAAACTCTCTTGAAAGTTGAATGTGTGTGTTGAATTAACTGAATGTTGGATTAGAGATCATCATGAAGAAGGGGTGGGTACAAACCAAATTTTGAGCCTTATATCCTTTGTTTCAATAACCGTGAACCAGGCCACGCTACAACCCTTAAAAGACCTAATTGAAGCAGGGTTTATTCTAAAAGCATACTATAACAAGGATGTTTAAACTGACTCCTAGAGATTCGCTACTCTTCCGTATTTATGTCATATTATCTTTGTATCTTTCGCACATTAGCTAAATCAGCATTGGGTTTGGACTAATGGTTCATTCATCACACACTACCATCATTCCAATAAATGATTTTTTTTAAAAACTACATGAACATCGCATTAAAATTACCATTTTTAAAAGAACAATTTTAACTGCAAGTCAGTACTTGACGCCAAGGAAATGCCAAAAAAAAAGGAACAGTCAGAGGAACTTGAACATTCGTTGGTGATGACCCAGATCAAGACCACCTCATAACCCTATGGATCAGGGGCATGGCATCTGATGACTATGTGGACCTAAGAATTAGTCAGGCTGAAACAAATCTCTAAGCGTAAGTTGATTAAGGCAAATCATTTCAAAATATTCAGTCCATATGGGGTAAGCCCTTCAAAATCTCAATCAGGGGAAAACTATTGAAAGATTCATACATTGGGGAAAATTTGGTGCAGGCCATGGTATAATCATTCCCAGGGTTTCCTTTCAAATGTGAATTCCTTCAAAGACCCTACAGGTTGGGTCAAACAAGTCGCAAATATCCTTGGGGAAGAGCAAGAGCATAATCACCATGCATTGATTAGTTGTTACGCTCATTAAATCATTTATAGTCCATCAGGGCATATTGGGAAAAGAAGTTGAGATTCCCTCAGGAATAAACACACAACCTATCAGCAACGGATCAAACTTGGGGCACCAAGAGCATCCATATTTATCCTTCAATCATCGCATATTCAAATACCGAGTGTTGGGAAGTCAAAACCTTTCACCAACCAAACGTCCAATCCATATTTGCAATTAACAAAAAACCAAAGTCCAATCACTATTGGCATCTCCAAAACCAAAGTCCAATCCATATTAGAAACCACTAAAAGTCCACTTTGATGGCATCTTCATAAAATCAAATCCAGTCAACATTGGTACCAAAAAATAATCTCACCCTTGAAAAAGGGTGACCAATCCAAAAACCAATCACCTTCATGCATTCCCACATGCATTGCATATAACGTACATGCATAACTCTCTCGATGAAACGAGAAGTTTTCATTAACATGCACCATATGCATACATAACATAGTCTTTTCCGTCAACCCTTTGACGCCAATAATATTTTTCCATCAACCCTTTGATGACGACATAACATAATAATTCTTTCCCATCAACCTTTTGATGATGATATTCTAAAATAGTGAAATCCTTTTTGTCAACCCTTTAACGATGACAAACCCTTTCCCATCAAACATTTGATGACGGCATGACATAATTATTATTTTCCATCAACCCTTTGATGATGATATTCTAATTTGTTTCTTTCCCATCAACCCTTTGATGAAGATATTCTGAAATTATTCTTTCCATTAACCCTTTGACAATGACAAATTATTTTCTATCAAATCTTTGATGATGATAATCATTTTCCGCTAACCCTTTGATGATGTCACTCCATAATGAAGTCCTTTCCATCAACCCTTTGACGATAACAGTTACCTCTCCATCAACCATTTGATGATGATATTCTATAACTGATCCTTTTCCATCAACCCTTTGATGATGACATTCACTATCTTCCATCAACCCTTTAATGATGATATTCCCCAACCATCTCTCATTGGAAACAAAATAAATCCCTACAAAAAAATCCAAGTATCCAGTTGCATTCCCACATGCATCAATTCATGCATAATTTTCCTGCCAAAATAGGAAAATTCATCAAACACAATCCTATCAATCATCATCATACCCATGCATAGCACTCCCACTGAAATGGAGAGTTTCATAAAAAATTAACAAAAACATTATTCGTATTCCTACATGCACATCTAAAAATCCCCATAAATTACACACTTGCATACATCTCATGCATCATTCCATGCATGATACTTCCACCCATGTCATACAAAACATCAAATATAACATAATTCAAGATCCAGGGTCAATCATATGTATCTCGGACATTCGTCATTTAAGTCGATGGAGTTATTACCCTACATGTGCTTGTGGAATTATTTCCCAGTAAGTCATTCTTCAACTTTATGGTTGATAATAATATTCCCCAACGTCTTTGCTTTGTTGCTCCCCAAGTAGAGGTTACCCTAAAAACTCTCCTATGAGCTTTTCCCCTGAAGAGCTTTGCTAGTAAATCTCCTCTAAAGGGAGTCTTTTATGAACTATTTCCCCCTAACAGATGAACGTTTGAGATACTTATTTGTTGATTCATAGAATCTCATATGTTGTTTGAGATACTGCTTCATTGATTAAGAGAATCTCATTTGTTGCTTGAGATACTACTCTAAGTATCCTCGAAGAGGCTTAGATATAACTGAGGTATCTCTCCCTTGGTTGGAATATCTTAATCATATCACCTAAGATACTTCTTCATTTATTCAAAGAATCTCATCTGTTGTTTGAGATACTGCTTCATTGATTCGGAGAATCTCATATGTTGTTTGAGATACTGCTTTATTGATTTGGATAATCTCATTTGTTTCTTGAGATGTTACTCTAAATATCCTCAAAGAGTCTTAGATACGATTGAGGTATTGTTCCCCTTGTTGGAATATCCTGATCATATCACATAAGATACTGCTTCGTTGATTTGGAGAATCTCATCTGTTGTTTGAGATACTGCTTCGTTGATTCGGAGAATCTCATATGTTATTTGAGATAATGCTTCGTTGATTCGGAGAATCTCATCTGTTGTTTAAGATACTACTTCGTTGATTCGGAGAATCTCATTTTTTGCTTGAGATACTGCTTTAAGTATCCTCGAAGAGTCTTAGATACGATTGAGGTATCGTTCCCCTTGTTGGAATATCTTCATCATATTACGTAAGATATTGCTTCGTTGATTTGAAGAATCTCATCTGTTGTTTGAGATAATGCTTTATTGATTCGGAGAATCTCATTGTCTCTTGTTTGAGATACTACTCTAGTATCCTCGGAGAATCTTAGATGTGATTGGGATTTCATTCCATCTTTGGAAAGTCTCGATTATATCATAAGAGATATTGTTTTGTCAATTATCAGAGAGTCTTGACTGTTTCATTTACCTTCTAATGACTATCTCACTACATATCTCACTACATATCTCACTATATTTCTCACTGCCTTTTCTTTTTGCATTTCATCCCTGCATCTCAAAAGACAAAACTCAGGGTCTTTTCGTATTTAATCATCTTCTACCATAAATGTACGAAGACCGTTGTCATTCATACCTTCTGGTTTAACGTAATTAAATAGGGGTAGCTGTCATACCCCAATTTTGTCTGGGAATTTTAAATTCATTTGATACAAGTCCATTTGTCCAGTTTTATATTTTTAGCCATATGCATTTTTATCATCAAATAAAATCACCATAATTATTCATATATGCATATATAGTAAAAAGTCAATGTGAAGTCAATATTTTACATGTTGAAGAAATTGACTAAAATTGCATTTTTTATTATTATGCATTTTGAAATATAAATTCATTTGATTTATCATCAAAATATCCATTTGAATTTTATTAATCATTTTCATGCATCATAAAAAAATTAATGCTTCTAGAAAACCCAAAATATCTCTCATTTATTACATCATTATTTCATGCATATATTACATAATTATTCACTATTTAATTAAATAAGTTTCTAGAAAGCACTCACACTCTTTTCATAATTTATAAACTACCCTTTTTAGAGCCTATAAATAAAATCATTCTCATTCACAAATCTAATCACCAATGATTCACAAAAATTAAGTCAAAACTCTCTTCATTTTCTTTCAAGTCATTTCTTTCTTTTTATTGAATAGGTAGGTTCATATGCATGTTCTTTATTTAATTCTATTGCATTTTTACTCTTGCTTTATTTATTTAGTACCTTAATCATCACCATTTTGCATGGAAATTCAATTGATTTTAAATCAAGAGTTTAAAAGTATTCTTGAACCTCCATAAGCAAAAGTGATTTGTTGTTGTTTAAATGAATCTTATGCTTGTTATTTATTTAACTCTATTGCATTTTTACTCTTACTTTATTTATTTAGTACCTTAATCATCATCATTTTGTATGGAAGCTCAATTGATTTCAAAATCAAAACGTGAAAAGTGTTCTTGAACTTTCATAAGCAAAAGTGATTTGTTGTTGTTTAAATGAATCTTGTGTTTGTTCTTTATTTAATTCTATTATATATTTACTTTTACTTTATTTCTTTAGTACCTTAATAATTACTATTTTCTATGGAAACTCAATTGATTTCAAAATCAAACCTCCATGAACAAAAATGGTCAAATGCAAATTGATGTTTGTTTTACATAAATAATGTATCCAATAACTTCTCAATATCACCCCGAACATGAATTCATAGTTCGTTTGTCATGAGGGTGAATAAAAAGGTCAAATCAAGCAAATATATGTTGCTGCGTTTTATTGATTTTCGAATTTTATTGTTGTTTATTTTTTGATTTTGAATATATTATTATGTTCGTGAGATCGAGTAGATAAATTTTCATTATTTATTGGCTTTATTCCATAAAAAATTGAGAAAGTTATGGTATTTTTATGTTTTTGTTGGAACCATTTGTCTTCCATTTTTGTTGCTACAGAAATAGTAATCAAATATGGGGTTGGGGAAGATAAAATCTTCCCACACCCCTTGATTTCTCAGCACGCCCCTGTGGACCCCCATCCTTTGGCCCAATAGCATTTATCTAGCTACACCCCTAATTTTCAGTCTGTTTTTGTCTTTCGTGTATTTTATTTATTTATTATTTTCTTATTATTGCTTTATCTATTTATTTTTCTTCTTTCTTTTATTTCTTCTAATTTTTTAATTCTTTTACCTTTTATGTTGATAGTGTGTCCCCTGTCTTTTATTATTTTTGTTACCTTTTTATTGCTCTAATTTTTTAGTTTATTTTATTGTATTTTTAGTTGATACACAATTGTTAATCCAAAAAGGAAAAATGATTGTTAGAATTAACCTTTTAAAAATACTAAATCAAAGATGTTTGATCAACATCAAGTATATTTTTCAAAATCATTTCCAAATCCCTTTCCGTTTCAAGTGCAAATTAAAACATCATTATATATCGAGTATTTTATCCAAATTAAACTAAGATACTTAATTATACTTAAAGCACAATTTCATTTAGAGATGAAAAGGGGGATGGTCCAAAGCCTTCGATTCCTCTTCTCAATTGTTTGGGTAGAGTTCCCTTACTCGAATATTCAAACAATTGTTATCTCTTAAACATTACTAATCCGATCAAATCCTAATCATATTTACAATACCTTAGACGAAAAAGGAAGTGGTCTAGAGCCTTATATTCCCTTCCCCGAATACTTGGATACGAGTTGTCTTACTCGATTATTCGAGTATTCCTCGTCCATTCAAAATATCTTAACACTATTAAACTTTTTTTTGTAATTGAGGTTGAAAAAGGGGTTGGTCTCGAGCCTTCGATTCCTCTCATCGATTGTTTGGATACGAGTTTCCTTACTTGGGTATTCGAGCAATCGTCATCCAATAAAACACTTAACTAACATCTTTTCAAAAAGAACAATGTTCAATCCCTTCTAACGCGCATAACAAACTAGTGCTTAAGCCTCTGCCAATAGTAGACAAGCTAATGTTTAGCCTTTAGAACGCGATCTAAATAGTTGTTTATTAGAAAACACCAACAAGCCATAGTTCCCCAAACTACAAATGCTTTGATTTCCTTATTGCACTATAAGGATACGTAGGCACGAAAAATACCCGAGCGTAAGGAACGCTCGAAATATAAACAAAACAGAGTCGCCACCTAACTTTATTTATTCCAAAAGAGGGAAAGGGAAAATATCGATAAAACCCATGAAAAACAAAAAGAAATGGTCGTCGCAACCAAATCGGGTTCGGGAGTCGGTTATGCAAGGGGAAGGTATTAGCACCCCTCACATCCATCGTACTCGATGGGACCCATTTAGTTAGTTTCGTGTTAGAGTGTTAGCGTGATATTGTTTGTGGTCTTCTACTTATCGGGTGAGGAAAGAGAAAGAAAGAAAGGAAAGACTTAAGGTTTTTTAATATTAATGTGCCTGACAAGATTTCGCAATCCTGCTCCTACGTATCTCCAGGTGCTATGAAGAACTCAAGGCATACGTAGTTCTACCCAAAGAGAACTACTGGGTGGATTGCTTTTAAAGAGAGTGATGCTTGGATCATATTTGAGCGATTAAACCTTTACTTGCTGCGCGCTCTTGGAGGCTGAAGTCTTTGTTTGTTTCGCATCAAAACGGATGTTGCATACTCTTTTCTAAAAATGTTTTCGGGGTCGCACGAGGGCGGAAAATAAGTTTGATGAGTTTGAGTTGATTTTAAGCGGAGACAGGCATCCAAGCAGGGAGCTCTACTGCATTACTCGAATGCCCGAAAAGGAAGAGGCCTAAGCCCAATCACTCTCTTTTCATCCAAAAGTTTATTATGAAAATGTATGGCAAATTACGCCAAAGTTCATTAACGGAAGACGATTAGTCAGACAGAGAGCTCTACAGCAGTGTCCAAATAATCGGGAAAGAGAAGGTCGATACCCAATCAATCTTTTTCTTCTATAAGAGAAATGACCAAATTCTAGTAATTATTGTATTTTAATATGGAAGACGAATGTTTGAACATTGAGCTCTACAGCAGTGTCCTAACATCTGAAACAGAGAAAGTCTAAACTTAATCAGTTTCTTCCATTTTTATTGTGAAAAACTTTTGAAAATAGGGGGATGACTTGACATTGGATCAAGTGTCAGAAGTTGACTTATGAAAATAATTTGGATGTGGCGGGGGTATATTTGACTTTGAATCAATTTGGATTTGATTTAGGAAAAAAAGACTCGACGTTGGATCAAGTGTTTGTTTTTTTGTTCTTTTCTGAAAGGGTTGATTTTAGTATTTTATTAATAATCAACTGGTACAGTAAAGTAAATGAAAGCGATAAATTTATTACACAGTTTTGGGACTAGGGGTACAGTTTGTTGAATGGGGATACAAGACAATAATTAAATCATATAAGCTTTGAAAGACAGTTGAGAAATAAAAGAATCTCGTTGTAAGAAGGCCCAAGAGAAAGCCAAGGGACTCGGAATAAAAACCAAAAATTAAATTAAAATAAATTTAGCGGTATGTTAAACAATCGTAAGGCGATTCATATAGAAATCACCCTATCTAAGACCGATTAACAAAACTCTAGGCGAGTAAGAAGTTTCAGAAGTTAAATTGAATCTTTAACTTTAAAATTTCTACGCATCCGTGAAAAATCGATGGGGGCAAAAATAAATCAATTTTTTTCTTTAACAATATAAAATAAGAATAATTTGCAGTACTAATAATTATCATAAATAATAATAATTAACAATAATAATAATAATACATAATAATAAATAATAAAAATAAATAATAGTAACAATAATAATTTATCAATAACTAAATAATAATAATAATAACAATATTTCCAACAATAATTAATAATAATAATAATAATAATAATAAAATAGTAAAATTAACAATAAAAGAAAAAAAAGAAAAGAAAGAGAAAAAAATGGAGCAGTAACTGATATTTCTAAAAAGAGAGAGAGAGAGAGAGAGTTTTTTTTTATTTAAAAAATTAACTCCAAATTCCAAACAAAGTAAAATGGCCACCTGGCATGTGAACCACAAGCATCCTCACGCTGGTTTTAAAACAATAATAACCTGCAACTTTTAAATCAGTATTTAATAACATGAAATCAAAGAAAATTTCAAAATTAAAAGGAAAAGTCAAACTTGAGATAAAAGACATTAATTGAAATGTGCCAACAAATTGAATAAAAAAATAACATATTTCATTCCCTCATCTCTCTCAATCTCCTTCTAAAAATAAACATGAAAAGCTTTCAAATACCAACTTGTTTCTCTTTGGCACAAACCAAATGCAGAGAAATAATAATAATAATAATAATAATAATAATAATAATAATAATAATAATAATAATAATATCACAAGCATCATAAACAAAGGCAATGGAAGGAGAGTAAGGGAAAACAAACGTTTGGAGCAGAATCAGAGGTTGGTGCAGTGCAGTGGTTTTCCGGCGAGGATGGCGGTGTTGAGCTTTGTGAAACAGAGCGATTGTCTTGAGTTTTTAAAGGAAGTTTGTGTGGTGTTTATGGTTGTTAACAGAGGATGGTTATGAAGTTGTTGTTTCTCCAAGGTTGTTGGGGAGTTCTATGAATTTGAGCGTTTTTGAACGGCGGTGTGTCTTACATAGCCATGGTGTTGAAAGAAGGAGTTATGCAGCTTGAGTTTTTTTAAAGTTTTTAGCAACTTTTGTTTTTTAGGGATATCATGTGTGTGGTTGAAGTGTGGACTTTTCAAGATGATAGAGATGGTGAGTTGATTGTGAAAGTGAAAACTTCTGCTCTCTTTTTTGTGTGTCTCGAGAACAAGAAAAAAAATATATTTTAATAGAGTGTGCAAGTGGGTATTACTGAAAAAATTGCTGAGGGAGTTTTCTTATTGTTGATTTTGTAAAGACAAAGTGTCATACAACATACGATATCAAGTTTCAATGATGACAAAAGACCATCATGCACATCTACGAACAAATGCAACACATTACCCACCATATCCTTTTCCACGTTATTCTAAATCTACTATAATCATTAAAAACATGTAGACAAAGTGTGATCATGACTAAATACATAAAGAATCACTAATCACAGTTTCTTTGCAGATTTGAAGGCTTTGAGTCGACCATAGGGGTCAGCTCAAAGCTCACGGGTCGGTGCAAAGGCTCTGCGCAAACTAGAAGGGGTCAGCGCAAAATCACTTGCGTCGACGCATAGGGTCGGCGCATAGCTCACGGGTCGGCGCATAAACCCCTTGAGTCGACCACACGTCAGCGCATGGCATAGTGATGCTATCCACGGGTCAGCGCATGAAATGTTTGAGTCGACCATAAGGGTCGACGCATGCCCCACGGGTCAGCGCACGCCGACCTATGGTCGACCGTTCGCGCGCAAACTCAGTTTTCTGAGTTATTTCAAATTTTTGAAATACTGTTATGTTTGTTTGTTTTTGTCTGTTACTATATATAGAAGTCAAAACACTTCTATTAACCAACATTTGTCAATTTGTATTCAAGTGTTCAAGGAAACAAGAAAGAGTGAAAAAGGTGTCAAAGATTCATCATCTTCATCTTCAACAGTCCACAATACATCAACTGCACACAATAACTTTTGATGTGATTCGTGATAGATTGAAGGTGATAAGGTTCGAAGTTGCGATTGAAGAATCGGGTTCGAGTTGAAGTCTTGGCAGGTTCTTTCTTGAATAAAACCGTTAAGGTTTTATCCTCCAATACCGGTTTGCGTTTGGGGTTTTTGGACGAATCGCTTCATCAATATTCAGCCGAGCGAAGGTGATTGAGAAGAGGAAGTCTTCGTCAGTCTAGTAGCGGATTCGGTGGCATTGAAGTGAAGGATTCGGGTTCGACTCGTTGTGTTTGAGATCAGCCGGGCCGAGGGTTTGAAGAACGGAAGATTCTTCAACAAAGGGGCTGGAATCGGAGGTCTAGCAATAACGATCGAAGGTCTTGATTCATCTTGAATCAAGGAGCAAGGATAGGAAGCATCATTCAACACATTGGAAATTCTGTGTTTACTTGCTTTGCAATCCTTGTATAAACGGTTAAAGTTCACAGGTGATATTTAATTAAATCATCTCAATTCTATTTTTAGAATTGAGGGCAGACGTACCCCGAAGCGAGGACGGCGGGGGAACTGCCTCATCAAATCTCTGTCTCCTTTAACTTTCTGCATAATCTGTTTTTCAGCTTAAAATTTAAGTGATTTTAGTTTAAGCAATTTTTCACCAAACTTTGATATAAGTTGAGTAAGTGATTAAAATTGCTGTTGAAATACTAAGTACAATAACATATTGTACAAGGATAAATTGACTTACTTGCTCAACTCAAATATCACTTGGAGTGTTTATGCACACCAAGTGTTTGTAAAATTGCCTAAGCCAAAGTTGCCTTAAGTTTGCACTGAGTTTTAATTTGGTATTTTGGCTCATTGGAACTAGGCTTGCTAGTAAGTGAACTCTATCATTGATTGTGCAACTAGTGTAGTGAATTGTATCTCATTTTATCTCTTATCCATTAGCTTAACGCATATCCGGTTTTCCAATAACGGTTCGTTTTTTAGACTAAATTTTCCTCGGTCGCTTCCGCACCTAAAACAATTTTAAAACCAATTTTTCTTTTAAATTGGTAGCGCCGACTCAAGTTTTTAACTGGGATCTATTCAACCCCCCCTTCTAGATCCGTGCCATAGTCTAGCAAGTGGTATCAGGAGCTCCGGTTCACTCCGTGCTTCAAAATACAACGTTGATAGAAAATGGCTAACGAACCTAAAGGGGCTTACAATAGAGCTCCCGTTTTCAATGGTGAAAATTATAGTCATTGGAAAGACTGTATGCGGGTGCACATAAATTCCATAGATAGAAAAATATGGAATGTTATTCTCAATGGTCCAATTGAAATAACCATGACCAATGAGAATAATGAAATAGTGCCTAAGCCTGAAGCACAATGGACCGATGATGATGAAAAGAAATACAACTATGATTGGAAAGCCAAAAATATCTTAATCTCCTCATTAGGGGTAGACGAATACTATCGTGTATCCCATTGTCCTATTGCTAAGGCCATGTGGGATTCACTTCAAATTGCCCATGAGGGGACAAACGATGTTAAATTGGCTAGAATCAATACACTAACGCAAGAGTTTGATCTCTTTTTCATGGAGCAAGGGGAAACCATTGCCGACATGCAAAAGAGATTCACTCATCTAATCAATCGATTACATTCACTAGGTAAACCTATTTCCAATGATGTTGCTACTAATAAAATCTTAAGATGTCTTAACAGGGAATGGCAGCCGAAAGTGACCGCCATCAAAGAGGCAAACGATCTTACCATATTGGACTTGACAACATTGTTCGGCAAACTACAAGAGCACGAACAAGTTCTATTAAGCTTGGAACAACATGAAAAGAAAGATAAGAAAGACAAAGCCAAGGTGAGCGAAAAGAAATCAATAGCTCTAAAGACTTCCTCCTCAAAGTCTCAAGCAAAAGAGCAAAGTGATTATTCATCGAGTGACGAAGAAGAAGAGGACAAGAGTGAAGATATGGGGCTGTTCGTCAAACGCTACAACCGTTACGTAAGAAAGAACGGCATCCAACATTCCGAGAAGAACTTAGTAAACTTCCGGAAGCAATCTAGGTTCTCCAAAAATGATGACTCCAAAGGAAAAACAACTAGAGGGTCGTGCTACAAGTGCGGAAAGCCGGGTCACTACAAACCGGACTGTCCGATGAACAAAAAGACAAAAGAAAAAGATTCATACAAATCACATAAGAAACCATCAAAGCCAAGGAGGGCATACATTGCTTGGGAAAGCGATAACGACTCCTCCGATGATGAAAGCTCTAGTGATGAAGATGAAAATGCAAATCTATGTCTCTCTGCTCATCAAAAGAATAAAAAGAAACAGGTACGACATGCAAAATATGAAAATTCCTCTAGTATGTCTCATCATGAATTGCAAACTGTTTTTGAAACCTTACACTGTGAAGCAAAAGAGGCCTTTAAAAGGCTTGCCTCAAATAAGAAAATCTTTTCTCATTTAGAACAAAAAATTCAAGAATCCGAAAGGAAACTTGAGGCACTTAAGGCTTCTATAGTGGAAAGCACAAAAACAAGTTATGAGGACCTTAAAAGTAGAATGATGAACTTTGGGTGTGATACTTGTTACATTTGGCAAGGTGAAGTAAGGAACCTAAAAGCCAAACTTGACAAGGCTCTTGAGCCCAAGATTACATTTGCTATTGATAAATCTAATTTTCGAAAAAGTATGGTTAATCCATATCAAAAATACAAATATGTTATAAAGGATGAAGATAGCAAAAGTGATCAAAATAAAAAGTTCTCTTGTCTTTATTGTTGCAAGAAAGGCCATTCCATTGCTAAATGTAGATTTAGGAGATTTTTGGTTCCTAAAGGCATTTATCAATGGATGCCCAAATGCAACCATTTTGTTCCTCACCACTCAGGACCCAATAAGCCATTGGGTACCTTCTTTTGTTAATTATCTTATCACAGGTACAATGCCTCGAGACTACCGAGAGAAGATGGGTTCTCGACAGTGGATGCTCAAGGCATATGTCAGGAGACATATCTCTCTTCATTGACTTCGTGGCTAAGAAGAAGGGATATGTAACTTATGGTGACAACAACCGAGGAGCAATACTTGGTAAAGGTAGTGTAGGTAACCCCTCTTCCACTACTATTTCTGACGTTTTGCTTGTCGAAGGTCTTAAACATAACCTACTTAGCATCAGTCAGTTATGTGACAAAGGATACAATGTATCGTTTTCAAAAGATTGTTGCAAAATTGTGCATACTGATGATAAGAAGAGCATGTTTAATGGTCTTCGTGTGAACAATGTCTATATGCTTGACTTAAATGAAGTATCGTTAACAAGTGACAAATGCCTCGTAACAATGAGTGAAGACTCATGGTTATGGCATAGGCGTTTAGCACATGTTAACTTTGACTTACTTAACAAAATAGTCTCAAAAGATCTAGTCCTAGGTCTCCCCAAAATTAAGTTCACCAAGGATCACCTTTGTGATGCTTGTCAAAAGGGGAAGCAAACGAGGATCTCTTTTAAATCCAAAAACATCGTTTCAACAACGAGACCTCTCGAGCTTCTCCATATGGATTTATTTGGGCCATCTAGGATTAAAAGTCTAGGAGGAAACTATTACGGTTTCGTAATAGTGGACGACTTTTCTCGATTTTGTTGGACTATTTTCTTAGTAAGTAAGAGTGACACATTCGCCGCCTTTGAACGATTTGCTAAGCTTTCCCAAAATAAACTAAATACAAACATTGTTGCAATTAGGAGCGATCATGGAGGTGAATTTGAAAATCACTTATTTGAAGAATATTGCGGTAACCATGGTATTGATCATAACTTCTCCGCTCCACGTACTCCTCAACAAAATGGGGTTGTGGAGCGTAAAAATCGAATTTTGGAAGAATTGGGAAGAACAATGATCAATGAAAGTGGCTTACCAAAATATTTTTGGGCTGACGCCATTAGTACGGCTTGTTACGTTTTGAACAGGGTGCTTATTCGCCCCATTCTAAACAAAACACCGTATGAACTTTTAAAAGGGCGAAAGCCAAATGTTTCTCACCTACATGTCTTTGGTTGCAAATGTTTTGTATTGAACAATGGAAAGGAAAACTTAGGGAAATTCGATTCCAAGGCCGACGAAGGTATCTTCCTCGGATACTCTCAATCTAGCAAAGCATATAGAATATACAACAAGCGATTACTTACTGTAGAAGAGTCTGTACACGTTACTTTTGATGAATCCAATCCGAGAAACGTCGGAAAGGGTAGTGTTTTTCATGGTGCAGGTACATCTACCAAAGACATACTCAATGGTGGCGAGCCGGGGATTGATCAACCCGACACAGTCAAAATTGAGGAGGACAAAGATGTACTCCATGATGAAACCGTGGTAGATCATCCGCCTTCAAACGATGATCTTCCACAAGCTTGGAAGTCCTCTAAAGACCATCCAATCGACAACATTATCGGAGATATCTCAAAGGGTGTAACAACTCGGTCTAAGCTAAGTAATTTCTGTTATCACTTCGCTTTCGTTTCGCAGATGGAACCTAAAAACCCTAAAGAAGCCCTACTCGATGAACACTGGTTTTTATCAATGCAGGAGGAACTTAATCAGTTCACCAGAAATGAGGTTTGGGACCTTGTCCCTCCTCCGCGAGATCATCGAGTAATCGGCACCCGATGGGTGTTTAGGAACAAGCTGGACGAAAACGGGGTAATAACCCGTAATAAGGCGCGTTTAGTCGCGCAAGGGTATAACCAAGAGGAAGGCATCGACTATGAGGAAACTTATGCGCCGGTTGCCCGACTCGAGGCTATACGCCTTCTCCTTGCCTTCGCTTGTGCAAAGGATTTTAAGCTATTCCAAATGGATGTTAAGAGCGCTTTCCTTAACGGTCACATAAATGAAGAAGTTTATGTCGCACAACCTCCGGGTTTCGAATCCCATGAGTATCCTGATCATGTTTATAAACTGAAAAGAGCTTTGTATGGTCTCAAACAAGCTCCTAGAGCTTGGTATGAGAGACTAAGCAAGTTCCTACTAGATCAAGGTTACTCAAGAGGAAAGGTTGACACAACCCTCTTCATTAAACGTCAAGGAAAGCACTTGATATTAGTGCAAATTTATGTAGATGATATCATTTTTGGATCTACTAACATGAATCTTGTGAGAGAGTTTTCTGACCTTATGCAGGGCGAGTTCGAGATGAGTATGATGGGGGAGCTCACATACTTCCTCGGTCTGCAAATCAAACAGCTCAAAGAAGGAACCTTCGTGAGCCAGACAAAGTATTGTTTGGACCTTATCAAGAGATTTGACATGGCAAAAGCTAAGGCCATAGACACCCCCATGCCTACGTGTACCAACTTGAACAAAGATGAAGACGGTAAGGAAGTAGATGTAAAACGGTATAGAGGTATGATTGGTTCACTCCTTTATCTTACTGCTTCCCGTCCCGACATTATGTTTAGCGTATGCATGTGTGCAAGATATCAATCATGTCCCAAGGAATCCCACTTAAAAGCCGTTAAACGGATACTTCGATACCTATCCGGTACTCCGAAGTATGGACTATGGTATTCCAAAGGTAATGATTGTTCCTTGGTAGGTTTTTCCGATTCCGACTTTGCCGGTTGCAAATCGGATAGGAAAAGCACAAGTGGCACTTGTCACCTATTTTCAAACTCTTTGGTTAGTTGGCATAGCAAGAAACAAGTTTCTGTTGCTTTGTCAACCGCCGAAGCGGAATACGTTGCCGCCGGTAGTTGTTGTGCCCAAATCCTATGGATTAAGCAACAACTATTGGATTTTAACCTCAAACTTGAACGTATTCCCATCTTTTGTGACAACACGAGTGCTATTAACCTGACCAAGAATCCTGTGCTACATTCCCGCACCAAACATATCGAAATTCGACACCACTTTCTTCGGGATCATGTAGAGAAAGGTGACATCGTGTTTGAACACGTAAATACTGAAAATCAACTAGCGGACATTTTCACAAAGCCGCTAGCCACTGAACCTTTCTTTCATATTCGCCGAGAACTTGGCATTCTCGATATTTCAGAACGGGCACTTTAATCTGTTGTTTACATTATTCCATTTAAAACCTTAATACTGCACTTCTGACAAATCTATGTTGTTGTAAGCACATGTCTACTGTTCACTAAGTCACTCCGGCATTAAGGTGCTATTGTTCCTCTTCCTCTCTCTCTGCAAAATCTCATGACTACAATAATTCTATCTCAAAATGATATTGTTTATATATATACGCCTGATATATCTCTTTGGTTGTGTATTACTGTATGTGGTGTTAATTATGCATCAAACTGGTCATTGCATGTGCTGAGTAGTGAAAAAATGAAAATTTTAAACTGTATGAGTCGACCGCAGCAGGGTGATGGTCGACGCATGATTAGATAACTTTTGCATTTTCTCAAAAATCAAACAGTATGCGTCGACGCATACAGGGGTATGGTCGACGCATCGCTCAAAGATTTCGTTTTTCTGCAGAAAAATTTTAAATCATCTCTCATGCATTCACATCATTAAATGTGCAATTACATTCCATCACCTTTCAAACTACCCATTACTTTGTAACTTGCATCTACCTAGTGGCTATTGGTCTTTGATCTTCCATCTTCCCAAAACCCTAACCTTTCCACTATAAATTGGGAAAAACCCCTCTCTAGAAAAATCACTCTCAAAACCCTCATTAAACCTTCTCTCTATATCCAAACACTCAGTCTCAAACCCACTCAAATGGCTTCCTCATCACGCAGACCCTCCGGCAAAAGACCCCGAGAATCATCCGGTGCATCTCTTCCCGTATCTGCTGTATCACTCGTTCCACCTGCTCGTGTCGAAATTTTCAACAAAGACATCGGTAAACGAGGAGTTGTGCAACAACATGCGTTCTACAAACTTGAAGCTGAACGCATGCACTTACCGGAAGTCCTGTCTCTGCTGCAGCATCAAGGACTCATCAACTTCTTGGAGTGCAACACTCAATACAGTGAGGACCTTGTCCGAGTTTTCTACTCCGGACTTCATGAGAACTTTCGCGGGCACAAGCTTTCCTCCAGAGTTGGCTCTACAAAGGTATCAATTAAATCAAATTTCTGGAACAAGTATTTTGACATGTTTGTGGATGAAGCTGGAAATTCTCTACCTGAGGTGACTGACTCTCACCACATAGATGGCTATGAGTTTAAGAGTGCATTAAATGACATGCTGGCACGACCATATTCTGATGAATTTGTGCAAAGTGACTTGTTCCCACGAACCGTCACTGCCGGCAAGCTGAACGCCGGAGAAAGGATTCTTCAGTGGGTTGTCTCACGCATCCTGCGGCCGAAGAAGGGCGGTCTCTCCAGAGTCGAACAGCCCGAGGTTCATTTGATTTACATTCTGAAAAATAAGATAAAAATCAACTGGCCATACTACATTGCTAGTAGAATGTATAATCTACGTGATTCCGGGCGAGGGACTGCTCTTGCCTACGGATCATTCATTCAAGAAGCTCTTACTGCCGCCAATGTTAATCATCCGTCTTTCCCGTTCACATCAATCTCACCTGACAAAGAGTTTAGCACAAAAACCATGTCTATGATGGGATATATTTGGTGCAAGGAGCGGAGAAAATATAAGTTTGTTAGAAGAGGATACGTTCCTCCAAGTGCTGACAGTGATGAAAGCGAAGAACAAGACGATGAAGTGGAAAATGAAGAAGAAGAAGAAGAAGCTAGGCACGATGCTGCTTACAATGGTGGAGACGACAGTCCTTCACCCGTTGGCACGCATGACTACTCCGGCTCTGCTTGGGTTCAGCAGCCGGATTCAAATGAAGAAGATGTTCCACGATGGGGTGGCTGGGGCGAATGGCAACATACGGGCTGGACAACTCAACGTGAATCTTACCAGCCGTATCACCAAGTTGAGGAAGAATTTCCTCCATCCCCCCCACATCAAGCTGATTCTTCAGAGCTGTTGGAAATGATGCAAAGCATGCAACTTGCCCAACAATCCTTCATGCAATCCCAGGATGACCGACTTGCTCAAATTAACAATCAACTTCAGACCCAAAATGAGCGGCTCGACAATCTCTCCACAAGTCTAAATGAACGGTATGCAAATTTGGATCGGACTGTCACCGGGAGTCTTAGGCATCTGGAAGGTGTGTGTGATTACCTAGAAACTTTGGCTGACCCTAGCAGAAACCCAAGCGTCTGCTACCATCCCGGCCACCGCCACTTAAGACAATAGCCCTTCATATGCATATTACATGTTGCTTGTTGTTTTTGCATGTATTTTGTTTTGCTTTGCCTGTTTATGCACCACAACTTCCTTATGTATTTTCTCCTTCTTAATTAATGACTATTGTTAAGAAATGATATAAGTGTGATATTATTTCGATGGTATCTATATCTCTACTGCTGCCTGTGAACTTCTTGAATAATCACTCTGTCTCTCTTTTTGATGTTGTCAAAGGGGGAGAAAAATGCTGACATGCTGACAAAATGCCCACAACTAACAGTCGCTTTCGCTTTCTGCAAATGGCCTTAGATTACAAAAGAAAGGGGGAGTGTGCAAAATGTGTCAATACTGCATGATGTTCGTCACGTTGATCTATACAGGTTGTCATCATCAAAAAGGGGGAGTATGTAAAGACAAAGTGTCATACAACATACGATATCAAGTTTCAATGATGACAAAAGACCATCATGCACATCTACGAACAAATGCAACACATTACCCACCATATCCTTTTCCACGTTATTCTAAATCTACTATAATCATTAAAAACATGTAGACAAAGTGTGATCATGACTAAATACATAAAGAATCACTAATCACAGTTTCTTTGCAGATTTGAAGGCTTTGAGTCGACCATAGGGGTCAGCTCAAAGCTCACGGGTCGGCGCAAAGGCTCTGCGCAAACTAGAAGGGGTCAGCGCAAAATCACTTGCGTCGACGCATAGGGTCGGCGCATAGCTCACGGGTCGGCGCATAAACCCCTTGAGTCGACCACACGTCAGCGCATGGCATAGTGATGCTATCCACGGGTCAGCGCATGAAATGTTTGAGTCGACCATAAGGGTCGACGCATGCCCCACGGGTCAGCGCACGCCGACCTATGGTCGACCGTTCGCGCGCAAACTCAGTTTTCTGAGTTATTTCAAATTTTTGAAATACTGTTATGTTTGTTTGTTTTTGTCTGTTACTATATATAGAAGTCAAAACACTTCTATTAACCAACATTTGTCAATTTGTATTCAAGTGTTCAAGGAAACAAGAAAGAGTGAAAAAGGTGTCAAAGATTCATCATCTTCATCTTCAACAGTCCACAATACATCAACTGCACACAATAACTTTTGATGTGATTCGTGATAGATTGAAGGTGATAAGGTTCGAAGTTGCGATTGAAGAATCGGGTTCGAGTTGAAGTCTTGGCAGGTTCTTTCTTGAATAAAACCGTTAAGGTTTTATCCTCCAATACCGGTTTGCGTTTGGGGGTTTTTGGACGAATCGCTTCATCAATATTCAGCCGAGCGAAGGTGATTGAGAAGAGGAAGTCTTCGTCAGTCTAGTAGCGGATTCGGTGGCATTGAAGTGAAGGATTCGGGTTCGACTCGTTGTGTTTGAGATCAGCCGGGCCGAGGGTTTGAAGAACGGAAGATTCTTCAACAAAGGGGCTGGAATCGGAGGTCTAGCAACAACGATCGAAGGTCTTGATTCATCTTGAATCAAGGAGCAAGGATAGGAAGCATCATTCAACACATTGGAAATTCTGTGTTTACTTGCTTTGCAATCCTTGTATAAACGGTTAAAGTTCACAGGTGATATTTAATTAAATCATCTCAATTCTATTTTTAGAATTGAGGGCAGACGTACCCCGAAGCGAGGACGGCGGGGGAACTGCCTCATCAAATCTCTGTCTCCTTTAACTTTCTGCATAATCTGTTTTTCAGCTTAAAATTTAAGTGATTTTAGTTTAAGCAATTTTTCACCAAACTTTGATATAAGTTGAGTAAGTGATTAAAATTGCTGTTGAAATACTAAGTACAATAACATATTGTACAAGGATAAATTGACTTACTTGCTCAACTCAAATATCACTTGGAGTGTTTATGCACACCAAGTGTTTGTAAAATTGCCTAAGCCAAAGTTGCCTTAAGTTTGCACTGAGTTTTAATTTGGTATTTTGGCTCATTGGAACTAGGCTTGCTAGTAAGTGAACTCTATCATTGATTGTGCAACTAGTGTAGTGAATTGTATCTCATTTTATCTCTTATCCATTAGCTTAACGCATATCCGGTTTTCCAATAACGGTTCGTTTTTTAGACTAAATTTTCCTCGGTCGCTTCCGCACCTAAAACAATTTTAAAACCAATTTTTCTTTTAAATTGGTAGCGCCGACTCAAGTTTTTAACTGGGATCTATTCAACCCCCCCTTCTAGATCCGTGCCATAGTCTAACAGATTTTACTCTTTAAAAAATGAGTATTGTTTTTATAATGTGCATGAGAGTGAAGAACTTTTACTCTTTTTTATTCAGAAAATTAAGAGGGAGACGTGGTTATTTTGTAATGGTGAATTGGGAATCTTCCCTTTTACTATCAGCCACAACAAAATAAGTGAATATGTTTTGTGCATAAGACAAATTTAACAAAATTAACACAAAACTTAATTAAAAATAAAAATAACAAAATTAAAAAATATTTAAAAGAATAACTCAAAAGCTAACTAATCTAACTAATCAATAAATTCTAACTATTTTCCATGATTAATTTGATAAAATAAATAAATAAATAAACAAATGGATGAAGAATGAACGAAAATTGAACACAAAAATACTCGGAAAATAAATAAATTAACTGTACTAAAAATAAATTAGCGCGAAATAAACTTCTCAGAAAACCTATAGGTTTTGATCAAATTTTGAAATAAAAATCGACCGATTAAAAGACTCAGACTGATAAAAATGTGATAGAAAAAGTAGTCGAAAAATTTAAACAAACACACAAAGTTAAACTACGCGAAACATAAAATTAACAAAACTGACTTCTGCAAATTCAAATTTGACATTTTCACCCACTAATTCGACATACCTATGAAAATTGATTCAAACGATTTGTCTGTAGATACTAAAAATTAACCAAACTGATATTTTAAACGTTATGCTAAACAAAATGCATGTTGTGATAAGTAGAAAATATAAACGTCTTGTAAATGAACTAAATTGTTGACTGAATAATCTTGAATAGACCATCAGATGAAAATAAATCTCTCTTGGACCATTTTCTTCTGATGCTCAATCACAATTAACCTTACAAGAATTCAGATGACGATAGTACCCTTGATTGTCACCCTCTGAACCTCTGAAAACACGCTGAAATGGAAATAAACAAATGCATTGCGATTGAGAAATCAAGTCTTTTGACTTCTCCATCAATAAATGAATGAATGAATGTTATCAAGACCAGATGAAATGCCAGAACTCCTGACTTTTCATCTAAACCCTGATGAATGCTTTAAATTGATGAAATACACGACAAAATGGATCGATTCATGCTATGCTGATGCGAGTGAAAACTCAGGGTAAAATTTAGGGTATGACAGCTGTCCCTATTTAAATATCTTTAACTAGAGGATATGAAGAACTCTTGTCTTCAAATCATCATGGTGAAAGATAGTTTAAATACCAAAACAGACCCAAATTTTTCCCTTTTATGGGAAAGAAAGATATGTTTGCGATTACAGATGAATGCACTGGGTTTTAAGAAATACTCTCGATTTCTTAATTAACCAATGGTAATGCTAATGAATGCAATGATATTTAGGAAACACTCTTGATTTCCTAATTGTCGGGCGATATGCATGTAAATGAAGGTTAAGAAGTACTCTTGACTCCTTAAGCATGAATGCGAATGAATTGAGAAATACTCTTGATTTCTCAACCGTATGAATGACAAATGATATGGATGCTAAGAAGTACTCTCGCCTCCTTAGAGATGAATGAATTAAGAAATACTCTTGATCTCTTAATCATCATATGATTGAATGAAATGCTCTTGATTTCTTAATGATATGTAGGTTAAGAAGTACTCTTGACTTCTTAAATATGAAAGGTATGAGTTAACAAATACTCTTGATTTCTTAATCATGAATGCAAGTGAACTAAGAAATACTCTTGATTTCTTAGATGATATGCAGGTTAAGTTAAGAAATACTCTTGATTTCTTATCATGAATGTAAATGAACTATGTATGAGTTAAGAAATTCTCTTGATTCCTTAATCATGAATGTAAATGAATTGAGAAATACTCTTGATTCCTTAATCATAAATGTAAATGAATTGAAAAATGCTCTTGATTCATCATATGATATGAAGATGAGTTAAGATATACTCTTGATTTCTTAATCATGAATGTAAATGAAATATGTATGAGTTAAAAAATACTCTTGATTTCTTAATCATGAATGTAAATGAATTGAGAAATGCTCTTGATTTCTCAGATGACATGCATATGAGTTAAGAAATACTCTTGATTTCTTAATCATGAATGTAAATGAAATATGTATGAGTTAAGAAATACTCTTGATTTCTTAATCATAAATGTAAATGAATTGAGAAATGCTCTTGATTCATCATATGATATGAAGATGAGTTAAGAAATACTCTTGATTTCTTAATCATGAATGTAAATGAAATATGTATGAGTTAAAAAATACTCTTGATTTCTTAATCATGAATGTAAATGAATTGGGAAATGCTCTTGATTTCTCAGATGACATGCATATGAGTTAAGAAATACTCTTGATTTCTTAATCATGAATGTAAATGAAATATGTATGAGTTAAGAAATACTCTTGATTTCTTAATCATAAATGTAAATGAATTGAGAAATGCTCTTGATTTCTCAGATGACATGAAGATGAGTTAAGAAATACTCTTGATTTCTTAATCATGAATGTGAATGAAATATGTATAAGTTAAGAAATACTCTTGATTTCTTAACCATGAAAATGCAGATGAATTAAGAAATACTCTTGATTCCTTAATCATGAATGTAAATGAATTGAGAAATGCTCTTGATTCATCATATGATATGAAGATGAGTTAAGAAATACTCTTGATTTCTTAATCATGAATGTAAATGAAATATGTATGAGTTAAAAAATACTCTTGATTTCTTAATCATGAATGTAAATGAATTGAGAAATGCTCTTGATTTCTCAGATGACATGCATATGAGTTAAGAAATACTCTTGATTTCTTAATCATGAATGTAAATGAAATATGTATGAGTTAAGAAATACTCTTGATTTCTTAATCATAAATGTAAATGAATTGAGAAATGCTCTTGATTTCTTTGATGAAATGCAAATGAATTAAGAAATACTCTTGATTCCTTAATCATGAATGTAAATGGATTGAGAAATGCTCTTGATTTCTCAGATGCAATGCAAATGAATTAAGAAATACTCTTGATTCCTTAATCCTGAATGTAAATGAATTGAGAAATGCTCTTGATTTCTCAGATGAAATGCAAATGAATTAAGAAATACTCTTGATTCCTTAATCATGAATGTAAATGAATTGAGAAATGCTCTTGATTTCTCATATGAAATGCAAATGAATTAAGAAATACTCTTGATTCCTTAATCATGAATGTAAATGAATTGAGAAATGCTCTTGATTTCTCATATGAAATGCAAATGAATTAGGATGAGAGAATCACGTTCAGTTGCTCTTGACTAACGGTAGACACTCCTAGGAGAACAAATGTCAATATTCAGCTTCTCTTGGCTAAAGATGTCATATTCAATAACTCTTGGAGGAACTATCGCTTTCAACTGCTCTTGGTTGAAGCAAAACCGCATAAAATAAAATAGTGTTCAGCTACTCTTGGCTGAAACTACTGCATAAAATAAAATGGTGTCCAGCTGCTCTTGGCTGAAACTAATGCATTCAATTGCTCTCGGTGGATGCAAATTGCTGGGAAATAAACAAAAAACTTTCTTGGGGAATAACTACATGTTCATCTGCTCTTGACTGACAAAAGACTCTTTTGGGGAATGAGAAGATCCCAGAGAATTGCTGGGGATGAAAAGTTAATGATATTCAACAGGATTAACCCTACTTTCAATTTATCGAACTGATAGGTCTAACCTAATGCTGCATCGCATAGTAGATCAACATGGAACACTAACTCTTACGAGGATTGATTGCAGAAACCTATTGGGGAATACAAGAGACTCTCTGGGAAATAAACACACAGGAGGCTCGCTGGAGATATACTGAGGAACATTCAGTAAAACTTGTTTGTTCATGGAACTCTCGTCCATTAGACTCATTGGGGAGATTGCTAACTTATAAATAGATGTCCATCTAGACAGCTACTTCAAAGAGACTTGTTGAAGATAAAATTATTGGGGATACCTTTCTTAAGGAAGCATACTGCTATGAAACTCGCTTGGGAAGTTCCTGAAGTTTTGTTGGAGAAAATACAATGTTGGAGAAACTCGGTGGGGAGATATCTACTAGGGAAACCAAGCAGAAATTTGAAAAGAATAATTGTCCTACTCCTGAGAACACACACCCCTTGAATCTTGGTTTGTTGAGGATTATATTGAACTTCCTTGAGAGGTTGATGAATCCGGCTGAGGTTTATGCATGATCTGTTTTTGTACATGATATGCAAAATGAATGTGAATGCATGAATATATTAGTTTATGCATTTTGTGGGTATCAAGCTCGGATTCCCCAACGCCTCGTCTTGAATAGCACTGACACCATGAAATATTTTTTTTTTTTTGTAAAAAAAACTCTGATTTCAGCTTTTCCGCCAAGCGGCTTCAATGAGGACTTCTTGCTTCCAGAAGAAAATCCACTTCAAACTTGCTTTAGATTACAATGATCTAGGAAATGTCCCACGTCTTGTGAACCAGATGCATTATTGTAAACCAACAAACGTTCCTTTTATACTTTCAAAATCAAAACAATTTAAAGTTTTCAAGAGCTTTGTCGTTTCCACTATTTTAATGTTTTTATCTTATCAAAAATAAAAGCGACATTAAGCAGAAAAATAGAAATAATTGGTAAAGCAATGTTCAACTGAACAATTTTATTTAATGAGAAGAATAACTCATACATGGTATTCATGAAGATGTAAACCCCTCTAAGAGGAGATTACAGAGAAAGAAAGCAAGTAAATGGCAACACAAATTTAACTGATTTTCCAAAGAAATACAACTTTGCTACTTTCCCCTATGTCCTCTAGTCTTCATTACTTTGCTTCTGGAGATGGTAATTGGACTGTTTTCTTCCATCTGAGCTTTGTTGCAGTGTTGACTTGTGTCGCTGCAGTATTATGCTTTTGGATATTCCCTAACTTTTGCGTGAACTGCTCCTTAAGAGTTTCAGTTCACCGGGAGATTTTACCCTTTTTTGCTTAAGCCGCCCTTTCGGGTTTTCGACTTACCGGGCTTAATTTTTGTTTATCCCTAATTTTTGCCCGAGCCGCCCTTTCGGGTTTTCAACTCACCGGGATGCTCATTTTTTTTGCCTAAGTCGCCCTTTCGGGTTTTCAACTTAGCGAGCTTTTATTATCCATATCTTTTTCTTAGGCATAATACTTTCTGACTGCATTAGAATTGACGGGGTGTGTCAACTCTTCTCCGTCCATGTTCGTGAGAACTAAAGCTCCACCAGAGAAAGCTTTCTTCACCACAAATGGCCCTTCATAGTTTGGAATCCACTTGCCACGTGAATCCTTCTGGAGGGAGATTATCTTTTTCAAAACTAGTTCACCTACATTAAACTCTCGAGGTCGGACCTTCTTGTCAAACGCCCGCTTGAGTCTCCTCTGATATAACTGACCATGACACAACGCTGTCATCCTCTTTTCTTCGATTAGATTGAGCTGGTCAAATCTGGTTTGAATCCATTCTGCTTCTTCTAATTCTGTCTCCATCAAGACTCTCAATGAGGGGATCTCAACTTCTATCGGTAGCACAACCTCCATGCCATAGACTAGTGAGAAAGGGGTTGCCCCTGTTGAAGTGCGAACAGCTGTTCGATATCCGTGCAAAGCAAAGGATAGCATCTCGTGCCAATCTTTATAAGTTTTCACCATCTTCTGAATGATCTTCTTGATATTCTTGTTAGCTGCCTCTACAGCTCCGTTCATCTTTGGCCTATAAGGTGACGAGTTATGATGTTCAATCTTGAAATTCTCGCACAACTCCTTCATCATCTTATTATTCAGATTTGATCCATTATCAGTGATAATCTTGCTAGGAGTTCCGTAGCGACAAATTATCTCTTTCTTGATAAATCGAGTGACGACTTGCTTTGTCACATTGGCATAAGAAGCTGCTTCTACCCACTTAGTGAAGTAGTCAATGGCAACTAGAATGAACCGATGTCCATTTGCAGCTTTAGGCTCAATCATACCAATCATGTCTATGCCCCACATTGAGAATGGCCATGGAGCTGATAAAACATTTAGAGGAGTAGGTGGCACGTGCACCTTGTCAGCATAAATTTGGCACTTGTGGCATTTCGTGGCATAGTGGTAACAATCTGTTTCCATTGTCAACCAATAATAACCAGCTCTAAGGATTTTCTTCGCCATTGCATGTCCGTTTGCATGAATGCCGAAAGAACCTTCATGGATTTCTTTGATGAGTAGGCCGGCTTCGTGTCTATCCACGCATCTGAGCAGAACTAAATCAAAGTTTCTTTTGTATAAAACACCACCACTTAGGAAGAAATTGGCTGATAACTTTCTTAAGGTCTTTTTGTCTGTGATGGATACATCATTTGGATACTCATGCTTCTCAAGATATCGCTTGATGTCATAAAACCAAGGCTTTTCATCTATTTCTGCTTCAACTGCCAAGAAATGTGCTGGCTCTTCTAGACGTTGAATTGTAATAGCAGGTGACTCGTTAGCCCACTTGACCTTAAACATAGATGATAGAGTAGCCAAGGCATCGGCTAGCTGATTCTCCTCCCTAGGAATATGATGGAAATTAATCTCATCAAAGTAGGGGATTAGCTTCATGACATGCTCTCGGTATGGGATCAAATTGGGGTGGCGGGTCTCCCAATCTCCTTTGATTTGATAGATGACAAGTGTTGAGTCCCCATACACTTCAAGAATCTTGATTCGTAGGTCAATAGCTGCTTCAATTCCCAAGATACATGCTTCATACTCCGCCATGTTATTGGTGCATTGGAAACATAACCTTACCGTGAAGGGAAGATGAAAATCCTTTGGAGAAGTTATAACAGCCCCAATTCCGTTACCCAATGCATTTGAGGCACCATCGAACACGAGCGTCCACCGCGATCCTGGTTCGGGTCCTTCTTCCGGGCTTGGAATCTCATAGTCTCTTATGTACATGACGTCTTCATCTGGGAAGTCGAGTCTCATCGATTGATAGTCCTCCACTGGTTGGTGCGCAAGGTACTCTGATAACACACTACCCTTAATGGCCTTCTGAGTTACATATTGAATGTCATATTCTGATAACAACATTTGCCAACGAGCGATTCTGCCAGTTAATCCAGGTTTCTCGAAGATGTACTTGATGGGATCCATTTTGGATATTAACATTGTTGTATGATAAATCATATACTGCCTCAGACGACGAGCAACCCATGCTAATGCACAACAAGTCTTTTCTAGCATGGAGTACCTGATTTCACATTCTGTAAACTTCTTGCTCAGGTAGTAGATAACATGCTCTTTTCTACCCGTCTCATCGTGTTGCCCCAGTACACATCCCATGGATTCATCGAGTACTGTCAAATACATAATGAGAGGCCTTCCTGGAACTGGTGGCACTAAGATTGGTGGTTCTTGCAGATACTGTTTGATTTTATCGAATGCATTCTGGAAATCATCGTTCCACCTAACGGCTTGATCTTTTCTTAACAACTTGAATATTGGCTCGCAAGTGGCTGTCAGATGCGAGATGAATCTGGAAATATAGTTCAATCTGCCCAAGAAACCACGAACTTGCTTCTTTGTCCGAGGTGCTGGCATCTCTTGAATAGCTTTGACTTTGTCAGGATCAACTTCTATGCCTCTCTAGCTCACAACGAATCCTAGAAGCTTTCCAGATCTGACTCCAAAAGTGCATTTAGCGGGGTTTAAGCGCAGTCTGTATTTCCTCAATCTTACGAACAACTTCTTCAGATGAATAACATGCTCCTCTTCTGTCTGAGACTTGGCAATCATGTCATCCACATAGACTTCAATCTCCTTATGTATCATATCATGGAAAAGAGTCACCATGGCCCTTTGATAGGTTGCCCCAACATTTTTCAGGCCGAAAGGCATTACCTTATAACAGAAAGTGCCCCATGGTGTAATGAAAGTTGTTTTCTCCATATCTTCGGGAGACATTTTAATCTGATTATATCCTGAGAATCCGTCCATGAAGGAGAATATAGAGAACTGAGTTGTGTTATCTACCAATACATCAAAGTGAGGTAACGGAAAATCATCTTTGGGACTAGCTCTATTCAGGTCTCTGTAGTCTACACACATTCGAACTTTTCCATCTTTCTTCGGAACTGGCACAATATTAGCAATCCACTGCGGATAAGTTGCAATAGCTAGAAAACCTGCATCAAACTGCTTCTTGACCTCTTCTCTGATCTTGACAGCCATGTCTGGTCGAGTTCTTCTCAACTTCTGCTTGATGGGCGGGCATTCCGGCTTCAACGGCAGCTTGTTCACAACTATGTCGGTGTCAAATCCTGGCATATCCTGATATGACCAAGCAAACACATCCACATATTCATGTAGTAGCTTGACTAGTTCCTCCTTCACTTTTTTTTTCAAAGCAGTTCCGACCTTGACTTCCTTTCTATCCTCCTCAGTCCCCAGATTGATCACATCCACTGGTTCCTGATGAGGTTGAATCATCTTTTCCTCTTGTTTCAAAAGTCTGGTCAACTCTTCTGGAAGTTCACAGTCTTCTTTACCATCCTCTTCAGCTTGGTTAATCGGGAGGTCGAAGTCATAGGGAATTATAGCATTATCGTGTTCAATGGATCCAGTTATTAATGATCTGCATGGAAATGATTTTTCTTTTTAGAGGAAGATTTTGAAAAATGAAAGTGATGTGAAATAAAAATTGTCATTTTTTTGTTGTTTATTTGTTTGTGTAAAAAAAAATTAAAAAGATGAAAGACAGGGATCTCAAAAAATGTGCTTTGTATTGATGATAAGGCTTAAATATTAACACAAAATGGGCCCTACAAAGCTATCCATATGCCTTGAGCATGACATTGGATGTTTTTAGAAAACAGTAAATTACTTTGAACAAGAAACTATATCCGGAACATCTGTTGCCTTCCAGTTAGTGAGAGCGGCATCCGGAGGTCCACAAAACACCATCTTGGACACATCTGGATCTTCATCTTCAAGAGCATTCACTTGATCATCACTTCGGAAACCGGCTTTGGAGAATATTTCCTGGATGCTAGGAACCTTTCCCTGATGTATCTTCTGACCTTTGAAAAGTTCAATAGACGGTTGATATCCTAATCCACACTTGTCTTTCTTCTCTGGTAATTCAATCACTGTGCCCCAACTTCTAGGGCAACCAGCTTCAATTGCAGCTTTCACACTCTTCCACGAGGACATGACCCCCTTGGGTTCTTCAACAAGTTTCGACTTAGTCTGGACCACATTGACCACTTCAAGGGCTTGGAGAGGAGTTTCAACAATGTCTTCACCTACCTCTATGTATCTGAAAAAAGTCAAATGGCTGACGAAAGTATCTTCCTCTCCGGTTACTGATACCAGCTTACCAGAAGTAACAAACTTCAGCTTCTGGTGAAGTGTCGAGGTGACAGCTCCAGCAGCATGGATCCAAGGTCTACCTAACAGACAGCTATAGGCAGGCCTAATATCCATTACCTGAAAGGTAATACGGAAAGTTTGAGGGCCAATCAGGATTGGGAGGTCAATCTCCCCAATAACTGTTCGCTTAGACCCATCAAAAGCTTTCACTATCAAAGCACTGGGTCTCATCTGCACCCCCTCAATATTCAATTGTGCCAGGGTAGTCTTAGGTAACACGTTCAAGGATGAACCTGTATCTACCAGTACTCGAGCCAAAGTGACATTTGTACACTGAATGGAGATATGAAGCGCCATATTATGTTCTCGCCCATTAGGGGGTAAATCATCATCAGTGAACATCAAACAACTACTAGCATTGAGATTAGCAAACACATTATCAAACTGAATAACACTGATGTCTTCTGCCACATAAGCTTCGTTCAAGAACTTCAATAGAGCAGTCCTATGAGCCTCAGAACTCATAAGTAGAGAAAGAATGGAGATTTTTGAAGGAGTTTGGTTGAGCTGATCTACGACCTTGTAGTCACTCTTCTTGATGATTTTCAAGAATTCTCTATCCTCTTCAGCAGTCACTGCTTTCTTAGATGAGCCTTCTCCTGTTTCTGGAGGATTCACCTCTTTCCCCTTCGTTGGTTCAACTGTTGGTGCACTTTCTTTGTTTGGGATCACTTCAGGAGCGAAAACCCTTCCACTTCGAGTCACACCACTAGCTCCAGCGATGTTAGTCACATCTGGCTCTTTCAAGATTACTGGTTTGTTACCCACATAAACTACAGGCTCATAGTTCCAAGGCACTGCTTTGGTACTGTCAAATGAGAATGGAGCGGGAACATGAATAACCATGGGCTCAATCTTCTTCACTGGCTCTAGGTCAACATTTCCCTGATAAGGGACCACAAAAGGCTTGGGAAGCCTCTCCTGATCAAACACATGCACAATCACAACAACATCCTCATCAATCTTTGCTTTAGTGAACTGAATAACCCGCTGATCCATCAAACGTTGAAGATAAATTTTGAATTCACCACACTGATTAGGGTTGGATGAACACACCACACAATTATCATGTACTCCATTCATCAATTCTGCTTCCATCAATCTAGCATGGACCACTGTTAAAAGAGTCTTCAACTTGAACACATCCTTTATCAATCCATCATCATTTGAACTTTCTATAGCATTGACACTTGAACTATCATGTTTAGGCAAAGGATTGTTCCCCAACATTTGGAACATCAGCAAAAGACAAAATTTTCTGATCTATCAACTCTTGGACCCGAAGCTTGAACACCTTGCAATTCTCTGTTGTATGACCCTCTGAATTAGCATGAAAGGCACATCTAGCATTCTCATCATACCAAGGCTTATGCGACTTTGGCATTGGAGGTAATGCCCTTGGCACGACAGTCCCATTCTGAATCAGATACGGTAGCAATTGAGTGTAAGTCATTGGGATAGGAGTGGTATTCACATTATTATACTGTTGATATGGCCTCTGTTGATTTGGCCGTTGCTGCTGAACTGGACGTGGTTGATTATTCTGTTGATTCCTCTGTTGATGTTGAGGTGGAGGAGCCTGGAATTGAGGTTGTGGAGCTTGATATTGAGGAACTGGAACTTGATAGTGAGGTACCGGAGCTGGAATAGGAACAGGAGAAATTGGACGGTAAGGCATGGTTGGATATTGAGCAGCCGCTACGTAAGGGTACTGATAATAAGGCACAGAAGCAGGAGCTTTGTATGGTGGTCTCCCCCTCTGAGAAGAAATGGCACTAGTCTCACCCTCCTTCCTCTTGAATCCGTTGAAAGGCTTCTTCAAGATTGGTTGACTGCTGGAACCTCCCTGGATTTTACCACTCTTCAGTCCTTCTTCTACTCTTTCTCCCATGATCACCATGTCAAAAAATCCTGTGGACACACTACTGATCAATCTTTCATAATATTGGCCCTGCAAGGTTCCCATGAAAATGTCAATCAATTCACGATCAACCAGCGGCGGGTGCACCCTTGCAGCCAATTCTCTCCAGCGTTGTGCGTATTCTTTAAAAGATTCATTATCTTTTTGGGCCATACTCTGAAGCTGAGTACGGTTTGGTGCCATGTCAGTATTATATTTGTATTGCTTTGCGAATGCTTCAGCCAACTCATCCCAAGTGTGGATGTTGCTACATTCCAACTGCATGTACCAGTCCAAAGATGCCCCAGTTAGATTGTCCTGAAAGCAATGGATCATGAGCTTATCATCTCTGGCATAGGCAGCCATTTTTCTGCAATACATTTTCAAATGTATGTTAGGACATGTGAGTCCTTTGTATTTTTCAAATTCAGGCGCTTTGAATTTTGGAGGAATCACCACGTCTGGGACTAAACACATCTCCAAGGCACTTAAACGGGTTGAGTTATGTCCTTCCAAGATTCTTAGTTTTTCGGCCAGAGCACGACACATCAAGATAGCCTCAGAATCTTGGGCAGCAGTAGGGATGACCACTGGAGTAGCTCCATTGTAATTCTGCATTTCAAACTCGTCCTGGAGCTCTTCATCAGTGCGGGGCATGACTACTTGATTGACTATCGGAGGTCCTTGCACAGGGACTCCATCAGCTACTCCAGAAGTATGCGCAGGTGGAGGCACATGATTTCTTTCAGGCGGTGGAACAAAGCCTGGAGGAAGACCGTAGATAACGGGATTTGGAATAGGAACTGAAGGTCCGGACTGAAGAGCAACCCCTTGAACTAGAGCATCGTTCCTTGCAGCAGCGGCAACACGAGCCTCTTCTTCCCTTCTAGCCAGAGCTTGTATAGCCTCAAAGATCTGCTCGATCTTACTTTTGACAGAGTCCATCTCCTCTCTGAAGGCAGCTTGTTCTTCTCTAACTACATCCATGATTCTTCTTGTGTTGGAGCGAGTAGCGTATGCACGTTGAGGAATCAGCTTGAACTACTGGAGACGAGGAAAAAATGAAATGAGGTTTTATTTTGAGAAATGAAATGCATGATGCATATGTTAATGCACGTGGATTTAAAAATGTCTTTTATGCTTATGTTCAATTTTATTTTCAGGGAACCGTGTTAGATTCCTTGTAACTTAGCAAGCATTCAAAGAGATCACGGGGAATAAAACAAGAATGGAACCAAAAAATTTTTGTACAAAAGAAACTCAAAATCCTTCATTCATTCAATTCAAAATAGAGTACAAGGATTGGGTACAAAATATTCTTTCAAACATAAAGGAAAGTACAACATAAAAAAAAAGGTCAAACTGCAGGCTTCTGTTTGTTGAGATCTTCCAACTCTCCTTTGAACCTTTTTATCATGTCTTCACAAAGATAAATAAATTCAGTCACTGAACGAGGGATGTTGTCATTGTCTATGTCTTTCAAAGCACATCTTAGCATCAAAGGCACATTCGTAGCCATGCCATTACAGAAGTCTATCAAACTGGCAAACTTCTCTCGATACTCATTTCTTTGTTCATGTAAAAACTAGATGGTTTCCTCGCAGGCTGCCAAACTAGCATTCACATTTTCCCTTGCGTTCATCCAATCTTCACCTTCTTGTAGCAAAGAGTCATGTCGGCCTCTCCAGTATCGTTCCCACTCATTAGCATTTTCAGCCTCCTGGCACTTTCCATTCCACATTTCAGGTGTAACTTGAGTAGCAGCCATAACACTCTCTTTACTGCGGCGTTCTCGTTCTTCCCTTTCTTTTGATTCAAAGAGTGAAACACTGAGGTTGGCTATCTCAGCCTCAAGCGTCTCTCTTATCTCCTTTTTTTGTTTTGTGGCGAGCTTCCACCATTTCTCTTTCTCACGACAATCCCTCTCAGCCTCTTTCAGTTGGCTTTTGACGGTATTCAAGCAGCTCTCAGCCTGATCTAACCCCTGTTTGACTCTTTTTCTCTTATATTCCTCCTTATCAGTCCTTTCCACATTTGCTTGAAGTTGTGTTTTCTTCCGCCCAAGCTCCCACTTATGATTATCCCTTTCTTCAGTAATCCGGAGAAGGTTCAACCGTAGCTCTTCATTCTCTTTTTCCAAACTTTGGATGACAACTTTGAGCTCTTTAGCTTCCTCCATAGTGACGTGAGTAGGTTCTGGAGGATTTGTATGCATTGGAGGCTCATAAGGGTATGGTAGTTTATCTTGAGAAGCTCTGGCTTGGACCCAACTCGTATATGGCCCTCTAGCTATACAATTTTTCTTTCCACGCTCCCTTTTTCCTTCTCTGTGAACTTTAGTCCAGGCACGACCTATCCTCTTCACCAGATCAAAGTCCTTCACTCCTTCTCCCAGCAAGAAACCTTCTAACAACTTGTCTTCTGGTTTGTCATCCATAGGAAACCCAAGTTTCCGCATAGCAAGCTCAGGGTTGTAATTGATGCAACCTCGAGTTCCTATGAGTGGCACATTATTGAAGTTGCCACATTTGACGATTATGTCCACATCATCATAAACACGAGAGTACCAGGCGATGTCATTGGCAGTGAGAGACATGATTTTTTGAGACCACTTGAGGTTATCCTTGTTCTGAACAAAAGGCCCTTCGCTTGGTAAGTGAGATAAGAACCATTTATACAGTAAAGGAGCGCAACACTGGATCATCCCCCCTTCTTCTCATTTCTCCAATGGATAGAGTGATAAACATCTGCAAGCAAGGTGGGAATGGGATTCTTGAGCAAGAAAATGCGTATAGCAGTCATGTCCACGAAGTCATCAATGTTCGGGAACAAGACAATCCCATAGAGTATCAAGGCTAACGCAGCATTGAAAGCGACCCAATCTTCTTTACTTTTGAAATCTGAAGCTTTTCCCACTAAGAACTTCAAAGTGAAGCCCAAAGTGCCTCCTTTTGGTCCAAGATTAGCTTTCACTTCCGCTTTATCTAGATGTATAGATGAACCTATTTATTGATGTGTAGGAAATTCCCCTAGACCGGTGTAAGGAACTTCATCCTTGATACCAATGTTTGCTATATGTGAGAACTCTTCCAGTGTTGGCGCCAGCTGGAAGTCCTGGAATGTAAAACACCGCAAGGGAGGATCATAGAATTGTGCCAAAGTGAAAATGGCCCAAGCATCTACCTCAGTGTTCATGATAGTCAACAGGTCACCATACTCAACACAAAAATTGTTCCTTCTGATTTTTTTCACATCTGAGATCAATCCCTTAATCAATCCTAGGTTTGGATTCCTGAACTTGAATGAATAAGTACTTTTTTGATCGCTACCCATGTCTTCTGAATGCCTGCAATCAATCGAGTCTTTAGGTCCCTTGAAAATATGCACATGTCATATGTGTTATGATTATGAAATGTTTTATGTTTATGTATGTACAGTTGGGTAGGTGATCATTGGAACATCCTGATTAACTACTTCATGGAGGAAAGGTTCCAGGAATAGGAAACACAAACACAGGTAAGCTCTAGGGTTTAAAAGGTTCCTAGAGTCATGGACCTAATTCAAGAATATTATCGTCAGAACGACTAATCGTAAGACAATAATATCTTAAAAAGGATCTATTCTAGGTGAGGTCTTTGTATTAACCCAACGAGTCCTAAGTCTCATAGGTCAATACTACACAACCATCGACTCCATCGTTCTAGACACGGTTCCCAGAGTCATGGATCACACCTGACAATATTATCGTCAGAACGACTACTCGTAAGACAATAATATCCTCAAAGAATGATCTATTCTGAGTGAGGTTTTCGCATTAATCCCAACGAGTCCTAAGTCTCATAGGTTAACACTACACAACCATCGGTCCTAAAAGCCATAGGTTCAGGGTTCTACAAAAGGTCCTCAGAATCATAGATCGAGGTTGAAAGTATCACCGCCAAAACGACTAATCGTAAGACAATAATACTTTTAAGGGATCTCATCTGAGTGGGGTTCTCGCATCAACCTAACGAGTCCGATGTCTCGCAGGTCAATACTACACAACCACCATCCTAACTTAAGTTTTTCTCATAGCTCGGGTATAAAGCTTTTCCTCACACAAATGCCAATAGTCCAGAAAGTTCCAATGATACCATATATTAATAAAACAGCAATTGAAAATACAGATAATAAAGGCATATATAGATAGAACAAATAAGAAGTAAATAAATAGATAAAAGAAACACTCAAGCACAAAATAAACTAAACTAGGGTGGACTCGCATAGGAGATCATCTCTTCCCCAGCAGAGTCGCCAGCTGTCGCGGCACGAAAAATACCCGAGCGTAAGGAACGCTCGAAATATAAACAAAACAGAGTCGCCACCTAACTTTATTTATTCCAAAAGAGGGAAAGGGAAAATATCGATAAAACCCATGAAAAACAAAAAGAAATGGTCGTCGCAACCAAATCGGGTTCGGGAGTCGGTTATGCAAGGGGAAGGTATTAGCACCCCTCACATCCATCGTACTCGATGGGACCCATTTAGTTAGTTTCGTGTTAGAGTGTTAGCGTGATATTGTTTGTGGTCTTCTACTTATCGGGTGAGGAAAGAGAAAGAAAGAAAGGAAAGACTTAAGGTTTTTTAATATTAATGTGCCTGACAAGATTTTGCAATCCTGCTCCTACGTATCTCCAGGTGCTATGAAGAACTCAAGGCATACGTAGTTCTACCCAAAGAGAACTACTGGGTGGATTGCTTTTAAAGAGAGTGATGCTTGGATCATATTTGAGCGATTAAACCTTTACTTGCTGCGCGCTCTTGGAGGCTGAAGTCTTTGTTTGTTTCGCATCAAAACGGATGTTGCATACTCTTTTCTAAAAATGTTTTCGGGGTCGCACGAGGGCGGAAAATAAGTTTGATGAGTTTGAGTTGATTTTAAGCGGAGACAGGCATCCAAGCAGGGAGCTCTACTGCATTACTCGAATGCCCGAAAAGGAAGAGGCCTAAGCCCAATCACTCTCTTTTCATCCAAAAGTTTATTATGAAAATGTATGGCAAATTAGGCCAAAGTTCATTAACGGAAGACGATTAGTCAGACAGAGAGCTCTACAACAGTGTCCAAATAATCGGGAAAGAGAATGTCGATACCCAATCAATCTTTTTCTTCTATAAGAGAAATGACCAAATTCTAGTAATTATTGTATTTTAATATGGAAGACGAATGTTTGAACATTGAGCTCTACAGCAGTGTCCTAACATCTGAAACAGAGAAAGTCTAAACTTAATCAGTTTCTTCCATTTTTATTGTGAAAAACTTTTGAAAATAGGGGGATGACTTGACATTGGATCAAGTGTCAGAAGTTGACTTATGAAAATAATTTGGATGTGGCGGGGGTATATTTGACTTTGAATCAATTTGGATTTGATTTAGGAAAAAAAGACTCGACGTTGGATCAAGTGTTTGTTTTTTTGTTCTTTTCTGAAAGGGTTGATTTTAGTATTTTATTAATAATCAACTGGTACAGTAAAGTAAATGAAAGCGATAAATTTATTACACAGTTTTGGGACTAGGGGTACAGTTTGTTGAATGGGGATACAAGACAATAATTAAATCATATAAGCTTTGAAAGACAGTTGAGAAATAAAAGAATCTCGTTGTAAGAAGGCCCAAGAGAAAGCCAAGGGACTCGGAATAAAAACCAAAAATTAAATTAAAATAAATTTAGCGGTATGTTAAACAATCGTAAGGCGATTCATATAGAAATCACCCTATCTAAGACCGATTAACAAAACTCTAGGCGAGTAAGAAGTTTCAGAAGTTAAATTGAATCTTTAACTTTAAAATTTCTACGCATCCGTGAAAAATCGACGGGGGCAAAAATAAATCAATTTTTTTCTTTAACAATATAAAATAAGAATAATTTGCAGTACTAATAATTATCATAAATAATAATAATTAACAATAATAATAATAATAATACATAATAATAAATAATAAAAATAAATAATAGTAACAATAATAATTTATCAATAACTAAATAATAATAATAATAACAATATTTCCAACAATAATTAATAATAATAATAATAATAATAAAATAGTAAAATTAACAATAAAAGAAAAAAAAGAAAAGAAAGAGAAAAAAATGGAGCAGTAACTGATATTTCTAAAAAGAGAGAGAGAGAGAGAGAGAGTTTTTTTTTATTTAAAAAATTAACTCCAAATTCCAAACAAAGTAAAATGGCCACCTGGCATGTGAACCACAAGCATCCTCACGCTGGTTTTAAAACAATAATAACCTGCAACTTTTAAATCAGTATTTAATAACATGAAATCAAAGAAAATTTCAAAATTAAAAGGAAAAGTCAAACTTGAGATAAAAGACATTAATTGAAATGTGCCAACAAATTGAATAAAAAAATAACATATTTCATTCCCTCATCTCTCTCAATCTCCTTCTAAAAATAAACATGAAAAGCTTTCAAATACCAACTTGTTTCTCTTTGGCACAAACCAAATGCAGAGAAATAATAATAATAATAATAATAATAATAATAATAATAATAATAATAATAATAATAATAATAATAATAATAATAATAATAATATCACAAGCATCATAAACAAAGGCAATGGAAGGAGAGTAAGGGAAAACAAACGTTTGGAGCAGAATCAGAGGTTGGTGCAGTGCAGTGGTTTTCCGGCGAGGATGGCGGTGTTGAGCTTTGTGAAACAGAGCGATTGTCTTGAGTTTTTAAAGGAAGTTTGTGTGGTGTTTATGGTTGTTAACAGAGGATGGTTATGAAGTTGTTGTTTCTCCAAGGTTGTTGGGGAGTTCTATGAATTTGAGCGTTTTTGAACGGCGGTGTGTCTTACATAGCCATGGTGTTGAAAGAAGGAGTTATGCAGCTTGAGTTTTTTTAAAGTTTTTAGCAACTTTTGTTTTTTAGGGATATCATGTGTGTGGTTGAAGTGTGGACTTTTCAAGATGATAGAGATGGTGAGTTGATTGTGAAAGTGAAAACTTCTGCTCTCTTTTTTGTGTGTCTCGAGAACAAGAAAAAAAATATATTTTAATAGAGTGTGCAAGTGGGTATTACTGAAAAAATTGCTGAGGGAGTTTTCTTATTGTTGATTTTACTCTTTAAAAAATGAGTATTTTTTTTATAATGTGCATGAGAGTGAAGAACTTTTACTCTTTTTTATTCAGAAAATTAAGAGGGAGACGTGGTTATTTTGTAATGGTGAATTGGGAATCTTCCCTTTTACTATCAGCCACAACAAAATAAGTGAATATGTTTTGTGCATAAGACAAATTTAACAAAATTAACACAAAACTTAATTAAAAATAAAAATAACAAAATTAAAAAATATTTAAAAGAATAACTCAAAAGCTAACTAATCTAACTAATCAATAAATTCTAACTATTTTCCATGATTAATTTGATAAAATAAATAAATAAATAAACAAATGGATGAAGAATGAACGAAAATTGAACACAAAAATACTCGGAAAATAAATAAATTAACTGTACTAAAAATAAATTAGCGCGAAATAAACTTCTCAGAAAACCTATAGGTTTTGATCAAATTTTGAAATAAAAATCGACCGATTAAAAGACTCAGACTGATAAAAATGTGATAGAAAAAGTAGTCGAAAAATTTAAACAAACACACAAAGTTAAACTACGCGAAACATAAAATTAACAAAACTGACTTCTGCAAATTCAAATTTGACATTTTCACCCACTAATTCGACATACCTATGAAAATTGATTCAAACGATTTGTCTGTAGATACTAAAAATTAACCAAACTGATATTTTAAACGTTATGCTAAACAAAATGCATGTTGTGATAAGTAGAAAATATAAACGTCTTGTAAATGAACTAAATTGTTGACTGAATAATCTTGAATAGACCATCAGATGAAAATAAATCTCTCTTGGACCATTTTCTTCTGATGCTCAATCACAATTAACCTTACAAGAATTCAGATGACGATAGTACCCTTGATTGTCACCCTCTGAACCTCTGAAAACACGCTGAAATGGAAATAAACAAATGCATTGCGATTGAGAAATCAAGTCTTTTGACTTCTCCATCAATAAATGAATGAATGAATGTTATCAAGACCAGATGAAATGCCAGAACTCCTGACTTTTCATCTAAACCCTGATGAATGCTTTAAATTGATGAAATACACGACAAAATGGATCGATTCATGCTATGCTGATGCGAGTGAAAACTCAGGGTAAAATTTAGGGTATGACAGATATCATTATATTTTCTTGCTTATTGCATGTTCCATTGGTACTTTTCCGACATAATTTCTACCCAACAAAATCAGAGTCAAGTATCCAACTAAGATTCAATTCGTCCCTTTGGGGTACCATAAACCCATTAATGGTGTGTCAATAAGAGATTTCATAATGCATTTTAGCGTAGAGGGATGTGATTCTTTCGAGGATGATTGAAAACATGCCCAAAGACATACAACAAATATAATATTAGGACAAGATGCAGTAGATAAAGGAGGTAATCGATCATACCTCGGTACTTTCTCTCTTCAACTGGATTTCTCCTTTATCTTTGTCCAAATTGAATTAAGTACCCATTGGAGTAGAGATTGCCTTAACTTTGTCCATGCTGAATATTTTGAGTAATTCTTTGCAGTGCTTTTCTTGATTAATAAAGGTGTCTTCTTTAGAATATGAATTTGAAGTTCGAGGAAGTATCTAATCTCCCCCATCGTTGAGATATCAAACTCATTCTGCATCATCTCATGAAATTTCTTATACAAGTATTCACTAGTATCACCGAAAATGATATCATCTACATAAATTTGAACAAACAAAATATCTTACTCATATTTTTTTGAGAAAGAGGGTTTTTTCAATTTTCCCTCTTTGAAAAATATTTTCAAGCAGAAACTAGCTCATACGATCATACCAAGCTCTAGGAGCTTGTTGTAGGTCGTACATAGTCTTTTTTAAACTTGAAGACATGATTAGGAGGAAGGTTGACAAAGCCTGAAGGTTGATCAACAAACAGTTCCTATTGGATTTAACCATTCAAGAACGTACTTTTTACATCTATTTGGAAGATTTTAACATCCATGGTGCAAGAAAAAGATAAAAGCATTCTTATGGATTCTAATCGAGCTGCATGAGCATATGTCTCATTGAAATTTATGCCCTCGTGTTAATTATATCCTTTCGCAACAAGTCTTGCTTTGTTTCTTAAAACTTTTCCATTTTCATCAAGATTGTTGCGAAAGACCTAGTGGTCCCCAATCACTTGATTAGCTAAAGCTTTGGGAACGAGTTACCAAACGTTGTTTCTTTCAAATTAATTTAACTCTTCTTGCATAGAAAGAGATAGATGTTCCTCGATGAGGGCCTCATCAACTTCCTTTGGCTCAATTCGAGAAACAAAGGCCATATGATTATATACCTTGGTAAGGGAGTGTCGATTTGTAACTCCCCTAGAAATATATCCAATAATATTTTAAATTAGATTGTCCTTAGTGGTCCTCCATTCTTCAGGTATACTTTAATTTTCTAAGTTTGCTTTTTCATCTTGAGTCTCTCCATTTAGGATCTGATCTCCCTCTTGACCATCATCTTCCAAAGATGTTTTCTCAAGGATATATGCACAATCAACAATATCTAGCTCTATATACAAAGAAATGTAAATTAGAAAGTTTGGCTTCCTTCCATTATACAACCCATATGCCGTCAACTTTATAACTGGTCTTACCAAGACATGATTTTTTACATAGCAAGCAATGCTTACAACATCGGAAAAAAGTATTTAGGAATGTTAGTCTCACTGAGCATCGTCCTTGCTAACTCTTCTAGAGACATATTCTTCCTTTACACTACCCCTATATTGTAAGGAGTTCGTGGAGTGTAAAATTCATGTTGAATGAGTATGTTGAATTCCATTATGATTGCAATACTTTTTTAATTCCTCATTCTAGAATTAATAGCCATGGTCACTTTTGATGAATGCAATTTTTAATCCTTTCTCGTTTTGGATAATCATGGAAAGTTTCCTAAAGGCACCAAACATATCTCTTTTCTGAGATAGGAATAATGTCCATGTATAGCGAGAATAATCGCCAAGAACTACAAGGGCATAAAGATTTTTGCCAAATATTTTGGTTATGGATGGGCCAAACACATCATGTTCAAAAGTTGTAAGATTTAGTTTATAAAACAACATTTTTTAGATTTAAAAAAGTCCCTTACTAGTTTTCCTTTTTGGCCCGCATCACATAACCAACTTTTCTCAAAGATCAAGTTTTGCAGGCCAATCACTAAATCCTTGCAGACCAACGTATTTATGCTAAGATGGGTTATTATCATATGTCATAATATTTGTCCTCGTTACGAAGAAGACAAACAACATCTGAAGGGATATTGTCTAGATTCACAATGTATGTGTTTCCACTTTTATAGTTGGTAGAAATGGTTTTATCAGATTTGGATTTGATTGTCATACCCCAATTTTGTCCGGGCATTTTTAAACTTTCACACATCCAACTTTATTTCATTTTGTCTAGAATAAAATTTTGGTTATACAAACAGATCAGTTGAATCAATTTCTTGATCGTGCGTAAAATCAGTGAATAATTTTTTAGGTTTTGGCCTGTAACTGTCTATTTTATTAATCTATATTACACGTAGTTTAAGACGGTGTGCTCAGTTTATTTTTTCTCACCTTCAGGTTGTCGTATTTTTATCTATCTGAGCCTTTTCAACCGTGTACTTTTTACTGCGAAATTTGATCTTTATCTATCTATTTTATGGAAATGTATTTTGTGTAGATTATTTTAATACGTTCATTTTATTTTTCGCACATTTTCGCGCCCAATTTGTATTCGTTTTAATTCCATTTATTTTTGTTTTGTATGGAAGTTCTTTCTTTTACCTGTTTATTTTTCAAAGTTATATGATTTACTTTGTGTATGATATATGTTATGAGTGCTCACTTCTGAAAATTTCAAGTGATAACCAATGTGTGTTTCATTTTAAATAATTGTAGTGACCTTATATAAATATCTTCACATGTATGCTATACTATCTCTAGCTTATGCTTGCTTCAAAGATTTCAATTTATTTTAGATGGACGTGAAAAGTGTGTTCCTTAATGGCTATATTAATGAGGAAGTGTATGTAGCTCAACCTCCCGGTTTTGAAAATCACAAGTATCCATATCATGTTTACAAACTAAATCGAGCTTTATATGGTCTCAAACAAACACCTAGGGCTTGGTATAAGCAACTTAGTAAGTTTTTAATCGATCAAGGATACTCTACGGGAAAGGTGGCTACTACACTTTTTATTAAGCGTCAAGGAAAGCATACTTTTCTAGTTCAAGTTTATATCAATGATATCATTTTTGGATCCACTAACATGCAACTTGTCAAGGAGTTTTCAAAGCTTATGCAGGGAAGGTTTGAGATGAATCTTATGGGGGAGTTGAATTACTTCCTTGGGCTTCAAATCAAGAAACTCAATGAAGGGACATTTGTTTGTCAAACCAAATATTGTAACGAACTACTAAAGAGATTTGGTATGGAAGATGCAAAGTAAATTGACACTCCAATGCCTACAAATGGAAACTTGGAAAGGAGTGAAAATGGTAAGGATGTTAATATGAATAAGTATAGAGATATGATTGGTTCTCTTTTATATCTCATTGCATTTATGCCGGATATTATGTTTAACGTGTGTATGTGCGTTCATTATCAATCGGCTCCTAGAGAATTTATTTTAAAATTCGTAAAATGCATTCTTAGGTATCTTCATGGTACTTCTAAGTATGGGCTTTGGTATTCTAAGGGAAGCGATTGTAATTTGGTTGGTTATACCAATTCCAATTTTTCCGGTTTCAAATCGAATAGGAAGAGTACTGGTGGAATTTGCCACGTGTTTTCAAATTCCTTAGTAAGTTGGCATAACAAGAAACTAGTTTTCGTTACTTTGTCAACTGCCGAGGCAGAATACGTAGCGGTCGGTAGTTGTTGTGCTCAAATTTTATGGCTTAACTAATTAATTTTGACATTAAACTACAACGTATTCCTATTATGTGCAACAACACTAGTGCTATTAATCTAACCGAAAATCCAGTGTTACACTCTCGCACTAAGTATATTGAGATTCGTCACCACTTCCTATGTGACCACATTGAGAAAGGAGACATCATATTTGAGCATGTTGATAGCAAAAATCAACTTGTGGATATCTTTATAAAACCTCTTGCAACAGAACCGTTTTTCAACATTCGAAGGGAATTGGGAATACTTGATATCTCAAATCTTGCCTAAATATGATTTTGTTGCATGCACTTTATATACTTTTGCTCTAACTTTCCTTGGAACTTCAACTACATAAGAGTGCATCCGTCATCAATTTATTATCAAGGTAATATTGTTCCATTTTCCTTTTTCCCTTTTGTTAGTAAGCTTTTACTTTTGCATGTTGCTTATGTTCCAAATGATTGATATTCTTGATGTATGAAATAGTTTATGAATGTCCACTTTAAAAAATTTCTATTGATGCATGTCAGTTATATGCTTATAGTGATTTTGTGTTGTTCTTTCTTCACGCTTGAAGTATGCTCTTGGTGAATTGGCTTGTTATCTATTCTTGCATGAAATATGATTGAACATGTTATAATATTGGCAAAATTCTGATTGTGTGTCATTGTTATGATAACATCTCTGTTTTTGGTTTGAGTGGTGGTAAATCTATATATCACCTTGCTAGAGCACATGCATGTGCATAATTTTGGGAGCACCAAAGGCATATGTCACATAATCGTGTCGCTTTTGTAGCAACTCAAGAGTTTTTTATTACATTGTATCCTCCACCTTTCATGTTTGTGTTAAGTTATTTGGAAAAAGTTATGGTAACCATGTTATATTATTGCTTTATATGATTTTATTTATGTTTAGGCATTACTTTTCAATATGTAAATCATCCTATGTGAATTCTATTATATTGATGTTCTTATATTTGCAAACCTCCTTTGTGTGTTATATTGGTTTATGTGTGATTTAAGATACTTCTCATGGATTTCTTTATTTATTTTTGATATTGTCAAAAGAGGATAAGCTAGATGAAGTTGGGATGCATATATTCAGGGGGAGCCTTTCATTGAAAACACGAAACACATCATCTCAAGTTTTTCCATCGTCAAAAAGGGGGAGTATGTGAGTAAAACTTTCTGTTAGATGTATTTTGCATGATATCAAAACTAGGATACTTTAGCGTTAATGTATATTGGACGGTATCCTATGATTCTCTATGTGTATCTTAGCATTATGAAGCATAAACGTATTTGGAAACAAGTTTGAAAAAGGTTTCATGCATCAAAAACTATTTTTGAAAAAAAATGAACTATAGGTCGACACATAGAAGAATTTTTTTCATGTGTTGACACATTTGTTGTACATGTCGACTAATTTACTGCAGTATTGAAGCCTATAGGCTCTGTTAGATGTGTCGCCTCTAGATGTTAGCACATAGGCAGTACATGACCTTCACAAGTCGACGCGTAACCTATACAAGTCGGCTTATGCATCAAACAGGTCGGCACATGGCTTTCACAGGTCGGCCTATGTAATGAAAATATCTAAATATTCACAATTTTTTAAATCTTTTGCATTCCTTTTGCCTCCAAACATGCATGCATATAAATATTTCATACATGCATCATTCACTAGTAAGGTTTCTAGTGAGTAAAACCTATACGAAACTGGGATTTCAAAGCATTCTCATCATTTTCAACCTCTCTTCTATGCATACACACAATCAAACTACACATAATCATTTTTGATTAGGTGTCATCTAGATTAGGGTTGATAACGTCCAATTTAGGTTGATTGTACTGTAAAATTGGGTTGAAAACTTTGGGGGTTTCAAATCAGAAAACCAAGGTGGGGTTTCCTTCAAGATCTTTTAGGATTTGAAGGTTTATGACAATATTACTCAATTCGGATCTGATCGAGTGAATTCTTTGAAGAATGGGAGGTTCTTGCAAAGGAGTAGCGTGAGACGGTGGATCGCATTGGTAAATCTTGGGTTTCAACCAGTGCACGTATTGCAAATAAAAAAAGCACAAAAAATATTTCCCCACTTAACTTTCTTTATCATATTGTTGTTTTAGAAAATATTGGAGAGAGAATGACAAAAATGAAATACCCAAATTGCTAACGGTATGCTTTCGGATAAAATCTTGTTGATGATGTAGAAGCATTGTTTCAAATCCCCAAACATTGGAGAGATAAGAAGTTAACCCTAGTCAACCACTTTGAGCCAAGAAGTTGGTGTTTCCTAAGGATCTAAAAAACTCTTACACTTAACTCAAGGCAGGGTAATGTTCAGCTAATCCGGCTAAGCATTCAGATTGTAAGAGAAAACATCACACCTGGGGATCAACCATATGTTATTCTTCGCACACTTCATGAAGTGTCAAAGGAATCATTAAAAATCCAAACGTTATGTTGGTTGTTCTTCAATGACCATTAACATGGAAGTTCCAAGCCTTTCCAAACAAAAAATAAAAATCAAAAGAAAAAAGAAAAACCCTACTAAGTCGAACACCCAAAGAGGCGACTTAGGCAAAAATTAGGGCACCATCATGAACCGAAAGCTTCAAAGAAGAGGTTCAGGCAAAAATTATTGATCAAAAAGCAAAAAAGAAGCAAAAAAAATCAAAAGCAAACGAGGTCGTGTAAATCCTCAACGAAAACAAAATAAGGTGATTGCATTTCAAAAAAACCTTTTTGTACTATACTCTTTGATTTCCAAAAAGGAGATTAAGATTTTTTTATTTCTTTAGTGAATCTTTCAAGTGTGTTATGTAAATATTTTTTTTTTCATTTTTGAAAATATCACATTGACTACACTTGTCAGATTCAACTAATACTTTGTGAGAAGGGGAAGAGACTTGAGCTGAAATAGTTTGTCTTTCTCTAAGAGTTTCCACTTCTTACATAAGGTGTTGGTTTTCAATTTCAATGAAGGAAATTGGTTCTCTGGAATCAGATACAAGTTGTTTCAACTTACTTGTTTATTTATTTAACTTATTTTAAATGTGAAATAAGTCAAGATAAGAAAAGTGGAAGTTACCTTGTCGTTTGCGTGTTCTGCCATGAGATATATATTGACTTCTTCATCTGAGGAGTCCATTCCATTCTTATACCAAGCAATGTAATATTTCTTTTATTCCTTCTAAGGTTTCTTCTAATTTTTCATATTTCGACTCTTATGATTTTGAGGGAAGTTTGGTCTTATATGCTCTTTCTTTCCACACAAGAAGCATATCGGAGTAAAGGATGATATTAATTCGTTCTTCTGCTCCTCTTGTTGTTTTTCCCATTTCATGAACCTTCAAAAATTCTAAATTATGAGTGTCATCTCCTCATCACTAAAGCCACAATCTTTTTCTTCAATTTTGAGCCTCAAGTTTTTCTTCTTATTGTTACTCTCTTCATCTTCTACAAGTCTTTTCAACTTCATTTCACGTTCTCGCAATTTACTAAAGATAGTAGCCAAGTTCATGGATGAAAAATCCTTATATTCAAAAATTGCAGAGATTTTAGGTTTCCATTTGTGGTTTAAGCATTTGAGGACTTTTACAACTAAGTCCTCATTTTGAAAATGCTTTCCAAGGGCTATCATGTGATTAACTATGTGGATAAAGAATGTTCTCATGTCATAAATATTTTCTCAGGGCTTCATCCTAAAAAGGTAATATTCATGAGTCATTTTTTTCTTCCTTGCCCTTTTTACCTCTGTAGTACACTCATGGGTAACTTGGAGGGTGTTCTATATTTTCTTAGCATCCGTGAAACACATAGAAACTCATAAAGACCAAGAGCGGTAGTGATGATAGTTTCAGCCTTCATACTGGGTTGCACATTTTATTTTTCCTATTGGGTCCAATCTTCTTCCTTTTTGTTTACCATAGCATCATTGACTTCAAGTGTGGGAAAAAAATAGACTATCTTTCACAGCCTTCCACACTTCAAAATCCATCTCCTCTACAAAGATTCTCATATTCTCTTTCCACAAAGCATACCCTTCTCCATTGAAGGATGGATATTTATTAAATGAACCCTTTGGATTCATTTCCTTCCTCAAGTGACATTTAGTTTTGAACACGAGATAGGCTCTGATGCCACTTGTTGAACAAGTGACTCCAAACACAAGAGGAGCGTGAATTGTGAAGTGCAGAAATCGTGACTAATTTAAAAAAAACATTTTACTTTGAAAATGGTATATGTTAATACATAAATAAAAGCAACGAAAAAAATTGAGAAGGAAATCAATAGGAGAGAAAATAGATTAGCAAAAATAAAAAAGATAGGGATAAAGAGATTGCACCGGGATTTATAGAGGTTCGGCCTAAACCACTTGGCCAATATTCTCCCTCTAAAAATTTCTTCTTGAGATTTACACTATAAAATATCTTGAGCTTTTATCGATATGCCCACAAACCTTATTACAAAGACTAGAGATTTTTCATAGGATGATCCCCCAAAACCAAACAATATTTTTTACGGCTGAGCTCACAAACCAAACAGTGATTTTACAAGATAATCTCAAGAATCAAACAGATATTTTATACGAACAATCTCAGGAACCAAAGATATCAAACAAGAGTATTGCACTTTTGATGAGAAAATAATTCAACATGAACACCAATACAACCAAACACCTCTCAAAAGTACTTTTCACTCACAAATAACTAAGGAAACTTTTAGTGAAAGAATATAAAATAAGAGAAGAGAGAAAATTATAAAAGGAGAGTAGAAATATGAATTTTGGTATATTTTAAAATAAGGATAAGCCTCCTTTATATAGGAAAAATATAGCTCAAAAAGGAAATGATACATGGGTTTTTTAATACTCATGATCGATTATGAGGCATTACAAAAGAGATAATCGATTAATCCTAATGTGGAATTAATTATCTAGTGTGAACTACACTCATAAAGAGTTATTCATGCTAGTAACCAACTAGCTACTTGCGTAAAACATTTTCTGGTGATTTTATAAAAGCAGTGAAGCTTCAAAAAGATTTTAGTGTGTGTTATTTGTGATAGTTTCCGTAGTATTTCATTAGATAATATTATACTTTTACAATACATTAATCACTAGGTGAGCTTTCACAATTTCTCTCTTTCACAACCTTGAAACAGGATTTGCTTCTGTTTGTGTGATTCGAATCACAACAGTCCATGACTCAAATAAGAGAGGTTTGATTCGAATCACATATGTGCTTAACTCGAATCAAACACAGATTCCAAATTTTGGGTTTTGGTTTTTGGGATCTGATTCGAACCAAAGGTTTTGTTGACTTGAATCATAAAAAGCTTGATTCAAATCATGGGAGCCATTTTTCTTGGTTCATGGATCTTTATTCATATCACTTACTCTCTTGACTCGACTCATACTTCTCTTATTTGAGTCGAATGAAATATCATTTTTGTGTTAGATCTCCAATACATATATAAACCTTTTCTCAAATCCCATACACGGTGTGCATAACATACGCATCCATTTTATGATCTAGGACTCACAACATACATTTTCTCTCAACTTTCAAAACAGGCTTTGAATCTTGTTTTGAGTTTTCCAAACGAAATATCTTCATCATCAACCTCTTGCATCATCCATCGTTGTTTGTATCAATATATCATCTTAGAGTGTGAGATATGCGAGGAGGATCATTATTGTGATTAACATTTTTTTAATATCTCTTGAGAATTTAAGGGGTTTGCATCTTTGTTTGTGGTTGTGGTTGGGATCAAAAACTCCATCGGTAAAGAATGAGGTTCTTCTCTCCAAGATTACATTGGTAGATTTGTATGGAATCCTACATACAAAGTTGGAGTTTTTCTCATCTTCAGACAATCCAAGACTCAAGATACCTTGTAGGATCTAGTAAAGATCGTCGTAGAACAACGACTTGGAGAAAAATTCTTGAATTTTCTCATGCATCAATCATTGGTTATACCACATCATCTCACATACCAAGGTTAATCAATAATGCAACACAGAGGGATATTTGTTTACACCTAAAAATAAAAATAAAAATGTTACTTGAGATCAACTTACAGATGATTTTAGGGATATCAGATTGTCCTCCGTTGTGGCAGAGTTAGGCAAGTACTTACGGAGCCGAGCAAAAACCAACTTGATCTCTCAAGTCTAATGGGGTCTAGCTTGGTTGTGAAGACTGTAAACTTAGTTAAAAACTTAGTAGGATTCGATAATTGAGTTTTATAACCATGTTCCATATTTGTAATGTCACAAGCTGAAGAAGGTGAGGATGATGAAACCACAAACTGATGGAATTATACACATGTGGGTAAACTCAATAGAAATTTCGATAAAGATAAGGCAACAACCAAACGTGGGATTCCATGTTTCCCACAAATGAAGGGAAGAATCGCACACTACTTGTGTAAATAGCAGAATGAGACATCATTTTATGTAGGTCAAATTGTATGGTTAATAACATCGTTCTGTCTAAAAATACCACGCTTTGTAAATTTTGAACAACATTCAATTAATCAAGCTATTTATGTTTTTTTAATCATTTTTACCTTTTTTTATACATTTCTTAGGCTAATACTTAAACTTCTCATGTCTACTTAACGCTCTTTGGAGTAGTAAAAAAAATTCACAGTTGTGGGCCATAGTTCATTCATCCCTTGACATGATTGCTCGAAGAAAAAGCGAATACGCTATTTTTTAATAATAAAGAGATCAAAATGTACTAAAGCGAAATAGGACAAGAGTACAAGATACAAATAAATAACATAAAAGATGCTCAAAATCAGACACAACCCGACTAAAATAAAAGGCCAAAGAAAAAACATGTTACAAACAACACCAAAACCACCAAACAAGAACCAACCTACACTGGGACAAAAGCAAAACAACCTCTATTGAAAGACCGGTGAAGGGAGGTAAACACAACCACTGACAAAAAACAAAGGAGGGCAGTTGACCACACAACACACCTCTAAAAACGAAGCCAGAGCGAATCACGCCCTAAGTCTAGGATGGAAAAAGTAGAAATTGTAGCATGAGAATGAACTCAGTTCCAAATCAAATCAATAATTGAATTCTCCCAATGATTAACCAATAATCTTTCCTAACAAAAAATAACTTTATCACACATTTTTCAAATAATCCATACCATTGAATGTCATATCGAAACCAGACTTAAACGAGTCTTCCTCCTCTTCCCAAACCATTAAAAAACCTCAAAACCCCCTAAGATTGAACGTGGGAGAAGTAAAAGCATCCCCACTCAATTCATAATCTTATACCAGATCAAATGGATCATCTCCCACAAAACAAACAAAATACTCAACCTGCCCTAAACACCTCAAACCACTCTTGATAGCCATCGATCAATACTTCACTAACTTTAAATGTTTGAAAACACTTATTCATTACCATTTGTAATCATGTTCCATAAGTTATATTTAATCTAGTGTCTGTTAAACATTTTTAAAAACCCATTCTCATATGCAAAAGATGCACAACTTTATTCAACCTGTAAAATTTGAAAAGTCCCCCGAGTAACAAATAATCTCAAGCAAAATCTTAGACCTTCTGGTTGTACACTCAAGTGAAGATGCACTCATAATTCCACATGATAACCAAATCATCTATTTTCACTCACCAATTTCAATGCATCTTGATGACTAGCCGTACAAAATCAGTTTTGAACCCTGGGATTATTAACAATAGAACATAATTATTGAAAAATTACATTACTTATGTTCTATATTCAAACCTGCCCAAATACATTATTGAAAAAATATCTCTAATAATATATTTTTTTGTCAAAACATATTATTAGAGAAATTGTTCCTGCAAACCCCTGCAATTAAGCATGTTTCCATTATTAAAGGAATGCACAATTTCTTCTTGTAAGAAATTTTTATTATACCATTGACATGATAATGAAACTTTTACTCCACAAATTTTCACATCCCTTTGCCAAAAGAAATAAATTTCATAAAATAACTAAATAACCAATATTTTTAGGCCAAAATGTATAAAAATTTATATTTCATTGTTTCTAATCTCTATAAATTGCCAAATATTTGACGTATATTCAAATCCTTCCCCATGCAAAATACAGCCAAGAACTCACTTGTCCTTGTTCGACTTGTACACCGAATCTCTTCTCCAGAATCTCCTTCAACTAGATCAAAAAAAAGGAAAAAAATTGAAATCTAAATCAATATTGGAAAAAATAACAGTAGATGAAAATAGGATGAATACTCCTAATGCTAAAGAAATTCAGATAATTATCATAATGGTTCATTCAAAGCTTACTTTAAACAAGACAAGTAACATATACAATATCATGTATCATAAAACAAGAACTTTGAAATTTAACTTGAACAAAAACAATAAAAGGAATAATGATTTGCAAAACAATGAAAAGTTATGACGGTTCATTGTGATTCTGACAAACTTGTCATGAGATACCAAACATGCACTTGAATTTCATATTTCGTTTTGTTTCAATCAATCAGTAAATATCATCAATCCTAACATGTTCAGTAGTATCAGTGTTGTCATTTGCGGAAAGCGGAAAATAGCATATTGTTAAAATTCCGCTATGCAATAGCAGTATAGCACTGCTATAGCGGCTATTTAACAACATTGAGTAGTATTATTGTTTCATCATACCAATTTCTGTTTCATAATGATGTGTGATTAGCTACTAAGTAAAGATAAACATTATATAAAAGGATGCAAAGATATATGAATACCTTCTAAATCGTCAAAATCTCAAAGTCGTCGCGCTTAGAGCAACTGCGGAAATATGCAGTTATATGATCAAGGTTGTTGATGAAGATTTTGTATGTTGATCCGACTCGTAAATTCACCGACTTCCATTTACTAAAAGACGAACATTCTTCCTTTTGCATGACAACGGTAGTCCCGCATGAAACCTGGTGGTTACAAACAATTTAGTGTTAAGACAACCAAATTACGTTTTGCGAGAAACGATTCAAAACAGAAAACAATCACAGGATTTATTTTATACCATAGCTGTAGAGAAGGAGAGTTCGGCATTATGATGTTCTCGGAACATATTGATCAAACCATGTGAAGTCTTTTCTCCCGGCCTCTGATGAGGTTCTTTCAATTGATAATTTGGTTCGCGGATATCAATGATCAAGGCATCGACAGAAGGCATACTAAACTCGAAGAAGGCGCAAGAAGATGCGTATAAGTAGCTGAAATGGATAAGCTTTGGTGCAGAAACAACAAGTTTACATTTGAAACGGGTGCACATTATAGTCATGTTATTGAGTTGGGGCGCAGATATCACGAAATCCTTAGGGGCCAAATCCGACTTAAAGCAAATTTCTCTCAAGTGCAGATTCTTCAAATTGACACAATTTTCAAATGGATTTAGAGACTCGTTTTCCGTGCAACACAGAGTCAAGTTGCTTAGATTCAAAGTCGTCAATGTTGCAAACCCGAAAAGATTTGCTAAACTAGCAAACGAATTTGAAATATCAGTTGTATCCATCGTAAAATGTTCCAAATGCAACAGCTTTTTCGCGGGTAAGCAAGTTACGGGCCATTCGGGTTTTGTAGGATGGCAATCTTTTAACTCAAGCCTTTTCAAGGTTTTGCACTTCAACAACGACAAAGGGATGTCAACGGGCGGGCTGCCAACAGCTTTTGCCCGAAGATTGACTACGATTTCTTCAACGCCATGTGACGTTGCGTGATCAATGACCTTATTAAAAAGGTTCTGATCCGTAGCATATTCTACTCCAGCACGGCAGTAAGTAAGAACTTTCACAACAGATGAATCTCGGCGGAAAAGGACCCACATGACAAATTTCTTGAAATCAGCCAACCGTGCAAACGATTTACTGTTGAAATTCAAACACGGAATTGAAGTCCAAAGATTCGTCCACCTTTTCGACAAAACACAAGTCCGGACAGCATCCTTCGTTTCCATAAACGACAAAATATGAAGAACAACACAATCAGGCATTTCATCAAACTTGTCTCCGCTTTCCACCGCCTCATTATTATTAACCTTATCTTGAGGTACCGAATCCGACAACCGCGGTTTCAACTTCTTCGCAATTCGACCAGATCCCCGAAAATAAGTTTCTGTCATACCAGCTCCACAACAGCATTCAATTGAATTGGTTCTGTTACTCAAAATCAGCAGCAATACAAGTCCTAATTCCAATCTGATAAAACAAAATCAATACATTAATATCACAACTAAAAAATTTCCATACAACAATCAATAACAGAAATTGAAAATCAACATAACCTTAGATAAATCTCTATGACATAACCTCAGCAAATTGAAGCATGAAAATCGTTCATTCATTCATTGATTGATTATCTTAACTTCCATTCATCTCTACCAAAGCTTTAGAATGAAAATTTCTCCCTAAACAAGGTATGTTACTTACTCCTAAAATTCATAAAAAAAAAAAAAACTTCATTCAAAAAAGTAAACAGAAGTTTGAAAAATAGTCCTAAAATTCATAGAAAAAAACAAAATCTCATTAAGAAAAAGTAGCAATAAAGTAGATGATGAGAATCAAAAACGAAAACTTTACCATTCGAATGAATAACAAGAGGCATACACGGAACAATAAAATAAAATAAAAAATGAAATGGGCATTGAAGAATTGAATACCATGGATAGAGGGTGGAGGAAAGAGAAAGAGAGTATTGTTGGTGAAGCTGCTGGTGCTGCTGCTGAAGTTGGAATGAAAACAATAACAATAGCGGCGACCGTGTGTGTCTCTCTCTCTATGTGTCTGTTTGTATGCGATTTCTCTCTCTCTCTCTCTCTTGAAATGAAAAGAATTTCGGTAAATGGAAATTTTGGAATTGGAAACGAAACAAATTCGGACAATCCTCTACAATTCACTCTTTCTGGACTTTTTTTCTTTCTTTTCGAAATATCTTTATTTTTTTTTATTTTATGCTTTTGCTAGATGATGTAATTTGATTTTTTTTTTTGAAAAACTGAATTCAAATGCAAAAAAGTTTTTGTTTTTTACTTTTTTTTATTTAATTAGAAAAAATAAAATAAAAAATATTTTTCTTTGAATGTTAAATTTTTTAAAGAAATTTAATATATTTATATTACTTTTCCAAATATATCCTTTATTATCAGTAGTAAGTTTTTTTAATATAGAACATTCTTCGTATTAACAAATATTTTTTTATAAGCCAATTTAACAATTTTATTTGTATTGCAAATTATTCTAGAGTGGAAATGAGATATTACAAAATGTTTTATAAAATTTTAGATAAATTTTAAAAATTAAAATATAATAATAATAAATGTTAAAAACTATAATAATAAAATACTATTATTGTAAAACTCTTTTAATTTATTAAAACTTTTTTTCTAAAACGAGTTATAAGATAAATAAGAGAAGTAATAGTTAATACTATTTCTAAAAAGATAATAATTTATATTTCTTTAGGCTTATTTGTTGTTAATTGCAAAAAAGATGTAAAATAAATATTTTTTAGAAATATATTTGTATAGATTTAATTATATATTTAAAAATTCAAATAAAATCTTATAAAATTGAAATAAAAAGGTTATATGTAAAAATAGAGATAGTAATAATTATATATAAATTATGGATACTTTTCTCCTCAAAATAAATAAACTATGAACACTTTTGGTCAAACACTCAATTTTATTTTAAAAAATGGCAGAAGGTATCGGAAAGATGGTATCATTTTTTTTTTAAATTTATTGTAAAAACTATATATTTCTTTTCATTTATAATAGAATTGAAGATGGAATATATATTTCTTGTTATTGATATTAAAATAAGTTTTATTTTATATTTTTATTGACGATCTTTAAGAAAATGTATTTAAAAATAATAGAAGTTATAACCTATTTAATATAAATTAAAAGAATGACTTTAACATTTGGTATTAATACGAAATATTTTTAATATAATAAAAATATCATATTTTTCTTATACAAATTCTTAACATAATTTTATTTGTCATACAGTCATTAATAATTAGATTTTTTTTTTAAAATACTAATAAATTATTGTTTATAATATAATGAAAAAATTGACTAAAGCAAATTATTAAATATAATAATTTAACAATATTTTTTTATTATTAATATCATGTTATTATAGGTGGAATGTTTTCATCCATTAGGCATGACAATGAGGTAGGATGAGAAATATTTACTCAAATATTTCGTTTTTCAAAAAATCTTAAAATAATCCAGTTTTTAAAATAATTCTTAAACTATTTCAGTTTCAAAAAAATTTATGTAGGGCATAGGCGTCAGACCAATTGGCGACTATCCTTAAAAATTAAGTGGAGGCGGCAAATGGATTGGCTACAGCACATGGTGTTGCCAATCCAATTGGCGTCCATGTGTTATTTGGAAGAGGGGGCGCCAATTGGTCTGACGCCTCAGTATAATGTGCAATTTTTTGTGTTATAAATAGAGGTGTTGTGTGAATCATTTTTTCACATCTCATTTCATCATATTGCAAACATGTTTGGTGTTCGTCGCCGCTATGGAAAAGTGATTTATTCGAGAGACAAACCTCCGATGTTGATGCTTTTCTGGAACATCTGTAGTTTCGATCAACTGAAGAGGGAGTTGGTTCGTTGGTTAGATGGAAAAATACCAGAAGGGGAAATTTTAGAAGTATTGAGAGACTCAAGAGTATATTTGGTTGGATGTGAGTCAAAACTGATCAGGAAGCTAGGGAAATGATGTTTGGACGAGATGACATTAATTTGATTGTTGTAATCAGTTAGAAATGTTATATTTTAAGTTTGCTTATGTTGTAGTGATGTTTGTTGTTAACCTTGTTGCAACAAAAAAATAATGATATATAAAAATCCAAGGTTACAAAAATTAAAAGGAGATATTATCTTATGATGCAGATGTTGCTCATAGATTGAGATAATTGTTCTTATTGTGTCCTGGTTGACGACATATACTACATAGTCTTATCATTTTATCAGTCGTATCTATTTCTGTTATAATACGCGTGTTGTTTGGTCGTCCTTTTTTCTTTCTTCGCATCTCATCGTTGTGCCAAACTATGTCACCTTCATATGGAGGTCAATATTCCTCCATTGGTAGCATTGAGAAGCTTTTGTTATACACATTCATGACGGTAATGACCTTATAAACATCAGATAGATGGTTGTAAGCGTCCTGGCGAGTATGTGCTCATGCCGCAATGACATGAGAGCAAGGAATATGGAAGGCTTGTAATGCTTGTACATGGGCGTCAGTCCAATTGTCACCACCTTGCCTTCCATGCAGACCTCATAATTAAGCATGCAGAGCCATGCATGCGTCAGGCTAGGTTAGGATGTAGCAAGCATGCAAGCCTAGGGGAGGTGTAACACCCCGATAAAATAAGATAATTATTTAATTTAAGTTAATAATATATTTATTAATTTAATTAAATAATTGGAATATTATTATTGGAATTATTATTATTGGGTTATTATTTTATTGGAATAAAAGTTGGAATTAGAAAAGGTCCCATTTGGTAAAAGGGTTATTTTCACGTGAAAAGGAAAAAGGAGACAGAAAAGTGGAAAAGGGCCAAGAGAACCATAGAACAAGGGTTGAAGAGAGGAAGAGCTTGAAGCTGCAAGATTCGCCGGATTAACTCAGGTAAGGGGGGTTTATCGTCGATTAATGGGTATTATGGGATAATATGTACTGGGTAGTGATAAACCATTGATTTACCTCTGATTGGAATGATGTATGATGAAAATTGTGAAATATTGGATGAACGAAAATTTGGATTATAATTGAAGGGAATTCGTAGGAATTAGATGTAATAACGTTAGATTTTGTGAAATCGAATAGGGTATGATTTGTGTTAGAGGATATGAACGAATAATGTGTAAAATTGGACTGTGGAAGGTTGAATTAGATAGATCTCGTAGCAGAGAAAACCATAGCAGATCTGGAAATCTGGTTTCTGGTCATACGCGTATGGCACTAGGCAATACGCGTATGAGATGGTCTGGTACGCGTATGGCACTAGGCAATACGCGTATGGATGAGGAAGATGATGTTTTGAACGTGGTTTTGTCTCTGTTGGTACGCGTATGGGGAAGTGATACGCGTAGCATACGCGTATGAGATGGTGTTACGCGTATGGGATTTGGCTGAGAAATGGGCCATACGCGTATGGGACTAGGCAATACGCGTATGGGCAGGATTGTGATTTTCTGTGCTGTTGTTGTGCAGTTTTTGGTTGTTCAGCTGAGTAATGTGATTTAGCTGATGTACGATATATTAGGGGTCATTTCCCGTTGTTTTGAGTAGTATAGGTATTAGTAGAGTGTGCTAATACTGTGGTTGTTCTTTGGCATGATCTGATATGCTTATGTGATAAAATACTGATGATGTGTGATGGTATGCATGATCTTGTGAATGTGTCAGTTATGTGTGCATTTGTGAATAGACTGTTTTATGGCTTAGAGTGTGAGCATATGTCTATTCTTGAATTGTGGTTGATGATTTAGCATTGCTAGGTGATTAGCATGCATATTGTGGCCTTTATGGTGGTAGCTAATTCCCATGGTGAGGAATTAGTGAGTTAGTCATTTTGGACTGTTGTTGATGTTTGCATGCTAGGTGAATTAGCGTGCATAGCATGGCCCTTGGGGTGGTAGCTAATTCCCATGGTGAGGAATTAGTGAGTGAGTCACTAGGTCTCAAATGAGTGGGACTAGTGGGCTTGGTAGCCGTGCCTGGATTTGGACGGTGAGGTGAACTATATGTTCACAAATAGTCGGTACCGCATGCATGGAGTCTCATTGCATAGTATGTGTATGGCGTATAATATGAATGGATGTATTCCAATATTATACGTGTGTTTGTGTTGATATTGAGTATGAGCATGAATTGTATTGGTATTGAGTATGATATTTGAATTGATGTGCCGTTACCGAATGTGTGATGTGATTCGGGTGATTAATGTGCTAAATTACTTAACATGACATGATATTTTATAATGCTCATTATATTGATTGAGGAACTCACCCTTACAACTATTTTTCAGGTAACGAGCAGTGATTGAGTAGGAGCTAGTACTTGGAGTCTAGTGTAGTTCCTTAGTGGGTCATGCTCTGGTAGATGTAACATCGGGATGGGATGTTTTACTATGTTTTCTTTTGATTGTTGAACAACTTTACATGTAATGTATTACATGGTTTGAATGTTGCTAGTTGTATCCACTGCGTATTATGCACATGTTTTATTTTGATTAAATAAATGAGCATGACAGGATATTTTGGAAAATGGTGTGAAGTGATTGTGTGACACCCTTAATTGCATAATTACTCTGATTGATAAATTGCTATTTTAATTAAATATTTTGGGGTATCTTAGAAGGGTGTTACATTAGTGGTATCAGAGCATCGTCGGTCGAATCGAGTCGTAATTATTCTGTTTCCCCTGTACGTGATAGGTGTTGTGTAACCCTATCAGTACTTATTGTTTTAGCTTGATTGGGTTTTCAAATTAGAGATGGCTGGAAGAGGTAGAGATGATGCTGCGATTGCTGAGGCTCTGGGTATGCTAGCTGGAGTACTTGGAGGGAATCCGAATGTTATGGGAATGGGAGCTGCTCGTCAACTGAGTGAGTTCCAGAAGAACAATCCTCCAATGTTCAAGGGAGCATACGATCCAGATGGTGCTCAGAAGTGGTTGAAAGAGATTGAGAGGATCTTCCGAGTGACTGAGTGTGCCGATAACCAGAAGGTCAGGTTCGGTACACATATGCTGTCAGAGGAAGCAGATGATTGGTGGGTTGCTACCCGCACTGAGTTGGAAACTGCTGGGAATACTGAGATCACTTGGGCGGTGTTCAGAGAGAGATTCCTGAGGAAGTACTTTCCAGAAGATGTCAGAGGAAAGAAAGAGATAGAGTTCTTAGAATTGAAGCAGGGCAATCGGTCTGTTACTGAGTATGCTGCTAAGTTCACAGAGCTGTCGAAGTATTACACTCCCTATGATGAGGCTACTGGGGAATTTTCAAAATGTGTGAAGTTTGAGAACGGGTTGCGTCCCGAGATCAAGCAGGCTATTGGATATCAGCGGATTAGAGTGTTTTCTGATTTGGTTGACTGTTGCAGGATTTTTGAACAGGATACCAAGGCCAGAGCGGAGAGCTATCAGCAGAGGGTTGATAGGAAAGGCAAGAATCAGAATGATCGTGGGAAACCGTATGCAGCTGGCAAAGGTTTCCAGAGACAGAGTGGGATGAAGAGGTCTAGTGGGGGAGACTCCAGTGCCCCTGCTAAGTGTTACAGATGTGGTCAGGCGGGACATCGTATCCATGAGTGTACCAGTAAGGAGAAGAAGTGTTTTAAGTGTGGAAAAGGTGGTCACTTGGCTGCAGAGTGCCGATTGAAGACTGTGACTTGTTTCAACTGTGGAGAGTTGGGTCATATCAGTCCACAGTGTCCTAAGCCGAAGAAAGAGAACCAGTCGGGAGGCAAGGTCTTTGCTTTATCGGGTTCTGAGACTTCTGCAGATGATCGTTTGATCCGAGGTACGTGTTATATTAATGGCTTTCCTCTTGTAGCTATTATTGACACAGGAGCGACTCATTCCTTTATATCTTTGGATTGTGCTGTGAAACTTAAGTTAGAGATATCCGAGATGCATGGAAGTATGGTGATTGATACTCCTGCGAAGGGTTCAGTGACTACTACTTCAGTTTGTTTAAATTGTCCTTTGAGTATTTTTGGTAGAGACTTTGGGATGGACCTAGTGTGTCTTCCACTAGTGCAGATTGATGTTATCCTGGGTATGAACTGGTTGGTGTCTAACCGAGTTTATATCAACTGTTTTGATAAGACTGTGATTTTTCCTGAGAATGAGGAAGGAAAGAGTTTGTTTCTATCAGCAAGGCAGGTGAATGAGGCAGTAGTAGATGGGGCAGAGTTGTTTATGCTGTTAGCGACTTTGGAGGCTAAAGATAAACTGGTGATTTGCGATCTAGCTGTGGTGTGTGATTTTCCTGATGTGTTTCCTGAAGAAGTGAATGAATTACCGCCAGAGCGTGGAGTTGAGTTCTCGATTGATTTGGTGCTTGGTACTAGGCCGATGTCGATGGCTCCGTACCGTATGTCTGCTGTTGAGTTAACGGAATTGAAGAGCCAGTTGGAAGATCTGTTGGATAAGAAATTTATTCGTCCGAGTGTGTCACCGTGGGGTGCACCAGTGTTATTGGTTAAGAAGAAAGAAGGTACTGTGAGGTTGTGTGTGGACTACAGGCAACTGAATAAAGTGACGATCAAGAATCGGTATCCTTTGCCGAGGATTGATGATTTGATGGATCAGTTAGTTGGTGCGAGTGTGTTCAGTAAAATAGATTTGAGATCGGGTTATCATCAGATACGTGTGAAAACTGAGGATATTCAGAAGACTGCTTTCAGAACAAGGTATGGACATTATGAGTATTCTGTAATGCCTTTTGGTGTGACTAATGCGCCTGGAGTATTTATGGAGTATATGAATAGGATTTTCCATCCGTATCTAGATCAGTTTGTTGTGGTGTTTATTGACGATATTTTGGTGTATTCGAAATCTGAAGAAGAGCATGCTGAGCATTTGAGAGTGGTGTTAGGAATTCTATGAGAAAAGAAGTTATTTGCTAAACTCTCTAAGTGTGAATTTTGGTTAGAAGAAGTTAGTTTTCTTGGTCATGTGATTTCCAGAGGTGGTGTTGCTGTTGATCCTTCTAAGATAGAAGCGGTATCTAAGTGGGAAGCTCCGAAGTCAGTTTCTGAGATAAGGAGTTTTCTTGGTTTGGCTAGTTATTATAGGAAATTCATTGAGGGGTTTTCTAAGTTGGCGTTACCGTTGACGATGTTGACTAGAAAGGGGCAAGCGTTTGTTTGGGACTCAAAATGTGAAGAAGGTTTCCAAGAGTTAAAGAGAAGGTTAACTACTGCTCCTATTCTGATATTACCGAGTTCGTCGGAACCATTTGAGGTCTACTGTGATGCTTCATTGTTGGGTTTGGGTGGTGTGTTGATGCAGAATAAGCAGGTTATAGCTTATGCTTCGAGACAGCTGAGGGTTCATGAGAGGAACTATCCGACACACGATTTAGAGTTGGCAGCTGTGGTTTTTGTTCTGAAGTTATGGAGGCATTACTTGTACGGGTCAAGATTTGAGGTTTTCAGTGACCATAAAAGTTTAAAGTATTTGTTTGATCAGAAAGAGCTGAATATGAGACAGAGGAGATGGTTAGAGTTTCTGAAGGATTATGACTTTGGTTTGAATTACCATCCGGGTAAAGCAAACGTAGTGGCTGATGCATTGAGTCGGAAATCATTGCATATGTCTATGTTAATGGTTAAGGAATTTGATTTAATTGAGCAGTTTAGAGACTTGAGTTTGGTGTGTGAGAATACTCACAATAGTGTTAAATTGGGAATGTTGAAGTTAACGAGTAGTATTCTGGATGAGATTAGAGAGGGTCAGAAATCCGATGTGCTTTTGGTTGATAAGTTGACTCTAGTGAACCAAGGTCAAGGTGGTGAATTCAGAGTTGATGAGAATGGTATTCTGAAATTTGGTAATCGGGTGTGTATTCCGGATGTTACCGAACTTAAGAAGAGTATTCTTGAGGAAGGACATCATAGTGGCCTGAGTATCCATCCTGGGGCTACGAAGATGTATCATGATTTGAAAAGGTTATTTTGGTGGCCAGGGATGAAAAGAGAAATTGCGAGTTTTGTTTATTCTTGTTTGACTTGTCAGAAGTCAAAGATTGAACATCAGAAGCCGTCTGGGCTAATGCAACCGTTGGCTATTCCAGAGTGGAAGTGGGATAGTATCAGTATGGATTTTGTTTCTGGGTTACCGAGGACAATTAAGAATTTTGAAGCTATTTGGGTGATTGTTGACAGATTGACAAAATCGGCTCATTTCATTCCGATCAGAATGGATTATCCATTAGAGAGATTAGCTGAGTTGTATATTGAGAAGATTGTAAGTTTGCATGGTGTTCCGTCGAGTATTGTTTCGGACAGAGATCCTAGATTTACATCTAAGTTCTGGGAAGGTTTGCAGAGGGCTTTGGGAACTAAGCTGAGATTGAGTTCTGCATATCATCCGCAGACTGATGGTCAGACTGAGAGGACGATTCAGTCACTAGAGGATCTTTTGAGGGCGTGTGTTTTGGAAAAAGGAGGTGCTTGGGATTGTTATTTACCTTTGATTGAGTTTACCTATAACAATAGTTTTCATTCGAGCATTGGTATGGCACCGTTTGAAGCTTTGTATGGTAGGAGATGTCGGACACCTTTATGTTGGTATGAGTCCGGTGAGAGTGCTGTGGTTGGACCGGAGATTGTTCAACAAACTACGGAAAAGATTAAGATGATTCAGGAGAAGATGAGAATTGCTCAGAGTCGTCAGAAGAGTTATCACGACAAGAGGAGAAAGTCACTTGAGTTTCAAGAGGGGGATCATGTGTTTCTTCGTGTTACTCCGATAACTGGGGTTGGTCGAGCTTTGAAGTCGAAGAAGTTGACACCTCGATTTATTGGTCCTTATCAGATTTTGGAGATGATAGGAGAGGTAGCCTATCGTATCGCTTTACCGCCGTCACTTGCGAATTTGCATGAGGTTTTTCATGTGTCTCAGTTGAGGAGGTACATTCATGATCCGTCGCATGTGGTCCGAGTAGATGATGTCCAGGTGAGAGATAACCTGACTGTGGAAACATCACCTATGAGGATTGAGGATCGAGAGTTGAAGCAGTTGCGGGGTAAAGAGATTGCCTTGGTAAAAGTAGCTTGGGGAGGACCAGCAGGTGGCAATGTGACTTGGGAACTTGAGAGCCAGATGAAGGAGTCGTATCCGGAGTTATTCGCTTGAGGTATGTTTTCGAGGGCGAAAACTTTTTTAGTGGGGGAGAGTTGTAACACCCCGATAAAATAAGATAATTATTTAATTTAAGTTAATAATATATTTATTAATTTAATTAAATAATTGGAATATTATTATTGGAATTATTATTATTGGGTTATTATTTTATTGGAATAAAAGTTGGAATTAGAAAAGGTCCCATTTGGTAAAAGAGTTATTTCCACGTGAAAAGGAAAAAGGAGACAGAAAAGTGGAAAAGGGTCAAGAGAACCATAGAACAAGGGTTGAAGAGAGGAAGAGCTTGAAGCTGCAAGATTCGCCGGATTAACTCAGGTAAGAGGGGTTTATCGTCGATTAATGGGTATTATGGGATAATATGTACTGAGTAGTGATAAACCATTGATTTACCTCTGATTGGAATGATGTATGATGAAAATTGTGAAATATTGGATGAACGAAAATTTGGATTATAATTGAAGGGAATTCGTAGGAATTAGATGTAATAACGTTAGATTTTGTGAAATCGAATAGGGTATGATTTGTGTTAGAGGATATGAACGAATAATGTGTAAAATTGGACTATGGAAGGTTGAATTAGATAGATCTCGTAGCAGAGAAAGCCATAGCAGATCTGGAAATCTGGTTTCTGGTCATACGCGTATGGCACTAGGCAATACGCGTATGAGATGGTCTGGTACGCGTATGGCACTAGGAAATACGCGTATGGATGAGGAAGATGATGTTTTGAACGTGGTTTTGTCTCTGTTGGTACGCGTATGGGGAAGTGATACGCGTAGCATACGCGTATGAGATGGTGTTACGCGTATGGGATTTGGCTGAGAAATGGGCCATACGCGTATGGGACTAGGCAATACGCGTATGGGCAGGATTGTGATTTTCTGTGCTGTTGTTGTGCAGTTTTTGGTTGTTCAGCTGAGTAATGTGATTTAGCTGATGTACGATATATTAGGGGTCATTTCCCGTTGTTTTGAGTAGTATAAGTATTAGTAGAGTGTGCTAATACTGTGGTTGTTCTTTGGCATGATCTGATATGCTTATGTGATAAAATACTGATGATGTGTGATGGTATGCATGATCTTGTGAATGTGTCAGTTATGTGTGCATTTGTGAATAGACTGTTTTATGGCTTAGAGTGTGAGCATATGTCTATTCTTGAATTGTGGTTGATGATTTAGCATTGCTAGGTGATTAGCATGCATATTGTGGCCTTTATGGTGGTAGCTAATTCCCATGGTGAGGAATTAGTGAGTTAGTCATTTTGGACTGTTGTTGATGTTTGCATGCTAGGTGAATTAGCGTGCATAGCATGGCCCTTGGGGTGGTAGCTAATTCCCATGGTGAGGAATTAGTGAGTGAGTCACTAGGTCTCAAATGAGTGGGACTAGTGGGCTTGGTAGCCGTGCCTGGATTTGGACGGTGAGGTGAACTATATGTTCACAAATAGTCGGTACCGCATGCATGGAGTCTCATTGCATAGTATGTGTATGGCGTATAATATGAATGGATGTATTCCAATATTATACGTGTGTTTGTGTTGATATTGAGTATGAGCATGAATTGTATTGGTATTGAGTATGATATTTGAATTGATGTGCCGTTACCGAATGTGTGATGTGATTCGGGTGATTAATGTGCTAAATTACTTAACATGACATGATATTTTATAATGCTCATTATATTGATTGAGGAACTCACCCTTACAACTATTTTTCAAGTAACGAGCAGTGATTGAGTAGGAGCTAGTACTTGGAGTCTAGTGTAGTTCCTTAGTGGGTCATGCTCTGGTAGATGTAACATCGAGATGGGATGTTTTACTATGTTTTCTTTTGATTGTTGAACAACTTTACATGTAATGTATTACATGGTTTGAATGTTGCTAGTTGTATCCACTGCGTATTATGCACATGTTTTATTTTGATTAAATAAATGAGCATGACAGGATATTTTGGAAAATGGTGTGAAGTGATTGTGTGACACCCTTAATTGCATAATTACTCTGATTGATAAATTGCTATTTTAATTAAATATTTTGGGGTATCTTAGAAGGGTGTTACAGGAGGCACCACTTTGATTGGCGCTAGCATGTGACAATTGCACATGGGCGCCAAACCATTTGGCATGCACATGCAATCACCATTATCCATGCATTCATACTTTTGCATGTCACATCTTATAAATAGCCAAGAAAGTCTCGCATTTTTTCCACACCAACACTCACTTCTTCCTCAACAACAACAACTCTTTTCATCTGCAACAACCTCTTTTATCTACACCAAACACTTTTTCAGCATTTACTCTGACAAGATGTCTCTCCTCACAATGGGTGAATCGCACAGAGGCACAATTGCAAACATAGCAACTTATGTAAGCATTTAATTCTTCTATTATTTGTCTAGAATACTTTTTAATAACGATACTTAATTTGTTGTTTAGCTTTTATAAAGTAACGTATTTTGTTGTTTCTTTTATATGATATTTCTAGGTTTCGAACTCGGGTCCACGGATATGTACACATGGACCCGATGATTCAACCGTATGTCAAACTCGCCGGTTTTGGACATATAAGCAAAATAATGTCTTGGTTGGTGGATAATAAATTCATTTTTGCGTTATGTGAAAGATGGTGTCCCGAGACACACACATTTTGGTTTTCAACCGGTGAATGTACCATGATGTTAGAAGACGCCTACATGTTGTAGATGAACTCAAATGAATCTTCAATAGTGTATCATATGAATGTTCACTTCACAAGCACTTAGTTTCATAAAAGTTGGCATTGGCCAAGTCCTTTGCATAAGGAGTGTTACCTAAATTCTAAATCCAATAGTCTCAGATCAAACCAACAGTCCACACAAGATGTTTTTTAGGGTTTTTGTTCTTATTATGTACATTGAGGTCAAAAGACCACACAAACAAACAAATATATATAAACACAAAATATCACAAAATATGGTCCAAATGGACAAAGTGAAAATGACATAAAAGTAAACAATTTGAATGGTATGAATAATGGCAAATGAATAAGGCGTAAAAATTAAAGTGCATTAAAAGTAAATGACTTGAAATTAAATGTTAGTTGTTAGTGAATTTAGAAGTTAGTATTGCTTTTGCTTTTCTTTTGTTTAAGTCATTCTTTGGAGAACACTCAACCCACTTATCACAATCAGAGATCCTTGAACCAAGACATCATCCAAAGGAAGGGAAAAAGGCCAAGTTTCCACACAATACCATGAAAGAGGGGAGACTTACAATCTCACTAACTAGAATGATATGCCTTTTGTGTCATAAATTTAGCGATATGTTAAGCAATCGTAATTGGACTTATGTAGAAGTCACAACTATTTGAGGTCGGGCAATAGAATTTTGGTGTTAATGCATGTTAGATACATAGTATAATGGACTATGCTCATGAAACATACCACACACAAAAAGAATATGCAAAATGGGGGACCTAATCTCATCCATACTCATGTTGATTTTACAATCAACTAGCCTTAGGATATGGAGATGTCATAGGTCCATGACATAAATGAATAAAGAAGGGGAATGAGATGAAGAGGGAGGAGGGATGGATCAAACACAAATTGGTCAAAGGAGGACTTTTACCAAATTAAGATCATTCATTCATTTTGGGAGATGGAATGTACATTCCATCAATCCCCTAAATCCAATGATCTTAACCTAGAAAAGTCAAATCAACCTTGACCAAGACCAACAACACAAGTCAAACTCACAAAGTCAAATAAAATGACTCTGCACAATTAATTTGGCATTTAAACAATTAAAAATAATAAAAATATGCATTAAATTAAATTATGGTTGGTCAATTTCCTAAAACCTCATCAAAACACCAAAGAAATGGCCATGAGATTTATCATAGGTCAAACAAGATCAAAGGACCTTGGAGAAAAAAATTCAGAAGGTTTGGAAACTTAAAAATATTTTTAAACAATTAAAAATATTCACAAAATCAATTAAATCATGAAAAATATTAATAATGATCCAAAAATAATTTATTTCAGAAAATGAAATAGGATTTTATTTAAATTTTTTGGGTGAAATTCTCATATTTTTTGGATCAATATTAAATTTAATATGAATTAATGAAAATAAAAGAAATAAAATGAAAATCAATTAAATCAGAAAAACGTGGACCACTTGATCTCCCTCATTAATTGAGGTGGCAGATCAAGTGGATGAAAACACGCTTTCCATGGTGCACACTAGGCAGCGTACCACACTGGTAGTCAAAAAGAATGCTCAAGATTAAAATGTATTGGCTTGATCATGTGGCTCAGAACTCATTCAGCACATCGCCGGAGCAAACCACCGGTCATCTTCTGCGATGACCCTGGCCGGATTGGTTCTCTCATCACCATCACATAAAATAAAAAAGAGGACATGATCTTAAAGAAAAAATGGTGTAGATCACGAATATGACCTCAATTCAACCTAACTCCAAGTATATTGAGAGGTACATGGAGTTGAAATTTGAGGTACATGAACTGAGTTGCTTCAATTTGACCTCAAAGCAACTCAATCTTCTTGCCTACATTAGTAGGAATTTAGACAACCAAGGATCCAAGAGAATTGATGAGAATTGAGAGAGAATTGAAGATAAGAAAAATCTGGAAAAATACCTTCAATGTTGTGCAGAACTTGATCTCTCTTGCTTCAATTCGTGTTTGATCTTGCTTATGGAGCTTGCAGAAGTAGATTAGGAATGGTACAAGACTTTGGATCCTGGAGTTTTTGAATCTCCAAACAGTGAGATTCAAACTCAAATTTCAAGTGAAATTTCTCAGGTTTTCCTTTCAATTGTAAGAGTTTCAAATGTGGGAGGCAAAGCTGGCGCGCAAGGGTCCTAAAAACTGATGCAATGGACCTCTATTTATAGCAAATACAAGTGATATTTGCACCTTTGAAAATTCTTCCAAATTTGGCAATGTGGAATGCATGCTTGCATGGGCATGTACAGGCCCATGAAGCAACTCAATTAGGTCCAAATGCATGTGAGATTGAGCCTGAATGTGGGTTGTGATGCAAGGCAAAAGTGTATTGATGTTTGAAGAATGATTCTTGCCAACTGATACAACCATATTCAGGCCATGCGCAGACCCCTCAAACCTTGTCCAAAATGGACGAATTTGGACTCTTTGGAAAGGTTAGATAAAGAGGAACAACTCTTATGTTGCACACTTTTCCATTTGGAGCTTGTATCATGATGAATTTTGAGGTGGAAGTTTGGAAATTTCAACATGTCAAAATATTTTCTAAGTGTTAAGCCACATGTTCAATTATTCCACCTTGGCTAACTTTTTATGTGAGCTTCAAATGAGAAAAGTGTCTTCATCAAAGTTGTAGATATTTCAAACACTTTCAAAATGGTCACAAATGTGACCTCATTTGGATTTGGGATGAATGAGTTATACATTTTTGAAGTTGAGGAAAATCACTTGTTCAATGGTATTGGTCCAAAATGACCTATAATGTATCCTCGTATCACATGCTCGTAAAAGTTGATTTAGATCTTCCTCCAAACATAAAAGTTGAATTATACACCTTGAATTTGATTGTTAAACTTGAAAATATTTCATCTCATAAAAATTGAGCAAGTTATGGCCTTGGGAAGTTGACTTTCAAATTAGGGTTTAAACAAAATGACCTATAATCTTTCAACATAAAAAATGACTTTCCAAGCAAAACTGGCTCTATACCTCAACATGAAAGTTGTTTATAATGTCATTTAGAGTAATGTTTATCTTGGAATCATTTTCATATGATGAAAATTGCATGAGATAGGGTCTAGGGGAACCCAGTTTTGATCAGATGAATTCCTCTGGTCAACCACCACCAACCACCTTGCTAACTTGAAATTTTCTTGACTTTTTGGAATCATGGGAGATCATATATGCATAAGATGATGAATTTTAAAGTGTCCCTTGGAGTATTTGATCAATTGGTGAAGAAGCTTGTTGAAGAAGTTACTCAAGATACTCAGATAAACTAGGGTTTCCAAGGCAAACTAATTCCAAACTCTTGAAGAATGCTTGATCAAAATAACATGTAAATATCATGGGGACTCATATATGATGCCTAGAGCCATTGTGGATCATTTATTGGTTGAGCTCTTAGCAATGAGGGTCTTAAACCCTAGATGTGAACTTGATGGATCAAAGGTGATCATGTGCCTTCCTTACAAAATAGTTAGACAAATACAAAGACATATTTTGGTATTTTGGTTAGTAAATGATAAAAAACAAAGTATGATACAATCACATGGTGCTTGGTGATCTCTCCCAAAACAAACCCAATGAATAAAAGGGGTAAGGAGGATGCCAAGGTATGATCCCAATGCCAATGCATATGATGAGGATAGCATGAGGGATCTTAAGGTCAAAATTGGGGTCTTACAGCTGCCCCTATTTAAGGTCATTCTAACTGTAGGTGAAGGTTAAAATCTTCATATCGAATCAGTAGAATGGGCTTAAATAATAACATATAGAAACAAATTTTGGTCCCTAAGAGACCTCATGATGCATATGATATGATTTCTAAAATAAACTCTTTATGGGGAAATATTTCCACAAAGGAAAAGAAATAAGAGAGACCGAAAGTCCGCAGGAGGGTAATGCATTCCATAAGGAAAACTCACTAGGGAGACAGAGACTCTGGGGGATAAAGGGTTTTGCGTAGGCCAGGCTACGACTTAAAAGCTGCTGAGGGACTAGAGGAATTCCAATGAAGATGGAAAGACTCAGGCGGGGAAACGAAGGAACGTCTGCAGGGGAACATGTAAATCAAAATAAAACTGAAATACTCGAACCATGCAGGAAAAACGATTTCATTAAGGAAAAAAACGCACCCAACTCAACTGGGGAAGAAATAAACTTCAACACAGGAGGAGCAGAAATATATTATCCACTACCTATTACTGGGTAAGGAGATAATAAAATCTGACAGAGAGGACATCCGTTACCGGTTAGGGTAAACATATCAAGGATGACTCACTGAGGGCCGCCAGGAGATGTATTCATTACCGGTTACTGGGTAAGAATATACTTGCTGGGGAAAACTGAAAATAGGATTTACATCTACCGGCTACTGGGCAGAAGACCAAAAGGAGAGAATATTTGTCACTAGTTAAAGTGATCATATCAAGGATAGACTCAAAGAAAATCCGTCATCGGTTAAGATGAACATATCAAGGATAGACTTGCTTGGGGATGTTAAGGAGGATACCCGTCATCGGTTAAGATGAACATATCAAGGATAAACCACCTGAACAAAAAGTAAGAATTACATCTATCGAACGCTGGATAGAATAGCATCAAAGAGAAATATATGTCACCGGTTAAGATGAACATATCAAGGATAGACTTCGAGGGGAAGAATAGGAATTACATCTATTAGTTACTAGATAGAATACCACAAAGAGGATATCCGTCACCGGTTAAAGTGAACATATCAAGGATAAACTCTACAAAGGGGAGAAAAACACAGGATTTACAACTACCGGTTGCTGGGCAGAAAACCGCAAAGAGAAGAAAACCAATCATCGGTTAGGATGAACATATCAAGGTTTAACCTTCCGGGAAATAAAATAGGGATTACAACTACCTTTTTACTGGGTAGAATACCAAAGATGAGAATATCCTTCACCGGTTAGGATGAACATATCAAGGATAGACTCAAAGTAGGGGAAGAAAATATCCGTCACCGGTTAGGATGAACATATCAAGGATATACTTCTTGGGGAAATGTGAAAACGAATCCGCTGGGGAGAGAAAGGTTACTTTTGTCGGTTATTGGACAAGAAGTAACAAACTGCCAACTAAGAAGAATATCACCAGTTATTGGGTAATAAACTCTCAATGGACCAAAAGCATCTATCTAGGTAAGATCTAGAAAGAAACGGTCAATTAAGACTCAACCCGATGAGGATATAACTCAAGGGGATGGTTCCATCCAGATAATCAATTGGGGAGGAAACTGTTGCTGGAGACGATGAATCAAAACTGACCATTATGCTCAAGAATGTCTTCAAATCTGAAGATCAGCAGGATGCAGTTACTTGCCAAAATCCCTGTTTTTTGCATAAATTGCCCCAAGGTGGGGTACTCAATTTATCGGGATAAATCTTTCTGTTTTATGTCTCTAATTTTTGCCTAGATCTCCCTTTCGGGTTTCAATCCACCGAGACGCTCATTTTTGCCTAAGTCGTCCTTTCGGGTTTTCATCTTAGCGAGTTGTTCTTTTCTTTTTAGGCGAAGTATTTCTTGACTGCATCAGCATTCACAGGACGAGTGAACTCTTCACCATCCATAGTTGTAAGAATCAAAGCACCTCCTGAAAAGGCTTTCTTAAAAACATATCTTCATAATTAGGAGTCCATTTGCCTCTAGAATCTGGTTTGAAAGATAAGATCTTCTCGAGCACAAGGTCACCTTCTCTGAACACACGAGGTTTAACCTTCTTGTCAAAAGCTTTCTTCATCTTCTGCTGATATAACTGACCAGGACACATGGCAGTCAATCTCTTTTCTTCAATCAAATTCAGCTGGTCATACCTGGTCTGACACCATTCAGCCTCAGTCAACTTGGCTTCCATCAATACACGCAATGATGGGATCTCAACCTCTACAAGGAGCACTACTTCCATGCCATATACAAGAGAGAAAGGGGTTGCCCCTGTTGAAGTGTGTAAGACCCCAATTTTGGGCCCTAAGATCCCTCATGGCCCATATCATATCATGTCATAGCCTCAAGGATCATTGCATGCCCTAGCTTCCCTCCTAGTGGGTGGGTGCCTTGTGAGTTTGTTTCTTGATCACCAAGCATGTCTTGCATTTGTATATCTTTGCTTTTCATATGTCTACTAACCAAAAAGTACAAAAATATTGTCATCTAACCATGTTACTTGCAGCTGAAGCAATCATCAGCCAACTAGGTCAAAATCAGTCAAAATCAGGCATTGCAGTGGATGGTGGCCATTCTTGCATAATTTGGGCACCATGATCAATAATCAAGAGTCCATACATGTTGTGACATCATTTGGAACCAAGATCTCAAGGAATTAGGGTTTGGAATTCATCAGAAGGTGCTTCAGTCAAGCAAAACCCTAGAAAGTCAAACTTGGTCAACTGTGGATTTAATCAGTGATTTGGTGATGGGATTTGGTCTGAGAGGTCTCATTCATGCTTATATAAGCTTCATATATCATGTCAAGCATCCACAGTGAAGAAAATAAAGTCAGACAAGAAATTTCCAGAAATAGAAAGTTGACCTGTAATTCAAATTTGCCAAAAATGGAAACTTCTTGATCTTAAACTTACATCATGATACAAGCTTCAAATGAATTTTTGCCCAACATGAAAGTTGAATATCTTGTTCTCCCATTTCCAAAAAGTCCAAGAACTCTCAATTCCCATGTATGGTTGGCAAGTTATGATCAATTCATTTTCACAAATTTGTGAACTTCAAAGGGCCATATCTCATGAACCATTTGGCCAATTTTGGTGGGGTTTTTTCCTACAAGCTCTATTTGTTCCCCTCTTTCCAAAAATACATTCATCATTCACCAAAACCACACCATGCAAAATGGCATTTTTGGACTTGTCTTATTTAAATTCAAGTGTGGAGAAAAGTTGACTTTTTGATTTAGCAATTTTTACTCATTTGGCCATTTGGGATTTGTTTGAAATGTTATTTGACACTTGTTTGAGGCCTAAACTCGGCCAGAATGCACACCCCATGTGCAAGTGGATGAAAAACTTAGCAAATGGCAAAACCACTTCATTTGTGATAAACATGATTAGCATTGGTTTAGCCAAGTTAAAACAGAGATATATAACTTCATTTTTCTACAATTGCAACCCTAGCTAGCAGCCATAACACACAGAAAAACTCTCTCCTCTCAAAAACATTCTCCTTGCATTTGAGAAAATTTCTGCTGAAACTTCAAAAGAGCTCGAGCCACCTGGCCAACATTTAGAAGCATTTTCAAGCACAAAACACCAACTGTAATAGCAACTCGTGTTCTGTTTTTCAAAGAACCCTTCCATGGCAGATTTTGAATCGGTTTGTTTCAAGCATCACTAAGTTAAAATCATTCAACCACACCTCTTTTGGAAGCTTTGTGGACCGCTGTTCGAGCTTGTATCATCAAAACAACAGCTGTCTCCTCCATTTCTTCCAAATCAAGTACCATTAGTTGCTTAAGTTCTTTGAACTTGCTTTGCTTTGCTATATAGCAATTTGCTTTGAGGTATAATTCCTTTTTCTTCATGTAGTCTGGAAGACCTGGCCTGTTACTTGGCCAGGCAACTGTCTGAAGTCCTCCTTAAGAGGCAATGCTTGTGTGTGTTTATATTTGTCCCAAGCAGGAAAAGTCCTTTAAATAAGGCAATTGGTAGATCAAAGAGATAAGCAACCTATCTCCTACTATTCTGTGAGTCTTCTCCTTGCTCCCATTACATGGTTGTAGCATTGAGATCCAAGCCCAAGATCTATCGAGTCAATAATCTGTGGAGAGAGTTCCTACTTTCTGAACTCCCACACCTTCTGATATTCAATGCTCTCCCTGATCAGGGATAAGAGCAATGAGGCACACCCCTCATATCCTTTCATCTGCTTCACCTTAGCCCCTCAATGGTAAGGTTAAGAGCACCTGTGACCCTATTCCAGTTGGCTTCAATGCCTAACCCTTTTTGTATGAGCCTCCTTGTTTGGTTATAGTATGTGCTGAATGCTTTCATTGATTGATTGTTTGATTCATATGCACATGTCTGCTTGCATGCTTTGTGCACTCATCATCATTTATTGCTCATTAATGCATAATCATCTCATTTGTCTTTGTGACATTATCATTGTTGTTTGCCCATTGAGGACAATTGTAAGACCATTCATTGGCTATTGCTCCTATGATATGGAAGTGAGTATAAGACCATCACCTTGGCCACTCATCTTATCTTTGCTTGATGCATTTGATTGTATGTGAGGATGCAATTGTAAGTCCCTGCAAGTTGGCATTTGCTTTCCTATGATCACATGTTGTTTTTGTTTGTTGTATGTGAGGATACAACTGTAAGTCCCTGCAAGTTGGCATTTGTATTCCTAGGACCATACTGTGGAGATTAGAGTAAGCCCAGACAGATTGGCATTTGACATCCATGTTTTGCTTTTCTTTGTTTATGTGAGGATGCAATTGTAAGTCCCTGCAAGTTGGCCTTTGCTTTCCTATGATCATATGTTGGATATTGGTATAAGTCCAGACAGATTGGCATCCGGTATCCAAGTTTCTTTTTGTTTTAGGAGATTAGTGTAAGACCATTGAGTGGCCTCTGATATCCCGTTCTGTTTTAGGAGATTGGTATAAGCCCAGTGATTGGCGTCCGATATCCGATTTTGTTGACTTTCTTGCTTGTTTGTTATTGCTTATTGCCCATTCCAAAGGACACACTTGAATCATCTTCTATATGATCTCAAGAGGTGAACCTTCTAAGAAGTTTCACAATCCATCTTCATCCATTCATCCCCATTATGTCCTAAACCTTTTCACACTTTGATTTCAAACTTGACATAGATATTGTGCAAACATCTTCATGTTTTTTTCAAACTAAAAACCTGGACCCCAAGTCCTTGACTTTTTTCAAACTCCATTTCATAACACTTCTCTGAATTAATCTTAATCATACTTTGACTCCACTTTCATAATCACAATCAATTAACTTCACCCATTCACTTGTTTTGGCTTTGTCCATTGTTAATCTTTTCATGCATTAGCCGTAGGTTTCAATTATCATTGTGGTTGATGTAAACCTCACCTTATCTTTAGTGAGTCGACAGTAAGACTTCCGTACTGAAAACAGGGCTAACCCCTCTAGTACGTCGAAGCTATCCTCGCATGGTGGATGTTGGTTTTGGTCGAGTGTTCTCCCATTGATAATGAAAAGCCTCAGTGCTTGTGTTTAAAATTGAATCCACCAACTTTTGGAAATCTTTTAGCCGAACTACGGCGTTTTGATCCTTACCTTTGATGGAAGGTACGTAGGCAGCGGGTTCATCCGTTCGAACACAAAAATAACTAACTTGTACATTCTTTTCTCATCATCCCAATCATGTTTGCACAATGTTTATGTCATAACAAATAACAATCTTATACAACAAGTGTGAAAAGGGCTCCCTAGGAGTACCTAGGACGTAGTGGGTGCCTAACACCTTCCCATTGCGTAATTTACCCCTTACCCAGACTCTCTGATCTTTTTATTAGTTTTCTATGTGTAAAACTTCTTAGGCTTTTGTTCGCTTTTTAGCCAGTCCTTTGGATAAATAAAAGTGCGATGGCGACTCGAAATTTCATTGTATACCTTGCTTATGATTTAATCAATAGATCATATAGCGACGAATACACCGCTACAGAAAAGTGGCGACTCTGCTGGGGAAATCTCACCAGAATCCTTGGTGGTATTGCCTACTTTTCACCCTTGTTGTGCTATATTATTATTTGTTATTTGACATATTTTTGTACAATTTGGGATCACTGTATTGATTGTAATGTTTGAATTGCTTGATATACAATTGCTGTTTGCTTTGGTGATCTGTGAGATGAGTTCTATACCCGAACTCGAGTGCACTCTAGGATAGGAGAATGGCATAGTCTTGTTGACTGGTGTGGAGTATTCCTTAGCCAGTTGACTTGCGAGTCCATTCACTTGGTGGAGGTCATGTTGGACTAATAATGTCACACAAGTTATTTGTGGTTAGGCATTATTCTTTCAATCATGTGCCGCAGAAGCCAAGGACCTTAGTTTACCAAACCCATCTTGGCCTATTTTTAGGACCGTAGTGCGGAGGTCGTTCAGATGTAAGTTCTGATACGATTGTTACGCGATACTACACTCATAAGAGTTTCTCTTGAGAATATTCTTGGAATACGAGTATTCGTTCCTCCGATAATATTCGAAAGATGGAACGATGATTATGGGAACCTCTGATAGAACATGTCTGGCAGGTTTAAACCCTAGTACACTCCCTCTGGGTGGTTCTTAACCGAGACTCCATGCTCGTGACTCTCAACAAACCCGTGATTCGTGGTTGAGTCGTTCAAACATTGTTAATATCAATGGATCCCGGATCAGGTGTAAAACCTAAAATCCACCAAAGCGGCTGGTTGATATTAAGGATGTTCGAGCTGGTTCATGTACCGTTAATATCAATGGAACTTGGGTGTCGATAAGGTGAAAACCTAAATCCACCAAAATGGATGATTGATATTAGGGATACATATGAGCTTTCCCACGACCTTTGTTTGGTGTGTCTTGCTTGATCCTTGAGTGTGTTTGTTGCATTCATGCATTCATGCATTCATCCGCATCCATATCATCAGAAAAAAGAAAATTTTCAAGGAACTCAAAGGAGTTTATTTGCAAAATTTTCAAACATGAAAAAACCGGGAAAATTTTTTCACCTGATATATCTGATGAGATATTCTCATGTATGATCAAAATGCTTCGATATTTCAAAGTTTGCAAATAAAACCCTTGAGTTTCTTTGAAATGAAAAACAAGCATATGCACAAACACTTCATGCATCATTTGCATAAGCAGTGTTTTGTTCCGGTCTCCCGTCCTGTGGTCTGACCCTGCGATCTTCATTTATTTTGAAGACGCACTTTGCCGGTATTATACCAAAGCCATCTCTGCCAGATTGATGGATCATCCTGAGCAAGAGAATTGTGAATTCAGAGAGATTTTTGCCAGACTATGTGCTTTTGATGGATTTATTCCTGGTTAACCAATCCCGGGCTGGCATTGGCTACTGTTCTGGGGCATATAATGAGCAAGGTTTGTTCAAGAGTGGAGGATTCATTCATGATGATCAACCTGAAGAAGAGGAAGCTGCTGCTATCTTGGAAGAGGATGCAGAGGACCTGAACAATTTCATCATTCCTGGTGGTGTCTGCCACAATTGGGTCGCTGTGGATGTTCCTACGGTCATTCATAAGTCAGCGTGAATTGTTCACTTTGTTCAAAACCCTTCTCCCATGCCAAAAGGAGAAGTGATGACATTGTTGGCAGCATTTAAAACAATGATGTTTTCATTCAGTTAATGCATTGTTAAACATTTGTTTTTCCATTTGTTTTCACTTTTTGCTTTTTGCATGAAATCAGTGATCACAAAAAACCATGAAAAACAAGAAAACAACTTTTTCATCTGCATAATGGTTTGCTTGTTTAAAATTCAAAAGCTTTTCATTATCCAGAATCATTATGCAGGGATTTCTAAACCCATTGAACATAATGATCCAACGCCATCTCCCAATCTTGAATTCCTTGTATCTGAGGCAGAGGAAGATGATGTTGAAGGGGATTCCTGATGAGATTACCCGTCTTCTTGAGCACCAGAGAAGCTCATTCAGCTGTATCATGAGAATCAGCAAAACAGTCAAACTGGGGCATTGCAAATGCAATCAATGTAAAAAAAAAAAAAAAGAAGAAGAAAAGAAAGAGGGTGAAAAAGAATGAAAAAATCAAAAATCAGGAAAAAAATTTCAACATTTTTCCAAAAAGAAAAAAGAAAAAGTATACCCTCAAAGTCCCTAGTTGACTGATGCTGAATGGATTCAGAGTCGTTATGACCAACTGAATTTGATTGAAGAGATTGACTGCCATGTGTCATGGTCAGTTATATCAGCAGAGAATGAAGAAAGCATTCGACAAGAAGGTCAAGCCTCGTGTGTTCCGAGAAGGTGACCTTGTGCTCAAGAAAGTTTTGTCTTTCGCGCCCGATTCCAGGGGCAAGTGGACTCCAAACTACGAGGGTCCATATGTTGTTAAGAGAGCCTTTTCAGGCGGTGCTTTGATGCTTACAACAATAGATGGGGAGGATTTCACTCATCCTGTGAATTCAGATGCAGTCAAGAGATACTTTGCCTAGAAAAAAAAGTATATGCAAATGAAAAAACAGAATAGCTCGCTAAGTTGAAAACCCGAAAGGGCGGCTTAGGCAAAAATGAGCGTCTCGGTGGAGAACCCGCAAGGGTAATCCAGGCAAAAATTAGAGACTTGAAAGAAGAATATTTGCATCCCGCTAGATTGAGTACCTCACCCTGGGGCAATCTAGGCAAAAATTAGGGATTTGGCAAGTAACTACATCCTGACAAGACTTTCTGGTTTATTAGCCGTCATTTCGTCAGAAGATTCTCGATTCGTCGTTAACTGAAGCTTCGGATACATCGAGATTCAAATTGGTAGAGAAAGGATCATTATGTTCAATGTAGCCCTCTTCCAATATATATCACTGATTTCAAATTTGTACAGATCTATGGAGTCTTGCCATTTGCAGGCTACCATTCCATCAAATAAATTTGAGCTTTTTATCCAATTATTTGCATTCTTATTTGTTTCAATTCAACAAATGTTTTGCATGCTTTAAATTGATAAAATGTCATTGTTTTAAACAAATCAAATTTTTCAAAATTTTTGTTTTAAACAAAGTGAACATTCACAAGATTGAAAGGATACTCAAGAATATCTCAGTGCTCTCCCGAGGGTGGCATGATTTCCAACAGGTAAGACATTTGCTCATATTCCTGGTTTGGTTGTATCTCCTTTCTTCAGATCTTTGTTGGGGTTGTTCCTCAAACAAAGTTGTTGTTGGGGTTGTTCCCCAGTATAGTCGCAAGCAGAGTGTTGTTGAAGACTTCTTTTTCTCCAGCAACAGTTTTTCCCAGCATGGGTGTTTTCTTGTAGAAGTTTCGGCGGTTGATGGTTTGTCATCTTGGTGCCCCGTCACTTTCTCCAGTGGGTCGCCTGCCCCAGACTTTATTTGTCTCCTCAGCGCAGTCATGAGTAGAGCTGTTATTGATATCCCCATCGGATTTGCGAGCAGAGTTGTTGTCACTCTTCCCAGTGCAGTTGCCAGCGGAATTGTCTGTTTCCTCAGCACGATCGCTTTCTTTTTAAAGACTCGGTAAGTCAGTGGTTTGATACCCGGTACTTTACCTTTTCCCCGGCGAAGTCGTCTGCGGAATTGTTGCTATCTCTCCATCAGAGTTTTTCTCTTCAGCAGAGCAGGATTTATTTTCCTATTCAGTGGTTGATTTGGGTTGACATCCCAGTATATTGCAACCATCTTTTCCTCAGCGTAGTCTGCAGAATGTTTGTTGTGGCAGTTTCGCCTGTTGAATGCTCCTTCAATCCCCAGTATGGTCGGATGATGGCTCTAGCATCCCGAGAACGGATTGATTTCCTGACTATTTGTGATCCCCAGTAGAGTGGCTTATATTGCAGAATCTACTTGTTGTGATTAGTTTGCTATGTATATTCTCCCCAAGCGGAGTGGTTCGTTGCAGAATCTACTTGTTTTATCTGTCCTCCCTCAGTGGTTTGTTCCCAAGAGAGTAGCCGACAGTTTTTCCCCAGTAGAGTTGCTTATGCAGTTAGATTCTATTTGGATGATATCATTCTCCCTCAGTGGGTTATTCCCCAGCGGAGTTATGTGGAGTTGCTTCTACAGCGGTTCGTGCTTGTGCAACGCACTTCTTGTTTCTCAGTTGACATTGAGATCCCCTGCAGATATCTTGGGTTTTCTCTTGTTCTCCTACAGATTTGTCTTGGTGGCTGCTTTGCCCGTTGTGACTTTCTGTACCCTGATTGGGTCGTTTCCTGATATCTCTGACCCGCTGCTTCTTCAGTAGTACTCGTAGATCTTTGCTTCTCAGCATGAAGATCTCCGCAGATTGGCTCTCCAGTTGGTTTTTCCCCTGGAAGTATAATACCGGACGTTCGATTCCTGAACCTGTTTGTGTTAGAATTGTCTGTTTTGTCAGCATTCATCAAACATAAATCGCGCATATTCATGCATATTCATAAAACATTCAGATATTCATGTTGCATTTCTCGCCATATATCTTTTGTTTGTCGTGTCTTCTGCAACGGGTGATATAGATCTCTTTACAGATCTCCCCAAGCAGATGTCGGGTGTTATAAATCTCTCCATATAGAGTCAACCCCATAAGCAGAAAATGTTGTCTTTTCTTCTGCAGTTCCCCACTAAGATATATCCTCGTGGATGACGGTTTCTTCCGTTTCCTCCCAACACATATATTGGGATGGATTTTCCTATTTGAGTTATATCCTCATTAGGACGTGTCTTGATTCAGTCTGTCTTTTCGGATTATTCCCGAATTGGCTATTTGTCAGATATCTTGTGCTTCCCAGTGGGTTGTTCCCCAGCGGAATGTTTTTGGGCCTCTACCCTCATACCGGTAGTTATAAGTCCTATTCTTCCTGGCTTTCTTAACAGAATTTGTGGTTATACACCTTTTATTCTCCAGCCAGAGTTTTTGGTTTTCTACCTAACAGTCGGTAGTTGTAAATCCTATTTTCCTGCTCTTCAGCAGTTTGTGGTTTGTTATAAACCCTATCTTGGTTTTCCGTGCGGATTTGTGATTTGTTCTATCCCCACGCGGAGTTTTTGGTCTTCTACCCCGTATTCGGTAGATGTAAACCCTAATTTTGTGGTCACCTCCACCCTTTTGGCCCTCTGCCTACAAACCAGCAGTCGTAAGTCCTATCTTTGCGGTTTTTTCTACCTACAAACCGGTAGTTATAAACCCTGTTTTCTCCACTTGCAGAGTTAACTTTGTTGTTCATCCCAACCGATGACAATTTTCCTTGTGGTTATCTTCATCTAGTTCTTGATGTTGATTTTCCTTTGCTTGGATAAGTTGCTCAGATCAGCACTTATATCCCTAGCAAGTCTTTTGTGGATAATTGCCGTATGCTAGCAATTTTATCCCCATCGAGTCCTTTCACCTTGTGTCAGTGATTGTGTTCCCCGGATCATTGATTCTCACCATTGAATCCTCAGCAGATCGCCTTTCATTTACCCTTTTGTCGGTAATGTCTGTTGTTCCTTTTGTTTGGTCATCATTGTATACCTATTCTGGTATCCCGATGCCTTTCTTTTCGGATTTTATCCTATAAACAACCTACAACCCGGTTAAGGATAATCTTCCATGCGAGGTTGTTATTCACGTTTTGACGGCTATGAATAATATATCTCATGCGCTCTTTAGTTGGAATCCTTTGTTGATTTTCCCCAGCTGAGCAAGATTCGTATTCTTTGTAGAATCGAATATCCATCCTATAAACAAGTTTGCTTTCGCTCTCTTCAGGATGATGAGTGTTTTGGAAGTGAAATCCAATTCACGTTTCGGTAGATCACCTATTATATACCCAGTAACCGGTATCTCTGGTGTTTCTTACCATGCGAGTTTATTATCTACGTTCTGACGGTAATAGATAATATATCTCATGCGAGTATTCTTATCCACGGTCTGCCGGTAATGGATATTGTATCTCATGCACTCTTTGGGTTTGTGTCCCCAGTTGAGTAAGATTCGTTTTCCCGTTGTGGATTCGAATGTCCATCCTATAAACAAGTTTGCTTTCGCTCTCTTCAGGATGATGAGTGTTTTGGAAGTGAAATCCAATTCACGTTTCGGTAGATCACCTATTATATACCCAGTAACCGGTATCTCTGGTGTTTCTTACCATGCGAGTATTCTTATCCACGGTCTGTCGGTAATGGATATTATATCTCATGCACTCTTTGGGTTTGTGTCCCCAGTTGAGTAAGATTCGTTTTCCCGTTGTGGATTCGAATGTCCATCCTATAAACAAGTTTGCTTTCGCTCTCTTCAGGATGATGAGTGTTTTGGAAGTGAAATCCAATTCACGTTTCGGTAGATCACCTATTATATACCCAGTAACCAGTATCTCTGGTGTTTCTTACCATGCGAGTTTATTATCTACGTTCTGACGGTAATAGATAATATATCTCATGCGAGTTTCTTATCCACGGTCTGCCGGTAATGGATATTATATCTCATGCACTCTTTGGGTTTGTGTCCCCAGTTGAGTAAGATTCGTTTTCCCGTTGTGGATTCGAATGTCCATCCTATAAACAAGTCTGCTGTTCTAGCTTTCTTCAGGGTGATGAGTGTTTTGGAACACAAACCAATTCACGTCTTCGGATTTTATCCTATAAACAACCTACAACCCGGTTCAGGATAATTTTACTTTTGAGTATACTATCCACGGTATGCCGGTAATGGATATTATATCTCGTTCACTCTTGGGTCAATCTTTTGATTGTTTTCTCCGCAGAGTAAGATTCGTATTCCTTGTGGAATCGAATGTCCATCCTATAAACAAGTCTGCTGTTCTAGCTTTCTTCAGGGTGATGAATGTTTTGGAACCCAAACCAATTCACGTTTTCGGATTTTATCCTATAAACAACCTACAACCCGGTTCAGGATAACTTTCCATGCGAGTACATTATCTACGTTTTGACGGCTATAGATAATATATCTCATGCACTCTTTTGTCGAACACTTTGTTTGTTTCCCCAACTGAGTAAGATTTGCATTCTTTACAGAATCAAATATCCATCCTATAAACAAGTTCGCTTTCGCTCTCTTCAGGATGATGAGTGTTTTGGAACACACACCAATTCACGTCTTTGGTCGGTCACCTGTTACATACCTACAACCCGGTATCCTTGGTGTTCCTTCCTGAGTTTGTTACCCTTATACCGGTAACATCTCATTTGTTTGGTGCTTCCTCAGTGAAGTTTTCTGTTGCTTCTCCCCCAGGAGTCAGCTTGTGTCTTTCCAATGGATTTATTTTCCTTTGGAATTCTCTTTTTCCCCAGTGTGAGTCCTTCACTCCCCAGTGAGGTCTCCAATCTTTTTCTGTATTCCCTAATCAGAGTCGTGTCTTGTTCACGCTGTGTCAGTTTATCCCCAACTAGAGTCTTGTTAGAGTCTCTGTTCCTGGTGAGTGTACTACTCCGATGGATCGTCTTTTCTTCTGTGTGAATCATTTTCCCCACAGAATTTGTGTCTTTTGCATGCATACATTTGCATCATGAGGTCTCTTAGGGACCAAAATTTGTCTCATTACTGTTATTTAAGCCCATTCTACCGCGTCGAGATGAAGATTTCTAAACTTCACTTCTCCGGCTAGAATGACCTTAAATAGGGGCATCTGTAAGACCCCAATTTTGGGCCCTAAGATCCCTCATGGCCCATATCATATCATGTCATAGCCTCAAGGATCATTGCATGCCCTAGCTTCCCTCCTAGTGGGTGGGTGCCTTGTGAGTTTGTTTCTTGATCACCAAGCATGTCTTGCATTTGTATATCTTTGCTTTTCATATGTCTACTAACCAAAAAGTACAAAAATATTGTCATCTAACCATGTTACTTGCAGCTGAAGCAATCATCAGCCAACTAGGTCAAAATCAGTCAAAATCAGGCATTGCAGTGGATGGTGGCCATTCTTGCATAATTTGGGCACCATGATCAATAATCAAGAGTCCATACATGTTGTGACATCATTTGGAACCAAGATCTCAAGGAATTAGGGTTTGGAATTCATCAGAAGGTGCTTCAGTCAAGCAAAACCCTAGAAAGTCAAACTTGGTCAACTGTGGATTTAATCAGTGATTTGGTGATGGGATTTGGTCTGAGAGGTCTCATTCATGCTTATATAAGCTTCATATATCATGTCAAGCATCCACAGTGAAGAAAATAAAGTCAGACAAGAAATTTCCAGAAATAGAAAGTTGACCTGTAATTCAAATTTGCCAAAAATGGAAACTTCTTGATCTTAAACTTACATCATGATACAAGCTTCAAATGAATTTTTGCCCAACATGAAAGTTGAATATCTTGTTCTCCCATTTCCAAAAAGTCCAAGAACTCTCAATTCCCATGTATGGTTGGCAAGTTATGATCAATTCATTTTCACAAATTTGTGAACTTCAAAGGGCCATATCTCATGAACCATTTGGCCAATTTTGGTGGGGTTTTTTCCTACAAGCTCTATTTGTTCCCCTCTTTCCAAAAATACATTCATCATTCACCAAAACCACACCATGCAAAATGGCATTTTTGGACTTGTCTTATTTAAATTCAAGTGTGGAGAAAAGTTGACTTTTTGATTTAGCAATTTTTACTCATTTGGCCATTTGGGATTTGTTTGAAATGTTATTTGACACTTGTTTGAGGCCTAAACTCGGCCAGAATGCACACCCCATGTGCAAGTGGATGAAAAACTTAGCAAATGGCAAAACCACTTCATTTGTGATAAACATGATTAGCATTGGTTTAGCCAAGTTAAAACAGAGATATATAACTTCATTTTTCTACAATTGCAACCCTAGCTAGCAGCCATAACACACAGAAAAACTCTCTCCTCTCAAAAACATTCTCCTTGCATTTGAGAAAATTTCTGCTGAAACTTCAAAAGAGCTCGAGCCACCTGGCCAACATTTAGAAGCATTTTCAAGCACAAAACACCAACTGTAATAGCAACTCGTGTTCTGTTTTTCAAAGAACCCTTCCATGGCAGATTTTGAATCGGTTTGTTTCAAGCATCACTAAGTTAAAATCATTCAACCACACCTCTTTTGGAAGCTTTGTGGACCGCTGTTCGAGCTTGTATCATCAAAACAACAGCTGTCTCCTCCATTTCTTCCAAATCAAGTACCATTAGTTGCTTAAGTTCTTTGAACTTGCTTTGCTTTGCTATATAGCAATTTGCTTTGAGGTATAATTCCTTTTTCTTCATGTAGTCTGGAAGACCTGGCCTGTTACTTGGCCAGGCAACTGTCTGAAGTCCTCCTTAAGAGGCAATGCTTGTGTGTGTTTATATTTGTCCCAAGCAGGAAAAGTCCTTTAAATAAGGCAATTGGTAGATCAAAGAGATAAGCAACCTATCTCCTACTATTCTGTGAGTCTTCTCCTTGCTCCCATTACATGGTTGTAGCATTGAGATCCAAGCCCAAGATCTATCGAGTCAATAATCTGTGGAGAGAGTTCCTACTTTCTGAACTCCCACACCTTCTGATATTCAATGCTCTCCCTGATCAGGGATAAGAGCAATGAGGCACACCCCTCATATCCTTTCATCTGCTTCACCTTAGCCCCTCAATGGTAAGGTTAAGAGCACCTGTGACCCTATTCCAGTTGGCTTCAATGCCTAACCCTTTTTGTATGAGCCTCCTTGTTTGGTTATAGTATGTGCTGAATGCTTTCATTGATTGATTGTTTGATTCATATGCACATGTCTGCTTGCATGCTTTGTGCACTCATCATCATTTATTGCTCATTAATGCATAATCATCTCATTTGTCTTTGTGACATTATCATTGTTGTTTGCCCATTGAGGACAATTGTAAGACCATTCATTGGCTATTGCTCCTATGATATGGAAGTGAGTATAAGACCATCACCTTGGCCACTCATCTTATCTTTGCTTGATGCATTTGATTGTATGTGAGGATGCAATTGTAAGTCCCTGCAAGTTGGCATTTGCTTTCCTATGATCACATGTTGTTTTTGTTTGTTGTATGTGAGGATACAACTGTAAGTCCCTGCAAGTTGGCATTTGTATTCCTAGGACCATACTGTGGAGATTAGAGTAAGCCCAGACAGATTGGCATTTGACATCCATGTTTTGCTTTTCTTTGTTTATGTGAGGATGCAATTGTAAGTCCCTGCAAGTTGGCCTTTGCTTTCCTATGATCATATGTTGGATATTGGTATAAGTCCAGACAGATTGGCATCCGGTATCCAAGTTTCTTTTTGTTTTAGGAGATTAGTGTAAGACCATTGAGTGGCCTCTGATATCCCGTTCTGTTTTAGGAGATTGGTATAAGCCCAGTGATTGGCGTCCGATATCCGATTTTGTTGACTTTCTTGCTTGTTTGTTATTGCTTATTGCCCATTCCAAAGGACACACTTGAATCATCTTCTATATGATCTCAAGAGGTGAACCTTCTAAGAAGTTTCACAATCCATCTTCATCCATTCATCCCCATTATGTCCTAAACCTTTTCACACTTTGATTTCAAACTTGACATAGATATTGTGCAAACATCTTCATGTTTTTTTCAAACTAAAAACCTGGACCCCAAGTCCTTGACTTTTTTCAAACTCCATTTCATAACACTTCTCTGAATTAATCTTAATCATACTTTGACTCCACTTTCATAATCACAATCAATTAACTTCACCCATTCACTTGTTTTGGCTTTGTCCATTGTTAATCTTTTCATGCATTAGCCGTAGGTTTCAATTATCATTGTGGTTGATGTAAACCTCACCTTATCTTTAGTGAGTCGACAGTAAGACTTCCGTACTGAAAACAGGGCTAACCCCTCTAGTACGTCGAAGCTATCCTCGCATGGTGGATGTTGGTTTTGGTCGAGTGTTCTCCCATTGATAATGAAAAGCCTCAGTGCTTGTGTTTAAAATTGAATCCACCAACTTTTGGAAATCTTTTAGCCGAACTACGGCGTTTTGATCCTTACCTTTGATGGAAGGTACGTAGGCAGCGGGTTCATCCGTTCGAACACAAAAATAACTAACTTGTACATTCTTTTCTCATCATCCCAATCATGTTTGCACAATGTTTATGTCATAACAAATAACAATCTTATACAACAAGTGTGAAAAGGGCTCCCTAGGAGTACCTAGGACGTAGTGGGTGCCTAACACCTTCCCATTGCGTAATTTACCCCTTACCCAGACTCTCTGATCTTTTTATTAGTTTTCTATGTGTAAAACTTCTTAGGCTTTTGTTCGCTTTTTAGCCAGTCCTTTGGATAAATAAAAGTGCGATGGCGACTCGAAATTTCATTGTATACCTTGCTTATGATTTAATCAATAGATCATATAGCGACGAATACACCGCTACAGAAAAGTGGCGACTCTGCTGGGGAAATCTCACCAGAATCCTTGGTGGTATTGCCTACTTTTCACCCTTGTTGTGCTATATTATTATTTGTTATTTGACATATTTTTGTACAATTTGGGATCACTGTATTGATTGTAATGTTTGAATTGCTTGATATACAATTGCTGTTTGCTTTGGTGATCTGTGAGATGAGTTCTATACCCGAACTCGAGTGCACTCTAGGATAGGAGAATGGCATAGTCTTGTTGACTGGTGTGGAGTATTCCTTAGCCAGTTGACTTGCGAGTCCATTCACTTGGTGGAGGTCATGTTGGACTAATAATGTCACACAAGTTATTTGTGGTTAGGCATTATTCTTTCAATCATGTGCCGCAGAAGCCAAGGACCTTAGTTTACCAAACCCATCTTGGCCTATTTTTAGGACCGTAGTGCGGAGGTCGTTCAGATGTAAGTTCTGATACGATTGTTACGCGATACTACACTCATAAGAGTTTCTCTTGAGAATATTCTTGGAATACGAGTATTCGTTCCTCCGATAATATTCGAAAGATGGAACGATGATTATGGGAACCTCTGATAGAACATGTCTGGCAGGTTTAAACCCTAGTACACTCCCTCTGGGTGGTTCTTAACCGAGACTCCATGCTCGTGACTCTCAACAAACCCGTGATTCGTGGTTGAGTCGTTCAAACATTGTTAATATCAATGGATCCCGGATCAGGTGTAAAACCTAAAATCCACCAAAGCGGCTGGTTGATATTAAGGATGTTCGAGCTGGTTCATGTACCGTTAATATCAATGGAACTTGGGTGTCGATAAGGTGAAAACCTAAATCCACCAAAATGGATGATTGATATTAGGGATACATATGAGCTTTCCCACGACCTTTGTTTGGTGTGTCTTGCTTGATCCTTGAGTGTGTTTGTTGCATTCATGCATTCATGCATTCATCCGCATCCATATCATCAGAAAAAAGAAAATTTTCAAGGAACTCAAAGGAGTTTATTTGCAAAATTTTCAAACATGAAAAAACCGGGAAAATTTTTTCACCTGATATATCTGATGAGATATTCTCATGTATGATCAAAATGCTTCGATATTTCAAAGTTTGCAAATAAAACCCTTGAGTTTCTTTGAAATGAAAAACAAGCATATGCACAAACACTTCATGCATCATTTGCATAAGCAGTGTTTTGTTCCGGTCTCCCGTCCTGTGGTCTGACCCTGCGATCTTCATTTATTTTGAAGACGCACTTTGCCGGTATTATACCAAAGCCATCTCTGCCAGATTGATGGATCATCCTGAGCAAGAGAATTGTGAATTCAGAGAGATTTTTGCCAGACTATGTGCTTTTGATGGATTTATTCCTGGTTAACCAATCCCGGGCTGGCATTGGCTACTGTTCTGGGGCATATAATGAGCAAGGTTTGTTCAAGAGTGGAGGATTCATTCATGATGATCAACCTGAAGAAGAGGAAGCTGCTGCTATCTTGGAAGAGGATGCAGAGGACCTGAACAATTTCATCATTCCTGGTGGTGTCTGCCACAATTGGGTCGCTGTGGATGTTCCTACGGTCATTCATAAGTCAGCGTGAATTGTTCACTTTGTTCAAAACCCTTCTCCCATGCCAAAAGGAGAAGTGATGACATTGTTGGCAGCATTTAAAACAATGATGTTTTCATTCAGTTAATGCATTGTTAAACATTTGTTTTTCCATTTGTTTTCACTTTTTGCTTTTTGCATGAAATCAGTGATCACAAAAAACCATGAAAAACAAGAAAACAACTTTTTCATCTGCATAATGGTTTGCTTGTTTAAAATTCAAAAGCTTTTCATTATCCAGAATCATTATGCAGGGATTTCTAAACCCATTGAACATAATGATCCAACGCCATCTCCCAATCTTGAATTCCTTGTATCTGAGGCAGAGGAAGATGATGTTGAAGGGGATTCCTGATGAGATTACCCGTCTTCTTGAGCACCAGAGAAGCTCATTCAGCTGTATCATGAGAATCAGCAAAACAGTCAAACTGGGGCATTGCAAATGCAATCAATGTAAAAAAAAAAAAAAAAGAAGAAAAGAAAGAGGGTGAAAAAGAATGAAAAAATCAAAAATCAGGAAAAAAATTTCAACATTTTTCCAAAAAGAAAAAAGAAAAAGTATACCCTCAAAGTCCCTAGTTGACTGATGCTGAATGGATTCAGAGTCGTTATGACCAACTGAATTTGATTGAAGAGATTGACTGCCATGTGTCATGGTCAGTTATATCAGCAGAGAATGAAGAAAGCATTCGACAAGAAGGTCAAGCCTCGTGTGTTCCGAGAAGGTGACCTTGTGCTCAAGAAAGTTTTGTCTTTCGCGCCCGATTCCAGGGGCAAGTGGACTCCAAACTACGAGGGTCCATATGTTGTTAAGAGAGCCTTTTCAGGCGGTGCTTTGATGCTTACAACAATAGATGGGGAGGATTTCACTCGTCCTGTGAATTCAGATGCAGTCAAGAGATACTTTGCCTAGAAAAAAAAGTATATGCAAATGAAAAAACAGAATAGCTCGCTAAGTTGAAAACCCGAAAGGGCGGCTTAGGCAAAAATGAGCGTCTCGGTGGAGAACCCGCAAGGGTAATCCAGGCAAAAATTAGAGACTTGAAAGAAGAATATTTGCATCCCGCTAGATTGAGTACCTCACCCTGGGGCAATCTAGGCAAAAATTAGGGATTTGGCAAGTAACTACATCCTGACAAGACTTTCTGGTTTATTAGCCGTCATTTCGTCAGAAGATTCTCGATTCGTCGTTAACTGAAGCTTCGGATACATCGAGATTCAAATTGGTAGAGAAAGGATCATTATGTTCAATGTAGCCCTCTTCCAATATATATCACTGATTTCAAATTTGTACAGATCTATGGAGTCTTGCCATTTGCAGGCTACCATTCCATCAAATAAATTTGAGCTTTTTATCCAATTATTTGCATTCTTATTTGTTTCAATTCAACAAATGTTTTGCATGCTTTAAATTGATAAAATGTCATTGTTTTAAACAAATCAAATTTTTCAAAATTTTTGTTTTAAACAAAGTGAACATTCACAAGATTGAAAGGATACTCAAGAATATCTCAGTGCTCTCCCGAGGGTGGCATGATTTCCAACAGGTAAAACATTTGCTCATATTCCTGGTTTGGTTGTATCTTCTTTCTTCAGATCTTTGTTGGGGTTGTTCCTCAAACAAAGTTGTTGTTGGGGTTGTTCCCCAGTATAGTCGCAAGCAGAGTGTTGTTGAAGACTTCTTTTTCTCCAGCAACAGTTTTTCCCAGCATGGGTGTTTTCTTGTAGAAGTTTCGGCGGTTGATGGTTTGTCATCTTGGTGCCCCGTCACTTTCTCCAGTGGGTCGCCTGCCCCAGACTTTATTTGTCTCCTCAGCGCAGTCATGAGTAGAGCTGTTATTGATATCCCCATCGGATTTGCGAGCAGAGTTGTTGTCACTCTTCCCAGTGCAGTTGCCAGCGGAATTGTCTGTTTCCTCAGCACGATCGCTTTCTTTTTAAAGACTCGGTAAGTCAGTGGTTTGATACCCGGTACTTTACCTTTTCCCCGGCAAAGTCGTCTGCGGAATTGTTGCTATCTCTCCATCAGAGTTTTTCTCTTCAGCAGAGCAGGATTTATTTTCCTATTCAGTGGTTGATTTGGGTTGACATCCCAGTATATTGCAACCATCTTTTCCTCAGCGTAGTCTGCAGAATGTTTGTTGTGGCAGTTTCGCCTGTTGAATGCTCCTTCAATCCCCAGTATGGTCGGATGATGGCTCTAGCATCCCGAGAACGGATTGATTTCCTGACTATTTGTGATCCCCAGTAGAGTGGCTTATATTGCAGAATCTACTTGTTGTGATCAGTTTGCTATGTATATTCTCCCCAAGCGGAGTGGTTCGTTGTAGAATCTACTTGTTTTATCTGTCCTCCCTCAGTGGTTTGTTCCCAAGAGAGTAGCCGACAGTTTTTCCCCAGTAGAGTTGCTTATGCAGTTAGATTCTATTTGGATGATATCATTCTCCCTCAGTGGGTTATTCCCCAGCGGAGTTATGTGGAGTTGCTTCTACAGCGGTTCGTGCTTGTGCAACGCACTTCTTGTTTCTCAGTTGACATTGAGATCCCCTGCAGATATCTTGGGTTTTCTCTTGTTCTCCTACAGATTTGTCTTGGTGGCTGCTTTGCCCGTTGTGACTTTCTGTACCCTGATTGGGTCGTTTCCTGATATCTCTGACCCGCTGCTTCTTCAGCAGTACTCGTAGATCTTTGCTTCTCAGCATGAAGATCTCCGCAGATTGGCTCTCTAGTTGGTTTTTCCCCTGGAAGTATAATACCGGACGTTCGATTCCTGAACCTGTTTGTGTTAGAATTGTCTGTTTTGTCAGCATTCATCAAACATAAATCGTGCATATTCATGCATATTCATAAAACATTCAGATATTCATGTTGCATTTCTCGCCATATATCTTTTGTTTGTCGTGTCTCCTGCAACGGGTGATATAGATCTCTTTACAGATCTCCCCAAGCAGATGTCGGGTGTTATAAATCTCTCCATATAGAGTCAACCCCATAAGCAGAAAATGTTGTTTTTTCTTCTGCAGTTCCCCACTAAGATATATCCTCGTGGATGACGGTTTCTTCCGTTTCCTCCCAACACATATATTGGGATGGATTTTCCTATTTGAGTTATATCCTCATTAGGACGTGTCTTGATTCAGTCTGTCTTTTCGGATTATTCCCGAATTGGCTATTTGTCAGATATCTTGTGCTTCCCAGTGGGTTGTTCCCCAGCGGAATGTTTTTGGGCCTCTACCCTCATACCGGTAGTTATAAGTCCTATTCTTCCTGGCTTTCTTAACAGAATTTGTGGTTATACACCTTTTATTCTCCAGCCAGAGTTTTTGGTTTTCTACCTAACAGTCGGTAGTTGTAAATCCTATTTTCCTGCTCTTCAGCAGTTTGTGGTTTGTTATAAACCCTATCTTGGTTTTCCGTGCGGATTTGTGATTTGTTCTATCCCCACGCGGAGTTTTTGGTCTTCTACCCCGTATTCGGTAGATGTAAACCCTAATTTTGTGGTCACCTCCACCCTTTTGGCCCTCTGCCTACAAACCAGCAGTCGTAAGTCCTATCTTTGCGGTTTTTTCTACCTACAAACCGGTAGTTATAAACCCTGTTTTCTCCACTTGCAGAGTTAACTTTGTTGTTCATCCCAACCGATGACAATTTTCCTTGTGGTTATCTTCATCTAGTTCTTGATGTTGATTTTCCTTTGCTTGGATAAGTTGCTCAGATCAGCACTTATATCCCTAGCAAGTCTTTTGTGGATAATTGCCGTATGCTAGCAATTTTATCCCCATCGAGTCCTTTCACCTTGTGTCAGTGATTGTGTTCCCCGGATCATTGATTCTCACCATTGAATCCTCAGCAGATCGCCTTTCATTTACCCTTTTGTCGGTAATGTCTGTTGTTCCTTTTGTTTGGTCATCATTGTATACCTATTCTGGTATCCCGATGCCTTTCTTTTCGGATTTTATCCTATAAACAACCTACAACCCGGTTAAGGATAATCTTCCATGCGAGGTTGTTATTCACGTTTTGACGGCTATGAATAATATATCTCATGCGCTCTTTAGTTGGAATCCTTTGTTGATTTTCCCCAGCTGAGCAAGATTCGTATTCTTTGTAGAATCGAATATCCATCCTATAAACAAGTTTGCTTTCGCTCTCTTCAGGATGATGAGTGTTTTGGAAGTGAAATCCAATTCACGTTTCGGTAGATCACCTATTATATACCCAGTAACCGGTATCTCTGGTGTTTCTTACCATGCGAGTTTATTATCTACGTTCTGACGGTAATAGATAATATATCTCATGCGAGTATTCTTATCCACGGTCTGCCGGTAATGGATATTGTATCTCATGCACTCTTTGGGTTTGTGTCCCCAGTTGAGTAAGATTCGTTTTCCCGTTGTGGATTCGAATGTCCATCCTATAAACAAGTTTGCTTTCGCTCTCTTCAGGATGATGAGTGTTTTGGAAGTGAAATCCAATTCACGTTTCGGTAGATCACCTATTATATACCCAGTAACCGGTATCTCTGGTGTTTCTTACCATGCGAGTATTCTTATCCACGGTCTGCCGGTAATGGATATTATATCTCATGCACTCTTTGGGTTTGTGTCCCCAGTTGAGTAAGATTCGTTTTCCCGTTGTGGATTCGAATGTCCATCCTATAAACAAGTTTGCTTTCGCTCTCTTCAGGATGATGAGTGTTTTGGAAGTGAAATCCAATTCACGTTTCGGTAGATCACCTATTATATACCCAGTAACCAGTATCTCTGGTGTTTCTTACCATGCGAGTTTATTATCTACGTTCTGACGGTAATAGATAATATATCTCATGCGAGTTTCTTATCCACGGTCTGCCGGTAATGGATATTATATCTCATGCACTCTTTGGGTTTGTGTCCCCAGTTGAGTAAGATTCGTTTTCCCGTTGTGGATTCGAATGTCCATCCTATAAACAAGTCTGCTGTTCTAGCTTTCTTCAGGGTGATGAGTGTTTTGGAACACAAACCAATTCACGTCTTCGGATTTTATCCTATAAACAACCTACAACCCGGTTCAGGATAATTTTCCTTTTGAGTATACTATCCACGGTATGCCGGTAATGGATATTATATCTCGTTCACTCTTGGGTCAATCTTTTGATTGTTTTCTCCGCAGAGTAAGATTCGTATTCCTTGTGGAATCGAATGTCCATCCTATAAACAAGTCTGCTGTTCTAGCTTTCTTCAGGGTGATGAATGTTTTGGAACCCAAACCAATTCACGTTTTCGGATTTTATCCTATAAACAACCTACAACCCGGTTCAGGATAACTTTCCATGCGAGTACATTATCTACGTTTTGACGGCTATAGATAATATATCTCATGCACTCTTTTGTCGAACACTTTGTTTGTTTCCCCAACTGAGTAAGATTTGCATTCTTTACAGAATCAAATATCCATCCTATAAACAAGTTCGCTTTCGCTCTCTTCAGGATGATGAGTGTTTTGGAACACACACCAATTCACGTCTTTGGTCGGTCACCTGTTACATACCTACAACCCGGTATCCTTGGTGTTCCTTCCTGAGTTTGTTACCCTTATACCGGTAACATCTCATTTGTTTGGTGCTTCCTCAGTGAAGTTTTCTGTTGCTTCTCCCCCAGGAGTCAGCTTGTGTCTTTCCAATGGATTTATTTTCCTTTGGAATTCTCTTTTTCCCCAGTGTGAGTCCTTCACTCCCCAGTGAGGTCTCCAATCTTTTTCTGTATTCCCTAATCAGAGTCGTGTCTTGTTCACGCTGTGTCAGTTTATCCCCAACTAGAGTCTTGTTAGAGTCTCTGTTCCTGGTGAGTGTACTACTCCGATGGATCGTCTTTTCTTCTGTGTGAATCATTTTCCCCACAGAATTTGTGTCTTTTGCATGCATACATTTGCATCATGAGGTCTCTTAGGGACCAAAATTTGTCTCATTACTGTTATTTAAGCCCATTCTACCGCGTCGAGATGAAGATTTCTAAACTTCACTTCTCCGGCTAGAATGACCTTAAATAGGGGCATCTGTAAGACCCCAATTTTGGGCCCTAAGATCCCTCATGGCCCATATCATATCATGTCATAGCCTCAAGGATCATTGCATGCCCTAGCTTCCCTCCTAGTGGGTGGGTGCCTTGTGAGTTTGTTTCTTGATCACCAAGCATGTCTTGCATTTGTATATCTTTGCTTTTCATATGTCTACTAACCAAAAAGTACAAAAATATTGTCATCTAACCATGTTACTTGCAGCTGAAGCAATCATCAGCCAACTAGGTCAAAATCAGTCAAAATCAGGCATTGCAGTGGATGGTGGCCATTCTTGCATAATTTGGGCACCATGATCAATAATCAAGAGTCCATACATGTTGTGACATCATTTGGAACCAAGATCTCAAGGAATTAGGGTTTGGAATTCATCAGAAGGTGCTTCAGTCAAGCAAAACCCTAGAAAGTCAAACTTGGTCAACTGTGGATTTAATCAGTGATTTGGTGATGGGATTTGGTCTGAGAGGTCTCATTCATGCTTATATAAGCTTCATATATCATGTCAAGCATCCACAGTGAAGAAAATAAAGTCAGACAAGAAATTTCCAGAAATAGAAAGTTGACCTGTAATTCAAATTTGCCAAAAATGGAAACTTCTTGATCTTAAACTTACATCATGATACAAGCTTCAAATGAATTTTTGCCCAACATGAAAGTTGAAGATCTTGTTCTCCCATTTCCAAAAAGTCCAAGAACTCTCAATTCCCATGTATGGTTGGCAAGTTATGATCAATTCATTTTCACAAATTTGTGAACTTCAAAGGGCCATATCTCATGAACCATTTGGCCAATTTTGGTGGGGTTTTTTCCTACAAGCTCTATTTGTTCCCCTCTTTCCAAAAATACATTCATCATTCACCAAAACCACACCATGCAAAATGGCATTTTTGGACTTGTCTTATTTAAATTCAAGTGTGGAGAAAAGTTGACTTTTTGATTTAGCAATTTTTACTCATTTGGCCATTTGGGATTTGTTTGAAATGTTATTTGACACTTGTTTGAGGCCCAAACTCGGCCAGAATGCACACCCCATGTGCAAGTGGATGAAAAACTTAGCAAATGGCAAAACCACTTCATTTGTGATAAACATGATTAGCATTGGTGGCGACTCTTTTTACCATTTTCTTTTTGTACTTGGTCCATCGCTAGTTAAGTGTATTTCAAAGTGGATGAATAACGCACGGTGGCGACTCTTCTGTCATTTTCTTTGTTGCGGTTGTTGTTGTTGACGTTGATTTTGATATTGATGTTGTTGTTGTTGAATTGGTATTGTTTGCTGATTATAGTTAAGTGTATTTTGATATCAGCCAGCTCTTTTTGTACTTGGTCCATCGCTAGTTAAGTGTATTTCAAAGTGGATGAATAACGCACGGTGGCAACTCTTCTGTCATTTTCTTTCGCCGGTTGTTTTTTTCGCGCACTGTATTTTTCAGGTTGCTACAGCTGGCGACTCTGCTGGGGACACTAAGAAGTTGACCTCTTGCCGGTCCATCTTCCCTAAGCGAGTCCCTCCTAGCTTTTGCGATTTTCTTGTTTATTGGGTGTTCATGCTTTTGTACATTTATTACTTACCTGCTTGCATTCATCTGCTGTATATGTTGGATCTGTTTGTTTGTTTGTTGGGATGGGGTGTTCCATGAGAGATAAGCCCATTACCCAGGCTTGAGTGTACACACAGGTTTTAGAGTGGATAATCATGAGGCTTGCGTGGCATGTTGCTACGTTAAGTCGTTCGTGAAGAACCACACCCAGACGAGGTTTCTTTTGGATATATTATGTCTTACGGGTGTTCCGTAACGACAGGATGTTCCTCTAGAAATCGTCGACTTTGGTGACCATTTCCCGAGAACTCAGTCGAGGCCTCTCCTCCGAGACGTGATTATGTTAGCTCTGGTAGGCGCATTCTCGCTGCTCAATCCGAGGATCCCGAGACTGGGAACTTGCTATTAGGATGTCCTGTTGAGGGGAGTCAATAGAGGTCTTTTGTCCCGTAATAATACCAAACCTTCAGTGGTAAACGTATTATTCGCGACTGAAGGGCTGAAGCTGACGAACTTCTGTTCTTAGAACCTACCAGTGAGGGGCGGGCTAAATTCAGGAAACCTTAACCTCCAACCAACCCGGTTTTTTGGAGCAGAGTTTTGGTCTTGTATTATATTCCTCAGTGAATTTCTCTCCAGGCAGTGCAACCTGACAGATGTTCAAGCGGATCCATCAATTCTGATTGACATGCCTTTGCATTGCATAACATCATCTGCATATTTGCATCCAACATCTCATGCTTATTCATTTGCAGGGTATTCCCTTTCAAAACGGGGGTGCCTTAAAACTGAACAAGCAGTGCATCGCATACCATGCATATTAACCCTTGTCTGTTTTGCAGGTGTCACCGCAGTGTCTAATGTTTGTTCCCTGTATCAGGCAGTTATTGGTCCCAAGCGAGTCCACAGGTACCCGACAAAGGAAAATCGTCCATAGCTAGCGATGGACCAAGTACAAAAAGAGCTGGCTGATATGCGTGAAAGGATGGATCAGTTCATGACATTGATGACTGGTATAGCAGAAGGCCAGGAAAAGTTGAGGGAATTGGTTGAGCAACCGAGGCCCGATTCGGAGGCGGAGATACCAAATGTTGAGGGAAACCCTGGTAACCCTGGGAACACTGATAACCCTGTGAACACTGGTAACGCGGGTAACGTAAATGCTGATGGAAACCCGGGTAATGTTGGCAACACAGGGAATGTTGGAAATGGTATTGGCGGAAGGTACAATGTGAATCAAGGAATTCGGATTAACGGGCGCCCCGTTACTGAAGATTATCAGTATGATCAATTTTCTTTGCACGACGAGGCCCTCGAGACCACTCGCCGTATGGATGAGCTTGCTGAGAAGCTCAAATCTTTGGAGTCTCAAAATTCCTTAGGCTTTGATGTCACAAATCTTGGTCTGGTTCAGGGAGTAAGGATTCCTCACAAGTTCAAACCCCCTACTTTTGAGAAATACAACGGGGCTTCTTGCCCACACACTCATCTCCAATCTTATCTGGGAAGGTTGGGAGCTCACACGAAAGATGAAAAGCTGTGGATGTACTATTTTGAAGACAGTCTAACTGGAGCTTCTCGTGAATGGTATTCTCATTTGTCTCGTACTACCATCAAAAGCTGGAAAGACTTGGCAGAGGCTTTTGTCAAGCAATATCAATACAACTTGGACATGGCTCCAAATTGAACCTTGTTGCAAGGTATGTCTCAGACTGCCAAGGAAACCTTTAGAGAGTATGCTCAGCGTTGAAGACAGATTGCTGCGTCCGTCCAACCCCCTATGTCTGAAAGGGAGATGGCGGACATGTTCATGAACACTCTTCAAGGCAATTATATTGAGAGATTGGCTGCTTTCCCGTCAATCAGCTTTGCTGAGATAGTAATTGCTGGAGAAAGAATCGAGAGTCTGTTGAAGATGGGCCGAATTCAAGACAATAGTGCTTCCAACTCATCAGGTCCCAAGAGACCGTTTGCTGGTAATGGTCAGCGAAGAAAAGAAGGCGAGGCAAGCGTTGTGTATGCCGGAAGAGGCAGGGGTAGAGGACGCCCTAATTATTATCAAGATCAAGTGGCCGCAGTCACTATTCCAACACCTGTTCCTCAACCGCAATATCATCCGCAACAACAACCCAGGTACAACAATCAACAACAAGGAGGTAATCCGGGTCAGCAGAGACACTATCAACAACGTCCAAGGCAGACGGACCGGGTCATCGAGCCAATCCCAATGCCTTATTCAATATTACTTCCCAAGCTGATTGACATGAATCTGGTTACGTTGAGAACTCTGGCCCCACCAATCGATCCCAATAATTTGCCTAGAGGTTATGATGTCAACGCCAGATGTGCTTTTCACTCCAACGCACCTGGCCATACTACAGATAATTGCAAGGCTCTCCAGTTAAAGGTACAAGATTTGAGAGATACCCAGGCTATCAATTTTTCTCCGGTGCCTAATGTTATCCAAAACCCGATGCCAACTCACGGCGGGCAGAGGATTAATGCTGTTGATAGTGGGGAAACTTTGAATTTGGTTTCTGATGTGGCTAAAGTGAAGACTTCGCTATCGGTAGTTAAAGACCGACTTTTGAAAGGACAGATTTTCTCGGGCTGTGGGGAAGAGTGCAGAAATTGTCAAGATGCCGAAAACGGATGTGATAGTTTGAGAAGGGGTATTCAGCAACTGATAGATGAAGGTTGTCTTCAGTTCGATCGGGCCCGTCCAGTGAAGAATGATGTATCGACGGTGACGTTTTATTTCACTCCTGAAAAAATATATGTTCCCGAGAGACTCGCTCCGACAACAATATATTTCCCAGAAAGTACAGAACCAGCAGCGGTGAACATCGAAAGTTCAACACCAGTTGCAATTTACTCTGATAGCCCTCAACCGACTTTGGTTGGTCCGATCACCATCACAATACCAGGACCCGTTCCGTATGAGAAAGACAGTGCTATCCCGTGGCACTATGGGCCTGATATCTACTGCCAGGGGCAGAAAGTTAACGAAGAAGACATTGACATTGGTAGCTCCGCTGTAGACAATGTTGGAGGGGTTGGTGGCTTCACTCGCAGTGGACGCCTATTTGCACCATCAACATTACGCGCGAATACTGAAGCCGAGGCAGCTGCCAAGGCTAAAGGGAAACAAATGGCCGCCGAAGAGGTTACTACTGAGGAAGATCCTCCTAAGACCGCATTCGAGAAGGAAGTGGATGAGTTTATGAGGCTTATCAAGAAAAGTGACTACAAGGTAGTCGACCAGCTAAATCAGACACCCTCAAAGATCTCCATTCTCTCACTATTGCTGTGCTCTGAGGCGCACAGAGCAGCCTTGTTGAAAGTACTGAATATGGCCTATGTTCCACCGGAGACAACTGTTAACCAGCTGGAGTCGGTAGTTTCCAATGTAAACGCTAGCCGGGGGCTAGGTTTCACCGATAATGACCTGACATCTGAGGGCAGGAATCACAACAAAGCCTTGCATATCACAATGGAGTGCAAAGGGGTGATGCTTTCCCATGTTTTGGTTGATACAGGCTCTTCTCTGAATGTTCTTCCAAAGAAAGCCTTAATGAAGTTGGATTGCGATGACACCATCCTGAGGCCAAGTAACTTAGTTGTGAGGGCTTTTGATGGCTCTAAGAGAGCAGTATTTGGCGAAGTTGAGTTGCCAGTTAAGATTGGACCGCAGGTGTTCAAGAGCACCTTTTATGTGATGGATATCCAGCCTGCCTACAGCTGTCTGCTAGGTCGGCCTTGAATTCATGTTGCCGGTGCTGTTACTTCTACCCTCCACCAGAAGCTCAAATATGAACTAGAAGGTCAGGTCGTCATTGTCTGTGGTGAAGAGGATATTTTTGTTAGCCACCTGTCTACATTTAAGTATGTAGAGATGGACGGCGAGATGCACGAGATGCTGTGTCAGGGCTTCGAAGCCATAAACATCAATGAGGTCGCGCCCGAAGCTGTCTTTTCACCTGAGTTTGAGAAGGTCGGGACTTCTATCTCTTCATACAAGCAAGCTGTCGAAGTGGTTAAAGCTGGTGATGCCCAAGGCAGGGGAAAATTTGTGGAGTCAGTCATCAAAGAAGACAAGTTTGGATTGGGGTATGCTCCGGGATCTCAGAAGAATGAAACCGGTACTCTCTCCAGCGGGGGTTTGGTTTCTCCCCACATCGTCAATGCTGCAGATGAAGACAAGGCTGACAGCGACTGTGACTTAGATAGCTGGATTCGCCCGTGTGTCCCGGGGGAAAAGCTCGACAATTGGTCGTCCGAAAAAGTCGTCCGGTTTACTCTACTGAAGGAGTAATTTTTATTGTTTTCCTTTTATCACATGCATAATAAAGTCTTACACTTTGCCCAAGGTGTAACGGCTCATTTGTAGGGCCATCCATTTAGTTACATTTCACAATTATTTTTATCATCAATAAAGGACGACTTTTGCAAACAATTTTGTGTTCTCTTTCTTTCAGTTTTTTTTTACTTTTACAAAAAAAAATGGCAATGTTTCTTTTTTCGTTTTTTCTTTCTTTCCAAAAAAAAAACTCCCATTCTAAGGTAAAGCATGATCCTCCATCATGCAGAGCGGACCACCCGGATCTCACTACTAACGACACTGCTATGGCCAAGTATGACTTCGACAATCCTATCTATTAAGCCGAAGAAGGGGTTGAGGAAGATTGTGAATTGCCTGAAGGGTTAGCCAGATTGTTAAAACAGGAGGACCGAGCTATTACACCTTATCAGGAGGTGATTGAGACCGTCAACATCGGTACCGCAGACGACAAGAAAGAGATCAAGATCGGGGCAAGTCTAAAGGCCGAGAGGAAAGACCGTTGATCATGTACTTGACTGTGTTAGAAAGGTCAATGGGTTGTGTGCTCGGTCAGCATGACGAGTCAGGTCGAAAAGAGCATGCAATATACTACCTTAGCAAAAGTTTACGGACTGTGAACAAAGATACTCATTCCTCGAGAAAACTTGCCGCGCTTTGGCATGGGTTGCTCGCCGACTAAGACAGTATATGTTGACTCACACGACTCTATTGATATCAAAAATGGATCAAGTCAAGTATATTTTTGAAAAGCCAGCGTTTACCTGAAGGGTTGCTAGGTGGCAAATGATGCTGACAAAGTATGACATCCAATACACTTCACAAAAAGCCATCAAGGGAAGTGTCTTGTCAGACTATCTTGCAGAGCAACCGATTGATGATTATCAACCTATGAGGTTTGACTTTCCTGATGAGGACATCATGTTTCTCAAATCGAAAGATTGAGAGGAACCACTCCCGGAGGAGGGGCCTGACCCTGAATCCAAATGGGTTATGATGTTTGATGGGGCGGTCCACGTCAATGGTCGCGGAGTTGGTGTAGTGTTGATCACACCGGAAGGGGGTTCATATGCCATTTGGTGCCAGAATAACTTTTCCCTGCACCAACAATGAAGCCGAATATGAAGCTTGTATCCTAAGACTTGAGGAAGCCGTCAATATACAGATTAAAACCCTGGATGTATACGGGGATTCAACTTTGGTCATCAATCAAACCAACGGGAAATGGTATACACCTCAGCCTCATCTGGCTCCTTATAGAGACCACACGAGAAGATTGTTGACTTTCTTTTGAAGAAAACCAATTTGCTGATGCTTTATTTACCTTGTCTTCGATGATTAAGGTGCTATGCTGGAACTACGTACCCAGAATTGACGTATCTCGGTCAGAGACGAATGAAGAAAGCATTTGGTCAGAAAGTGCGCCCTCGGGGGTATCAAGTCGGTGAATTGGTACTCAAAAGATTTCTTCCTCCCAACACAGATCACAGGGGCAAATGGACACCGAACTATGAGGGTCCGTACGTGGTTAAAAGGATTTTCTATGGCGGAGCTTTGATGCTAACAACCATGGATGGCGAAGGATTCCCGTCCCCTATTAACTCAGACGCAGTTAAAAAAAAATACTTCGCATAAAATAGACCCGCTGGACGATAAAAAGAATAGTCCAAGCAAAAAAAAGGGCATCCCGACGAACCAAAAGAAAAAGAGAATAAAGAGGTTCGGGCAAAAATTAGGGATATAAAAAAAGAGTACACCCGGTGAGTCGAAAACCCAAAAGGGCGGCTCAGGCAAAAATGGGTATCCCGGTGGATTGAAAACCCGTAAAGGGGGCGATCTAGGCAAAAGTTAGGGAATAAGCGAATGACTGTGATCTGAGTTCATCAGTGTTATATCACCGTTTCATTCAATCCGGCAATCTTCGAAGGTTAAAGATCGACTAATCATCCACTTCAGAAAGCAAGATGAGCAGAGCGTCTTGAGGACATACGAGCCATAGCAGAGTCGAAACTCGGTGGGACCCCGTATCCCCATTGCCATTAGGATAGTTCTCTTTTTATAGCGATCACCTCTTTTCAGGGATCAGCTTCCTGATACCCTCGCCTATTCCTGGCACAAATTTTCTCCCCAGTAAGAGTCGAATAATTCAGTTAAAGAGCCTCTTTATTTTTCATTTATCAGTTTGTTTGCAAAAATGTCCGAATTTTTTATAAAACATATTGCATATGAACATAATGGTGGCTTTTGCAGATGATTTGCACAGGAAAACATTTAAAATTGCTTTGAATGTGCTTAATCCCGGACGTTGAATTCAAACCGAGTAATTCCCCCGAGGCATACGTGTATTTTTGGTTGCAGGTCACAGGAACCGGATGCCAAGTCATGAATCCTCATCCCCAAGCGGTTGACAAAGTCTCTCCTCAGCAGAGCATGTTCCCCAGCAGAGTTGACAGTATCCAGACTATATATCCCCAATGGAGTTGACAGTGTCAGACTGTATCTTCCTAGCAACAACAGAGTGGTTGCATAACCAATAGATGAGAGGGTGGTGTTCCCAGTGTTCATCTCATTCCCCAGCAGATTATTTTTACCAGATTTGTTAATCCCTAGCTTGAGGGCGATTAGCAAGTTCATATCCCCAGCAAAGGTCGTTTCCTACGACATTTCCCCAGGAAGTGTTTTCCCCACAGACTCTCCTCACAGAGCCTCGCCGAACAAAGTTTCCATAGTTGATACTCCCCCCGCAAGGTCAACTTTTCAAGCAGCCAATTTATTTTTGGTGGCTCATTGGTCCTGGCAGACGGATCATTCCCCACAGAGCATTCAAGGATTGATACAGCGATCTGTTCCCTACCGGAGTTTGCTTCCCCAAGCAGATTTCTTTTTACACCATGCATAACATTTGCATTTGCATGCATACCATATCAAGCATACACATAAGCTGATAAACAGGTTCTTCCAAGCAGACTGAAGAATTACTTTACAACCAAGGTCATGAGATCCAGCCAGAGGATCAAGCGTGAGTGATCCAACCTGAGGGTCGTTTTGAAGATTCAGCCTGAGAATCGTTTTCCAGTGATCCAGCCTGAGGGTCATTTCGAAGATTCAGCCTGAGAATCATTTTCCAGTGATCCGGCCTGAGGTTCATTTTGAAGATTCAGCCTGAGAATCATTTTCCAGTGATCCAGCCTGAGGGTCATTTCGAAGATTCAGCCTGAGAATCGTGTTCCAGTGATCCAGCCTGAGGGTCATTTCGAAGATTCAGCCTGAGAATCGTGTTCCAGTGATCCAGCCTGAGGGTCATTTCGAAGATTCAGCCTGAGAATCGTGTTCCAGTAAGCCAGCCTAAGGCTCAATTTGAAGATTCCTCAGTGAAGTCGCCTACAAGCTTTATTTCCCCAGCAAGCCCAAGTCTAATTGAGGAGTCGTTACAACATGTTCTAGCCCGAAGAATATGTACGAAGCCCAAAAGTGGAATATTCTCGAAGTTGCATATCTAATGTGAAGGTTGGGTGTAGATTTCAAAAGAGGGTCAACCAGCGCATGCCTCAGATGCGGGATCCTAATGATGGGAATTTATCATCAAAACAATCCAGATCTAGCCAGAAGATCGAAGTAGATTCAGCCAGAGAATCGAAACGAAGAAGATCTAGCCAGAAGATCGAAAATCGCAACAATTCAGATCTAGCCAGAAGATCGAAGTAGATTCAGCCAGAGAATCAAAGGAAATAGATTCAGCCAGAGAATCGAAACGAAGGAGATCTAGCCAGAAGATCGAAGAAGATCTAGCCAGAAGATCAAAATCGTATCCAGCCCGAGGATCAAAATTAATATCCAACCAGAGGACTAAATTGAGTATAGGTTCAGCCAGAGGATCGAAACTCCAGATTAAGCCAGAAGACTGATTCAGATCCAGTCAGAGGATCGGAAGAAAAATAAACAGCGCGGTGTATTTCTGCGTTTTTGTGGTGTTCTCGGAGCGCAAATTTTCGTTCTGTCTTTGGTATTCAATCACAGCTCACCCTGTTTGTCTGATAAGCTGTTCGCTTTCATCCTGCTCGGGTTAGCTGATGATTGAATAGGGGCAGCTGTAACACCCCAAAATTTGCCCCCCTCATTCATGCATTCATTTAGCATTTCATATTGCATTTCATCATGTCAATCAGAATTAGATCCAAAAAAAAAAAACGAAAAATAAATAAATAAATAAATAAATAAAAATAATAATAAAAAAATAAATAAAATATAATAGAAAAAACTTGGACTTGGACCTCTCTCATTTGAGCCCACAAAGCCATGAAAATCAGGTTATAAAAGAGGGAGATCAATAGAAAAAGGAAGAGAAGCAAAATACTCTGAGGTTTCCTTGAAACAAAACCCTTGACAAAACCTGGAGAGAAACCTGACAGAGAACTCAGAGCAACCCCCAGGCAGCTCTGAAAAATTCAATCTGACTCACACACTTTCATCTCACGCAAACCCTAACATTGCCTTGCAAACCCAGCCGTGCCATTTGATTTCAACCGGTCTCTCCCATCAGGTTTGCCTCATTCCCATGATTTTATGCTCTTAATTTGGATCATCTGAATGTATGAGGTATGATGGATGAATTTCATTATGTTTTTGCCCACAGAATAATTTTGCATGAATGGGTGAAACCTATGCCTTGAATGTTTAATCACATGATTTCTGAAATGTATGCCACAGGGTTTGAGGTTTCTGAAACCATACTGTTATCCATGAAAAAAATGTTTATCGTGTTTCACTAACCCTTTTGTTGAGTTTTTGTGAGGGCTCACAGACTCTTGCAGAGATGGTTTGCGTGGTTTTCCCACTTTATTTGTGGGATACCCCCTGGAGGTTCATTCCGATTACCTGTACTGACTCACCTTTCTTTGATGGCATTAGCTTGGGAGATCCCTGGGTTTCTTACTCCTTTAATTGTTGTTACTTCGGATCTTTATCCGTGTGGTACTTTTACCTCTTTTCCGCATTTTATCGCTTTCTTAGCTGGAAGACCTCGATAGGAGGCATTTGTTTTCTTTTGTTTATTTACTTCTGAGCCCCTTGTTGGCACATTTACTTTATACATGTTTGTTTTGTATGTGTTCGTATCCCTGCAGGTAGCGCGGTTCCTTCGTCAAGGACTGCCTTTTTGCCCTTGAGCATCCCAAACCCTAAAACCCAAAGCAACACGTTAACTCCTTCTACTACAGGCGAGTAAGTCTCCAAAGGTCGAGCATCCGGTAGATTGCGTAGTGACGTCGTTCATCCAAAACCCAATCCATAACCCCGTAGTTAGCTGAACTACAGCTTGCTATGATTCTCAGGCCAGATGAGATACGTAGGCATAAGATGCGATGTCTTAGCGAGCACACATCCCCCCAACCCATAGGTCAGCCGAACTACGAAGACTCTGATTCTCATATTCAGATGAGATACGTATGCAGTGGATGTGACATCCGCGCGAGTCATTTGCATTTAACCCCCTTTTTTTAGTAAATAACACATTAGATAAACCCACACCCTTTAGACAAGAATTACAAAAGTGGATCCCGTAGAGTACTACGGATGCGTAGGGGTGCTAATACCTTCCCTTCGCATAACCGACTCCCGAACCCAAGATTTGGTTGCGAGACCCCATCTTGTCCTTTCCTTTTTCAGGTTTACTTCGAGCGTTTCCTTTCCCTCCTTTGGGATGAATAACGCACGGTGGCGACTCTTCTGTCATTTTCTTTCGCTGGTTATTTTTTTTCGCGCACTGTATTTTTCAGGTTGCTACAAGGTCGGGCAATAAACTTTTGGTGTTAATGCATGTTGGAGACATAGTATTAAGAACTATGCTCATTAAACATACCACACACAAAAATATGCAAAAGGTGTGGCCTAATCTCATCCATACTCATGTTAATCTTTCAATCAACTAGCATTAGGACTTTGAGATGTCATTGGCCAATTGAAAATGAATGGATGAAGAAGGGGAATTAGATGAAGAGGGAAAGGGATGAATGAGATCACAAATTGATCAAAGGAGGACTTTTACCAAATTAATATTATTCATTCATTTTGGGAGATGGAATGTACCTTCCATCAATCCCCTAAATCCAATAATATTAAATTGACAAAGTCAAATCAACCTTGACCAAGGCCCAACAACAGATGAGAAACTCAATTAAGTCAATACAAATGGTCAACATAATTAAAATGGCATTTATTCAATTAAAAATATTAAAATAATGCATTAAATTCAAAAATGTTTTGTCCAAATCCTAAAATCTCATCAAAACACCAAATAAATGGCCATGAGATTTATCATAGGTCAAACAAGGTCAAAGTACCTTGGATAAAAAATTTCATAACTTTTGGACACTTAAAAATATTTTTAAACAATTAAAAACAAATGGAAAATCAATTAATTCATGAAAAATATTAATAATGATCCAAAAAATAATTTTAATTCAGAATATGAAAGATAAAAATATTTGAATTTTTTTGGTGAAAGTCCCATATTTTTTGGATCAATATTAAATTTATTATGAATTATTGAAGAAAATGGAATTAAATGGAAATTCAAAAAATGCTAAAATACGTGGACCATCAGATCTCCCTCATTAATTGAGGTGGCAGATCTGATGATCCACAACGCGCGTTCCACCAATGTCGTAGTCAACAGCGCTGTAACATGAGTAATCACAATGCACGGCTAAGATTAAAACGTGGAGGTTGGGTCACACAGTTTAGACCAAAGACACATCATCACCGGAGCCAGAGCTCCGGTTGTCTTCTCCAGTGAGCTTCACTGGACTGGTCAACATGAACCATCACCAAAATTCTAAACAGGGACATGATTTTAAAGAGAAAACATCACTGAGCACGAATACACATCTATTTCTTCCAATTCCAACTATATTGAGAGATATGTGGAATTGAAAAATGAGGTTCATGATTTGAGTTGCTTAGATTTGACCTCAAAGCAACTCAAACACCTTGCCTACATTGGTAGGACTTCAGACAACACAAGAATCAATGGAATTGAGCAAGAATCAAGGAGAATCGAAGAGATCAAATTTTCTGCAAATTACATTCAATGGAGGTCTGAGCTTGCTAGATCTTGATCTGAATCGTGCTTTGCTTCACTTCAATTGCTTGTAGAAGAGGAATGGAAAGGTTTAGAATCAATGGACTCATGGAGAATTGAATTCCAAAATAGTGGAGATTCAAGCTCAAATTCAAATGAATTTATCAGGGTTATCCTCTTAATGTGAAGGGTTTTCAATGGAGATTCAAAGTTGGCGCAGTGTGTTAATTCTGAGCATAAGGGCTTCAAGTTATAGAGAAATTGGATGATATTTGCACACTCACTTTCACTTTCCAAAATTGGCAAATGATGAAAGCATGGGGCATGGGCGCACATAGGCCCATGAAATGATTGTTTGAAAGTCCAAAATGAAGTTCAAATGCTTTGGAGATGGTTTGGATTGCAAGGCAGTTGAGCATTGTCATTTGAAGTTTGATCCATGCCAAATGATATCAGCCTGTTAAAGCCATGCGCAACCTATGCATTTCTCATCCAAAATGCATGAATTTTATCTCTTTGGAAAGGTGAGATCAAGAGGAACAAGTTTTATGTTTAACACTTTCTAATTTGGAGCTTGGAACTTGGAGATATTTGAGGTGGAAGTTTGGAAAAATTTGACATATCAAATTTTTTCTAAGTGTCAAGCCATATGTCTCAATATTCCACCTTGCTTAAATTTTCATAGGAGCTTCAAATGAGAAAAGTGTCTTCATCAAAGTTGTATCCCTCTCAAATACCTTCAAAATGGTAACCAATTTCATGTCATTTGGATTTGAAATGATAGAGTTATGCATTTTTGAAGTTTGGCAAAATCACTTGATGAATGGTATAAGTCAAAAGTGACCTATAATGTAGCCTCATATCACATGTTCAAAGAAGTTGAATTAGATCTCACTCCAAACATCAAAGTTGAAGTAGACACATTGAATTTGATTGTTAAACTTGGAAATCTTTCATCTCATAAAAATTGAGCAAGTTATGGCCTTGGGAAGTTGACTTTCAAATTAGGGTTTAGACTTAATGACCTATAATGTTTCAACATAGATAATGATTTTCCAAGAAAAACTAGCTCTAGGTCTCAACATGAAAGGTATTTATAATGTCATTTAAAGTAATTTTTCTCTTGGAATAATTTTAATATGGTGAAAATTATAGGAGATAGGGTCTAGGGAGACCCAGTTTTGGTCAGATGAATTCATCTGGCCAACCACCATCAACCAACTTGCTAATTTCCAATTCTCTTGACTTTCTTGGCTCATGGAAGATCATATATGCATAAGATGATGAAATTTTAAGTGTCCCTTGATAATTTTGATCAATTGGTGAGATAGCTTGTTGGAGAAGTTACTCAAGATACCCAGTCAAACTAGGGTTTCCAAGGCAAATCACCCTCAAACTCTTGAAGCAAACTTGATCAATATACATGTAGAGATCATTGAGACTCATATATGATGTTCATAACCATCTTGAATCAATTCTTGGTTGTGCTCTTTGTTCATGAGGGTCTCAAACCCTAGATGTGATCTTGATGAATCAATGAGATCATGCCCTATCTACAAAAGAGTTAGGCAAATGCAAAGACATATTTTTGGTATTTTGGTTAGTGAAATGATAAAATACAAGTATGATATAATCACAAAGTGCTTGGTGATCTCTCCCAAAACAAACCCAATGAAGGAGGGGTAAGGAGGATGCCAAGGTATGATCCCAATGCTAATGCTTATGATGAAATTTCATGAGGGATCTTAGGGTAAAAATTGGGGTCTTACAGCTGCCCCTATTTAAGGACATTCTAATTGAGGAGGTGAAGGTTAAAATCTTCGGCTCGACTCAATAGAATGAGCTTAAATAACAACATAGAGAAACGAATTTTGGTCCCTAAGAGACCTCATGATGCATATGATGTGAATGCAAAAGTTAATGCTTTGTGGGGAAATATTTCCACAAAGGAAAAGAAATCAGAGAGATCGAAAATCCGCAGGAGTATAATGCATTCCATAAGGAAAACTCGCTGGGGAGACAGAGACTCTGAGGGGATAAAAGGGACTTATGCGTAGGCCAGGCTACGACTTAAAACTACTGGGGACAAGAGGAATTCCATACAAAATGGAAAGACTCAGCCGGGGAAACAAAAACATCTGTAGGGGATACGAATAAGTCAGGATAACACTGAAATATTCGACTCATGCAGGGGAGAAACACGATCTCACTAAGGAAAACGCACTCAACTCAACTGGGGAGAAAATAAAATTTCAACACAAGAGGAGCAGAAATCTATTATCTACTACCTGTTATTGGGTAAGGAGATAATAAAGATCTGACAAGGAGAACATCCGTCATCGGCTAGGATGAACATATCAAGGATGACTCGCTGAGGACCACCAGGAGGAAGTATTCATTACCGGTTACTGGGTAAGAATAGCCTTGTTGAGGAACACTGCAGGAAATAGGATTTACAACTACCAGTTACTGGGCAGAAGACCAAAGGGTGAGAGTATCCGTCATCGGTTAGGATGAACATATCAAGGATAAACTCGACAGGGAAGAAAATCCGTCATCGATTAAGATGAACATATCAAGGATAGATTTTCCTAGGGATGTTAAGGAGACCAAAAGGTACTTTTGCCAGGTATTGGGCAAGAAGTAACGAACTGCCAACAAAGAAGAATACTACCAGTTAATGGGTAATAGACTCTTAGGGAACCGAAACATCTATCTAGGTAAGAGCTAGAAAGAAAATGGTCAATCAAGACTCAACCCAATGAGGACATAACTCAAGGGGAGTAATCATATCCAGAAAATTTACTAGAGAGGAGACTGAAATGACAATCATCCACGAGAAAACACACTCAATGGGGAAATACAGAAAGGTTAAAGTCTTTCCTGCTTACGGGGCTGACACTCTACAATTGAAGGATGACAAACACTAGATTTGGTATGGGGATGAAGTACCGCCATAACAGAGAATGAAAATCTTGAACCAATCAAATATGAAGATGCAGGATATGCAAAACATGACTTTATATGAATATATATGTATATGTATATGTATATGTATATATGGTGATTATGCTGACAAACCGATCACGAAGGATACATAGGTGTCGCAAAGAAATTGAACCACCGATACAATCCTCGGTCAATCCACAAAAATCATGGAGACAAACTGCTGGAGAACAGAGAGATCAACATCCCAAAGGCTCAACCTTGGCTGGGGAAAGAGATCTGCTGAAGATAAAACATCCAAACCGTAGGGAATTTTTAGGTCAACACCATAAAAATGGGAGGCAACCCTACTGGGGAACAAATCAAAAAGCTGCTCAAAAACCAGGAGGAAACTCTGTCTGGGAGCAAAGATACGGCGATCAGTGGGGACATCGAGGCGATCTACTGGGGAGAGATCAAAATATCTCCTGATGATGATCTACCTGCTGAGGAAGAACGAACTCCGCTGGAAAGATCGAAACTCTGTTGGTGATGGAGAAATAAACTCCAGTGGGATGTACAAACATCTTAGCGACTTCACTGGAGAAAACAATACACCACACAGTATATGAATCAACCAACTCAGATGGGGAAACAGAAAGAAAATCCACTGGGGAACAAACACTCCACCGGGGAATTGAATTCGTTAGCTGGGAATAACAACATTCTACTGAGAAAATGAATCAACACTGATGACTAGGGATACCCGAAGAGTTATTGCTTGGGGAACCTCAAATGCTTCACACTTAAGGACTTGCTATTCACTGAAATACTGTTGATATTACTGTTACTTGCTTTGGAAAAGTTCTTGCTTATATATATATATATATATATATATATATATATATATATATATATATATATATATATTAAAGAAAACTTGATTTAATTTAAAAATTTAATTTTAAAATGATCATAACAAAAATTTAAAACTATTGACTGAAGTAAATAGGAATAGAAACAATTGGATAAAGGCTCAACTTTATTTAATAGAATGGTAGTCTGTAAATGACAAGACTCCATAGATTTTACAAAGTTGAAAATGGTAATTTACATGGAAAAGGGTTACATTGAATACAAATTATCCCTAATCCTTCTATCAAATCTTGCTATCCACTGTGCTCTTGACCGCTGCTGGAGATGAACTGATGTCAACCCTTGTGCCCAAACAAGTTTTCAAAATCACTGAAGATCAGCAGAATGCAGTTACTTGCCAAAATCCCTAATTTTTGCATAAGTTTCCCTAGGGTAGGGTACTTAACTTATCGGGAAATCATTTCTGTTTTTATGTCTCTAATTTTTGCCTGGATCGCCCTTTCGGGTTTTCAATCCACCGGGACGCTCATTTTTGCCTAAGCTGCCCTCTCGGGTTTTCAACTTAGCGAGCTGTTCTTTTCTTTTTTAGGCGAAGTATTTCTTGACTGCATCTGCATTCACAGGACGAGTGAACTCTTCACCATCCATAGTTGTAAGAATCAATGCACCGCCTGAAAAGGCTCTCTTGACAACATATGGGCCTTCATAATTGGGAGTCCATTTTCCTCTGGAATCTGGCTTGAACGATAAAATCTTCTTGAGCACAAGGTCACCTTCTCTGAACACATGAGGTTTGACCATCTTATCAAAAGCTTTCTTCATCCTCTACTGATACGAATGACCATGACACATGGTAGTTAACCTCTTCTCTTCAATCATATTCAACTGGTCAAACCTGGTCTGGCACCATTCAGCTTCAGTCAACTTGGCTTCCATGAGCACACGCAACGAAGGAATCTCAACCTCTACGGGGAGCACTGCTTCCATACCATATACAAGAGAGAAAGGGGTTGCCCCTGTTGAAGTGCGGACGGATGTATGATACCTATGTAAAGCAAACGGGATCATCTCATGCCAATCCTTATATGTGATAACCATCTTCTGTATGATCTTCTTGATGTTCTTATTCGCAACTTCAACAACCCCATTCATCTTGGGTATATAGGGAGAAGAATTATGATGTTCAATCTTGAAGTCTTTGCAAAGAGCTTCCACCATATTGTTATTCAAGTTTGATCCATTATCAATAATGATCTTACTTGGCACACCATAACGACATATGATCTGATTCTTGATAAACCTTACAACAACTTGCTTGGTTACGTTTGCATACGATGCCGCTTCAACCCATTTTGTGAAATAGTCAATTGACACCAAAATGAAACGATGTCCATTCGATGCTTTGGGCTCAATCATCCCAATCATATCAATTCCCCACATGGAGAAGGGCCATGGGGAAGAAATAACATTCAGTAGTGTCGGAGGAACATGAATCTTATCAGCATAGATTTGACACTTGTGGCACTTCTTCACAAACTTGCAACAGTCAGATTCCATTGTCAGCCAATAGTAACCTGCTCGCAACATCTTATTTGCCATTGCATGTCCATTGGAATGAGTACCAAAGGAACCTTCATGCACTTCGATCATCAACAAGTCTGCTTCATGTCTATCCACGCATCTGAGCAAAACCATGTCGAAGTTTCTCTTGTATAATACATCACCATTCAAGTAGAAATTACCGGCTAATCTTCTCAAAGTCTTCTTATCTTTCAAAGATGCCCCAGGCGGGTAAACTTGACTTTGGAGAAAACCCTTGATGTCGTAATACCACGGATTCTCGTCTTTGATCTCTTCAACAACAAATACATGAGCTGGCCTATCAAGATGCATCACAAATATATTGAGAAATTCATTCCAATACTTCACTATAATCATTGATGCCAACGTTGCAAGAGCGTCTGCCATACGGTTTTCATCTCGAGGGATATGATGAAACTCAACCTTTGTAAAAAAGGTTGAAATCCTCCTCGCATAATCTCTATATGGTATTAAACCGGGTTGATTTGTCTCCCATTCTCCTTTGATCTGATTTATAACCAAAGCCGAATCACCGAAGACATCCAAATATTTGATTCTGAGATTCATGGCCTCTTCAAGCCCCATGATGCAGGCTTCATATTCTGCCATGTTATTTGTACACTTGAAAGTCAATCTAGCTGTAAATGGTAGATGTGTTCCTTGAGGAGTAATAATCACTGCCCCAATGCCATTTCCATATTGATTAACAGCTCCATCAAATACCATGCACCAACAGGAACCAGGTTTTGGCCCTTCTTCTAGCAATGGTTCATCACAATCCTTCATTTTCAAGTACAAAATCTCTTCATCAGGAAAATCATACTGCACTGACTGATAATCTTCAATTGGTTGGTGAGCCAAATGGTCAACAAGTTTTCTCAAGCATTGAATACCGAGTCTCACAGTCGGTGAATTTCTTACTGAGGTAGTAAATTGCAAATTCTTTCTTCCCAGTCTCATCTTGTTGACCAAGAACACAACCCATACTATCTTCGAGTACAATCAAATACATGATCAACGGTCTTCCTTCAACAGGTGGAGACAAAATAGGAGGTTCAAGCAAATATTCCTTGATACTATCGAATGCTTTCTGGCAGTCTTCGGTCCAATCACAAGACTGATCTTTCCGAAGAAGCTTGAATATATGCGCATATGTGGCAGTCATGTGGGAAATGAATCTGGAAATATAATTCAAGGGGCCGAGAAAACCTCTGACTTGCTTCTCAGTTTTGGGTGCAGACATCTCTTGTATTGCTTTGACCTTGGTAGGATCGACTTCAATACCCTTCTCGCTGATAATAAAGCCCAACAACTTACCAGAACGAACACCAAAAGTACACTTATTGGGATTCAAGCAAAGTTTATACTTCCTCAAACGCTGGAATAGCTTCAACAAATGCTCAACATGTTCCTCTTCATCAATTGATTTGGCAATCATGTCAGCGACATAAACTTCAATCTCTTTATGCATCATATCATGAAAAAGAGTAATCATTGCTCTCTGGTAAGTTGCACCAGCATTCTTTAGACTGGAAGGCATCACTCTATAACAGAATGTTCCCCAGGGTGTAATGAATGTGGTCTTCTCCATATCCTCGGGTGCCATCTTAATCTGATTATATCTGGAAAATCCATCCATAAACGAAAAGACTTTGAATTTAGCAGTATTGTCTACCAACATATCAATGTGTGGCAGAGGGAAATCATCTTTTGGACTGGCTATATTCAAATATCTATAGTCAACACACTTGCGGACTTTTCCATCTCTCTTAGGCACTGGCACAATATTGGCCACCCATTGCGGATACTCAACAGTTACAAGTAAACTGGCATCAGTATGGTTATTGATCGACCACCATTTACACTCAGTTTTCATCATCTATCCAGCATGAAATCTTCATGAATCGGTAACTTTTGCGTCTTATTTTAGTGATTTCTTCCGCTTATTGCATTTTATAAATTTCCGTTTGTTTTATGTTTCATTAGTAGTTTTCCGCATTTTGTCGCATTTTATGCGTTTCTGTGTAGAATATTGGTTTCCAGGTTTGATTATAAGTCCGCAAGTATGTACCGGAAGAAGGGATGTTAGAGGCTGAAGAAAAAGCGAAAAACGGATAAAATAGTGGGCTGACACGGATGCCCGTGTCACCTGACACGACCCGTGTCAGCATGTGCACACCAGCCAACAAAGAATCCATAAAACATTGGGCTGACACGGGTGCCCGTGTCACCTGACACGGCCCGTGTCAGCAGGACGTGTCTTCTCCTCCTACAGAGGAGCCAACACGGGCAACAGTGTCGCCTGGCACGGCCCGTGTTGGCCATTTCGTTAAAAATTATGATTCTTCTAAGTTTTACTCCTGTGGACATCCGGAGGGCATTATGGGCATTTGGCATTACTTTTAGTTGTCTGGAAACTATTTAGTTGGATGGGAAGCACTGAAACAGGGACTTTTTGGATCATGAAAAAGAAAGATACGAAAAAAGGAAGCAAGGTGTGGAGAAGAGAACAAATCTTCAAGATCGGAAGAAATTGAAGATCAACGTTCATCAACAACAACTTGTAATTTCTTTGATTTGTAATATTTTATCTTTAAATATTATGAGAGGCTAAACCCCCAAATGCTAGGGGGGTGTCCCTGAATTGCTACTGTATGAATATTTGATCCATGTTCTTATAATCATTGATGTTTTCGTAATTCAAATTATTATACAACGTGCTTAATGCTTAATTTTATCGGACAAATGAAATTCTGATTTCTTGTTAAGGTTTAGGTCAGACAAACTGCCTTATCACATGTTGTATAATAAAACCCGCGTTTAATCACTTAGGAATGAGGATCAAACTCTGGTTACCGTAAATTCTTGATGACATAAATAATTCTTAACAGCAATTTGATTAACTAAGGAATTAGGAGTGAAATTGCCTGTTAAATGGTTTTTGCTAAGGAATTAGAGAAAACTACTCTGGAGAAACTGTTTTGAATTATAATAACATCGATGTTATAGGATATGGAAAAAGTGGAATACACATCAATTCATACACCTGGCCTTAGCATTATTTCTCATATTGGTCAAACTGTTTTTATACGCTTTATATTTTTATTTCTTATCAGTTGTGAAAAATATCATCAAACCCCATATGAACTTTTGTTCAATTGAATTATTCTAAAAATTTATACTTTCTACGCAGTCCTCGAGATCGATACTCGGGATAACTCCCTTTTTATTACTACATTGGTGCAAATAGTACACTTGCTATTTTACCGATCAGTTATGCACTCCTCTTTGATCTTCACGGCCATATCAGGATGCTTTCTTCTCAACTTCTGCTTGACTGGCGGGCATTCTGGCTTTAATGGAAGTCTATGCTCCACAATATCAGAATCCAAACTAGGCATGTCTTGATAGGACCAAGCAAACACATTTGAATATTCTCGGAGAAGATCAATCAACCCCTTCTTAGCATCTGGACACAGTCGGGACCCAATCTTGACTTCCTTCACATCATCTGCGGAACCCAAGTTGACTAGCTCAATCTGCTCTTCGAACGGCTGAATAATCTTTTCATCTTGCTCAAGAAGACGTGACAATTCATCACTCACTTCTACATCACTTTCCTCCTCGGCCTCAAACACAGGGAATTCAAAATTTGGAGAAGGAGAAGGATCATTGTATTCAATGGGGTTAGGAACCAACCTGCATAATGATTTGATATTTTGATTTTAAAGAAGTGAATTTTTGACCAAATATTATGCAGATGGACAATTATATTGTTTATTTATGTTTTTTGTGATTACCATTTTCAAAAATAAGCAAAAAGTAAAAATAAAACATCAAAGATGTGGATGAATAGAATTAATTTTATTGATGATCAACTTAAAATGCCCAAACAATGTCCACTTCTCCCTTAGGTATAGGAGAAGGATTTTAAAATATAAAAGCAATTACTTAGATCGATGCAAAATAACAGGAATATCAACATCAGTCATATTGTTGCATGTCTGTCCATGCGTCACAAAGTTGGTATAGTCTTCCTCTTCATTGTCCTATAGTACAACAACTAAGTGTTGTTCATTCCCATGAATGAACCCTCCGCTACGGAAATTGAGTTGCATCTCTTCAGATCTAGCAGTTGATGAGCCTTTCTGGAACCCCAAACCAACTCTTCCTTTGTTCTCGGCAACCTCTACCACGCGCCCCCGCTGATCAACAGGACCTTCTTCAACAATCTTTTTTGCATCTTTCAGAAAGGACATAAGTGCCCTAACTCTCTTCTCAGCAGCAATAGATAAGGCTTGGAACAACGTTCCAACCTCATCCTCAGCTTCTACATATGAGAAAGATGACAGGTGGCTGACCAACAGTGCTTTCTCACCTCCCATAATCACCAACTTGCCATTCTTGACAAATTTGAGCTTTTGATGCAGAGTGGAAGTAACAACCCCTGCCTCATGGATCCATGGCCTTCCCAACAAATAGCTGTAGGCTGGGTGAATATCCATTACCTGGAAAGTAATCTGAAAATCACTCGGACCTATCTTGACTGGAAGGTCCACTTCTCCAATGACAGTCTTGCGCGAGCCATCGAAGGCTTTGACAATTACTCCACTGTACCTCATGGGAGCTCCTTGATAAGATAACTTTGACAATGTTGATTTTGGAAGCACATTGAGTGACGACCCAATGTCAACTAGCACGTTTGACAAAGCATCTTCTTTGCAATTCATCGAAATATGCAAAGCCAGATTGTGATTTCTTCCCTCCTCAAGGAGCTCTTCATCGCAAAAGCTCAAATTGTTGCATGAAGTGATGTTAGCCACAATATGATCAAATTGAGCCACAGTAGCATCTTGCTCCACGTATGCCTGTTCAAGAACTCTCTGGAGTGCTTCTCTGTGCGCTTCATAATTCAAAAACAGAGACAACACAGAAATCTTTGAGGGAGTCTGGAGCAACTGCTTAACCACATTGAATTCGCTCCTCTTGTTCAGTCGGAGCACCTCATCATTATCACTATTGGCTTTCAAATTGCTGGGCTCACCAGACTTATCTCTTGAACAACCAACAGGATCTACACTAGGCACCTCTGCCTTCTTACCAACAATCAATTCTTCCTTATTCTCCGGGATCACCGGTCCAAAAACTCAACCACTGCGGGTCACCTTCGTAACATCTGAAATGCTTACCACTGAACTGGTCGTAGGCAACGGGACCTCTTGACCATTCTCCATCATTGTAGCATTGTATTGATATGGTACAGCTTTATCAGATGCATACGGGACTTGGCCCGCCAACCGTATTACCAACGACGAAACTGATCTATTGCTGACGTTCTTGCTGCTATCGTACTGAATCACCAACCACTCTAGTTTCTTTAAAACGGGAACAATGACATTAACATCGTCATCTATATGACGATATTGAACAATATGGATCATGCCTTCATCCATCAGACGCTGGATGTCCCTTTTCACGACAACACACCCTCTTGGGTCCACACCACAAATATCACAACCTTCGTGATCATGTTCACAGTCACTCACCAAACAGATATCTTTATGCATTTGCACCAAAGATCTTCGGATAAACCGGACATCGAAAACTTTAAATTCACCAGGACAGCCATCCACCATGTTCACTGAAGAATTCCCATGAGCGGGCAAAGGATTAACTTTCACATTAGGCGCGTGGTCTTCAAAAGACACCATGCCACTCTTCATAAGCTTTTGCACCTCATACTTCAGCGGATAACAGTTCTCAATATTGTGCCCAGGTGCACCTTGGTGAAAAGCACAACGAAGTTCGGGTTTATACCACCAAGGAAGTGGTTCTGGTATATGCGGTGGATTCCTCGGTTGAATCAAATTCTTGAGGACTAAAGATGGGTACAGTTCGGCATATGACACAGAAATTAGGTCGAAAGAGGCCTTCTTCCTCATAAAGTCCTGTTGCTGGTGATGATTGTTATTAGAATTGTTATTGTTGTAGGTGTTTGTTCTTTGTTGCGGTTGTTGTTGTTGACGTTGATTTTGATACTGATGTTGTTGCTGAATTGGTGTTGCTGGTTGATTTGAAAATACTAGAATGACGGATGATACTTGATGATGATGGTGTTGACGGGGTGGTAAATTTCTTCTTGCTTGAGGCCTCCTCTGCCTCCCACTTGAAATAGCATTTGTCTCACTATCTTTCCTCTTGCTAAAATTACTCCCATACTTCTTGCTAGTTGACGCCTCCTCTTTCGACAATCGTCCTTCACGGACCCCCTCTTCAAGTCTTATCCCCATATTTACCATTTTGGTAAAATCACTGGGGGCACTGGCGATCATGCGTTCATGGTAAAATAAACTTAGGGTTTTGAGAAAGATTTTCGTCATCTCCTTCTCCTCTTGGAGGAGTGATCTAGGCAGCCAACTCTCTCCAACGCTGAGCATACTTCTTGAACGTCTCCTTATCTTTCTGAGACATAGACCTCAGCTGGTCCCTATCTGGCTCCATATCCATGTTGTATTTGTACTGTTTCACAAAAGCCTTTCCTAGATCATTGAAAGTGCGGATGCTTGCACTATCTAACCCCATATACCAACGGAGTGCAGCACCCGTCAGGCTATCCTGGAAATAGTGAATTAGTAACTGGTCATTATCTGTTTGGGTTGATATCTTGCGAGCATACATCACAAGATGACTGAGTGGACAAGAGTTTCCCTTATACTTCTCAAAGTCAGGCACTTTGAATTTCACTGGGATCTTGACATTGGGCACTAAACACAGTTCAGCAGCACTCTTCCCAAACAGATACTTGCCTCTAAGCATTTTTAGTTCCTTACGCAGCTCAAGGAATTGGTCCTTCATCTCATCCATCTTCTCATAGACATCCGGGCCCTCAGATGGCTCAGAGTGATAAATGGTGTCTTCTACACGCGGCAAAGTGTGCACAACGGGAGGTGGCACAGACATGACCGGGATAGATACCGACATGGAAGCAAAAGTGGGAGCGAAACCCTCTGGCACAAAATTAGGTGGCATTCCCCCAAGGGAATGCAGCAGGCAGATTCAGAGCGAAGTGGACGGTGGTAGCAGGCACAGTAGAGGTAACCACTTCAGAAATGACAGTCCTCGCGAGAGGAGTTGTAGGTGTTGGAGAAGCTTGGTTCTGGGCAGCAAGAACTGACTCCATCATGGCAGTCAGTCGGGCAATCTCCTCTTTCAAGTCTCGGTTCTCTTGCTCAAGGTGTTCCATGATCTTTGGGCGATTGGCTCGAGTGTTGTACCGGTGATTCAGCTTGGCTAAAGCACAGAAGAACACCAATCAGACACTTGGCAAAAACCTGCTTATGCAAATGATGCATGAAATACAATGTTTGATTATTTTTATTTCCAAGGAACTTACTATATCATTTGCAAATATATAAAAATTGAAATGGCAATTGCAATAATTTGATATGACCAAAAAATCTCTTTTTATAACTTGGAAGGATTACACTGAGTACAATTTCAGAAACCAAAATAAAAGATACAAGAGAAAAGGAGACTAGTCATCCTAAGGATCCCTAACAACAGTGTCAGAAGATCTGGCTGAAGGCGCGTACTTCCTTCGAAAGCGACGAATCTCGGTCTCAAAAGAAGCCTTCATCTGAGTCTTCTTGAGGACAAGCTGGTCAACAATCTTCTTCCAAGCAAGGGAAGGTTGAGGTATGCTAGAAGATGAAACCTCTGGATCTCTCTATCTCTTCGTCACTCGGTCTTCAAGTAGCTCAATCAGTGCATCTTTATCCTTAGACTCCAATAGCAACTCTTCATGCTTCTTGCTCAAAGCATGGAAACGCTCTTCCCACATATCCTTCTCTTGCTTCATCTTGGTGACGCGTCCTCCAACTCCTCTACATCTTGGTTAGGGAGAGTTAATGGCTCAACCACAACCGTAGACATAGGTCTTTCACAAGGATGGAGCATCTTCAACTCCATAGCTCTCTTCTTCACCCAAAGAGTGTAAGCTTCCAAAGCTACACAATTGCGCGGACCAAGCTCGGATCTTCCTTTACTATGCACATTATGCCAAGCATGCACAATCTTCTGCTTCAAATGTTGGGGATCTTTACCCTCTTGATAGAAAAGACCTTCTAACAAAGTGTTATTATGCTTGTCTCTCAAGGGGAACCCAAGTTGAAGACGAGCCAAAGCAGGGTTGTAGCTAATTCCTCCTTGTGTACCAATGAGAGGCACATTAGAGAATTCATCACAACTATCAATAATCTCCAAACTGCTTAAGGACGGATCATACCAAACTATATCATCATTAGTGAGAGACATAAGTCTCTGAGACCACCTTAGACATTGTTTGTTCTCCACAAAAGCATGCGTCTGAGGCAAGTGCCAAATAAACCACTTGTATAGAAGAGGAGTACAACAGACAATCGTTCCACCACCCTTAGAATTCCTTAGATACAAAGAGAAATACATATCACCCAACAAAGTAGGCACAAGATTTCCAATCAAGAAAAGTCTAATGGCGTTAACATCAACAAAACCGTCAATGTTAGGGAACAAAGCTAATCCATAGATGAGCAACACAAAGATAGCTTCAAAAGCATCCACACTACCAGCTTGAGCAAAAGTGGTAGCTTCCTTGATGAGGAAAACATATGGCAATCCAAATAACCCTCATTTCTTCACCCAATGAGCCTTTATCTCAGACTTCTTCAAGTGAAGAGCTTCAGCAATAATACTAGATCGGGGAATCTCCTCCAATCCACTAAAGGGTACTCTACTAGAAACAAGCATCCTCAAAAGATGAGAATACTCCTCCAAGGTAGGCACAAGCTGAAAATCTGGGAAAGTGAAACAATGGTAGATAGGATCATAGAACTGCACCAATACGCTCAACAATCCTTCCACTACATCAGCAGACAAGATGGACAGAAGCTTCCCATGACGTTGTTTGAATTCCAAGGGATATAATTCAAAAGATGCTAGCTTCCTTAACTCTTTCAAGTCGGGACATCTGAAACTGTACTTCTTAGTGTTCCTTCGTCCATAATCCATGGTCTGAAAATATTTGCACATCATACCTTAGTTCCTTGAAATTTTTGTGTGATGAATGTTATGATGCGCATGAATGCATGAATGCAACAATCACAAGTAAGGGATCACACACAAGGCAAACAAAGGTCAAGGGATGAATCAAGTCATTGTCAAGATCAATCATCCATTTTGGTGGATTATGGTTTTCACCTTATCAACACCCAAGTTCCATTGATATTTAAAAGACTTGATTGGATCAACCAAGAATCAAGGGTTTGTTGCAAGTCACGAGCATGGAGTCTGGGTAAGAACCATACCAAAGGAGTGAACTAAGGATAAAAACCTGTAGATCATGTTCTAAAAAGTTCCCAGAGTCTTAATTCCATATATCGGATATTACAGGTTAAGATGACTGACTCATCGACCCATAATATTCTCAAGAGAAACTCGTCTGAGTGTAGTATCGCGTAACAACTGTTATCAAGTCTACACTTGAACAGTTTTCGCACTACGTCCTAAATAGGCTAAGATGGGTTAGGTGTTCTAAGGTCCTCAGCTTCTCAGACCCAATTAGAAATAGAAATGCCTAACCACAAATACTTGTGTGACATTTCCAAATCCAAAGGAGTCTCCACTGAGCAGATGGATCTCAAGCTAACTTGTTAAGGACTACTCCACACAAGTCGAACATGACTATACCATCCTCCTATGTTAATTGCACTCAAGTTCGGGTTAGAACTTATCTCACCACTCAGAGATCACCAAGCACAACAAGCAGATTATATCACATATACATATATACAAACATCACATATATACAAATATATTCACACAAAAAGTAGGCTAAACCCACTGGAGACTACTCCCCAGCAGAGTCTCCACTTAATTTCTGTAGCGGGAAATTCATGATCATCAAGCTATTGACAAGCTATAGATCAATTAACAAGAGTCGCCACCATGCTTTTATTGTTTCTAAGGGAAAAAGGGAAAAAGTACGAACAAAACCCAAATAGTAAGAAGTTTTCAAATAAAAACTAATAAAAGTCAGAGATCACAGGTAAGGGGGTTGGTTACACAGAGGGAAGGTCTTAGCATTCAAAGTGTCCTAGGTACTCCTAGGGAGCCCTTTTTGTGTGCATATGTATTTTGTATAAAGTGATGTTTACAAACAAATAGAATGGGGGATGAGAAAAGAATTCATTAATTATATTTTTGTGTTTGACAAGACCTTCGGTCTTGTGCCTACGTACCAACATAAAAATGAGGGATCAAAACTTCGTAGTTCGTGCTAGAAATTTCAAAGTGAGTATGTTGGTTTTTAATAAAAAATAAAGCTTGATAGGCACAAAGGCCTAAAATGATTTGAATGAGTTAGTTATTTTTGGTTTTTTTGAAGGTTTAAGTCAAGTATAGTTAAGTTCATTTACAAGTTGATTTAAGAAAATAAGTTTGAAAATGCAATGGCATAAGGCCAAAGTTTCTACCTTTTTTAAAGTGGTCAAAGTTTAGAACAAAAGTAATTCATACAAAGAAAATTTTGAAAGTGGAGGGAGATATTTTTAAATTAAATAAATGAGGAGAATATGAAGAGACTACCCTATGCACAAAAATTTAAAAGTTTAAAGTTGAAAAGATCTGACCAAATGGGATCAATCCAATAGACAAGTATGTCAAAAGAAACCCAGAATTCCCTTGGACTTTTTAGAATTAAGCAACACACAAATGCACAATCATATCAATCTTGAGGAGCAAAGGCATCAAATAAATATGGCCTCATCCAAGCTTATCCACTTCAATGATCTTCTTCAAAATAGCCTATGTAGCAGATGAACTCCACAGATCACATGTTCAACATAACAACTTCACAATGATCAATGTTGCAGATGAATTTGGAGAGGTCTAGAATGATGTATCAGATGAATTCAAATTGCAAGTCTTGGTTCTTCAACAAATTGGCATTGGCCAAGTCCATTAGCAAAGGAATGTTGTCTAAGTTCTAAGTCCAATTGGGCAAGATCAAACCAACAGTCCACTCAAAAGTCTTTTAGGGTTTTTGTTATTATTATGTGCATTAATGGTCAAAGACCAATCAAACAAACAAGGCAACAAAGTATATCACACAATATGGTCCAAGCGGACAAAGTGAAAATTGCATAAACATAAACAATTAGAATGATATGTATAATGACAAATGATAATAGAACAATAAAAGTAAATCGCATTAAAAGTAAAAGCTTGAAAGTAAAAGTTAATGGTTAGTAAGTTAATAGTTAGTTTTGTTTTGCTTTTTTATTTCAAGACATTCTTTGGAGAACACTCAACCCACTTGCCACAAGCATGGATTCTTGAACGAAAACATCTTCCAAAGGAAGGAAAGAAGGCCAAGTTTCCACACAATACCATGGAAGAGGGGAGACTTACAATCTCACTAACTAGAATGCTTATGCCTTTTATGTCAAATTTAGCGCTATGTTAAGCAATCGTAATTGGACTTATGTAGAAGTCACAACTATTTGAGGCCGGGCAATAAACTTTTGGTGTTAATGCATGTTGGAGACATAGTATTAAGAACTATGCTCATTAAACATACCACACACAAAAATATGCAAAAGGTGTGGCCTAATCTCATCCATAATCATGTTAATCTTTCAATCAACTAGCATTAGGACTTTGAGATGTTGTAAGACCCTAATTTTGACCCTAAGATCCCTCATGGCACCATATCATTGCTCATTGCATTGCCTCAAGGATCATAGCATGATTGGCTCCTTAACCCTAGGGTTGGGACTTATGTGAGTTGGTTTGAGACCACCAAGCATGCTTGAATTGTATATTATTGCTTTTCTTATTTTTTTTACTAACCAAAAGCACAAAAATATGTCACTAACTTGTTTTGTTTTGAAGCTCAAGCAATCATGAGATCCCTTGCTCCTAAGAGGCCCCTGTGCTCAATGAAGTGGCTAGATGAAGATAGAAGCAAGCATGACAATGGTTACCAAATCTCTCAATCATCATATATGTCTCCCAAGTATCTCAATTTGCCAATTTGATCAGGATAACCCAAAGGGCTTGAGGATTGTTTCCCTAGGAAACCCTAATTCAACTGTGCATTGACTGTGCCTTGCTCATGAAGAAACCTCAATCTATGATCAAATTCAATCAAGGTAAGTTACTTCATTCATCATTTTATGCATATGTGAGCCTATGTGAGTATCCTGAATCATTCATTCATCAAGATTTGAAGTTTGGACTTGAGAAGTTGACCAGTCAAGTCATCTGACTATTTTGAGATCCACTGAGACCTAACTTTTGATGTGTTTGTCAAATGAAGATGACCCCAAGAGAAACAATGTTCTTAATAACCATATGAACAACTTTAATGTTCATCAAAAATCCATTTTAAACTTGGAAGGTCATCATTCATTTCAAAACATTATAGGTCATTTTGACTGAAACACTAATTTTGGGTCAACTTCCCAAGAACGTAACTTCTTCATTTTTTATGATTTTGAGATGAGACCGATTGCATTGGAAATCTTAAGGTGTCTACTTCAAATGTTATGTTGGACAAAATTTCATAATCCTAAAATAAACACATTTTATAATACAAAACATTATAGGTCAATGTGGACCAAAGCCATTGAATCTTGAAAAGGTCCAACTTCAAGTGCCCATAACTTTCTCATCAAAAATCCAAATGATGCATAATTTAAATCATAATTGGTCATATTGAAAATATATACAACTTTTAAGTTGGAGGATTTTCCATTTGAGGCTTGCATCATTGAAACAGAAGGGCTTGAAGTTGGTCACTTTTGACAAATTTTTCAAAGACATGTTTTGTAAATCAAACTTCATGACCAGTTTTCACAATTTTTCAAACTCCAAATGGATTTTTGTCCAACATAGCTTTTGTTCCTTATGTCGAGACCTTTCCAACCATTACTCGCATGCCTATGTTTGGATTTTTTATGTATGACTTTCGAAGAGGGGAACATTTAGGCCCAAATATGAAATGCACATGAAATCTTCATGCACAAGCAAATACCATTCAAATTGCACGTCCAAACCTTCTCCAAATGAGCTCAGCTTTCATTTCCAATTGCTTTTGGGCCTCAAATGCGCCTGTACAGGCCCATGCATGGAGGACCCAAAGCTTAATGCACACGAGTTTGGCACTTCATTGCTTGGATCTCAGCTATAAATAAGAGCCTTGCTTCATTCAATTTTCATCCTTGAATCAACCTGAAGCTCTGCAGAATTGGAAACCCAACCACACCAAAGGAGTTCTCATTTTTAATTTCCCATTTCAAGTTTGAATTTCAACAAAATCAGTTGATCTTCAACACTTATTCCTTAGCCTTGCACTCATACCATATCTCAAGATCAAATTGCAAGAAAGAGTTGGAAGGAATCGTGCTGATCAAAGCTGCTCTCCAAAGGTTCATTGCTCAACTGTTTTGATCCATATCTCATCATATATTGTGATTTGCTTGTGTTTATTTGGTTCTCTGAAGTCCTCGTGTGAGAGGCAAGCCAATGGTGGCTTTGATTTTGTGAATTGATGCATTTCAGATTGAACACCTGGATTTTCCATCTTAGATTTCTCATTCCATAGAGATCTTGAGAGAAATCCAAGGTTACATGGGTGATGTACATCACCCCAGCTTTAATTTGGTATAAGGATCATGCAATTTGGTTGAGGTTGTAAAACCTGCAACTGGTGGCCGGTTTCTGTTGGCTCACCAGAGAAGACGGTGGTTTCCACCACCGTCCCCACGTGGAGGCGCTGTATCCATTGGATCTCACATGCACGATCTAATCCCGACCTTTGTTCTTTATGACTTTTTTTAATTCATTCTGTTTCGCGCTTGACTCATGTACATGGTGGAAGCGCGCCTCTGAGCCTTTGATGTTGTCCACGTCATTTAATGAACTGGATCCAACGCTTCCTGATTTTTCTATTTTCCAATTTCTGTTTTATTTTTCTTTTATTCCATTTATTTTCAAAAATTCATAACTCTTTTATTTGGAATCATAAAATTATGAGACCAATTGCAAAAAATTTCTTTTAAAATCTAATTTCATAATCTGATTTTTAATTATTTTTGTGATTCCATTTAATATTTTTTGTGAATTATTTTGTTTTTAATAGTTTTTAATTCATTTTAAATACTTTTTGATATCCAAAAATTCCAAAAATATTTTCTTAACACATATGGATGATGATAAGTCTATGAAAAATATTCTCATCAATTTCTTAATTGATTTGAGATTTATTTGAGAGTTTAGTTCATTTGTGTTATTTTTCTTGATTTTTAATTGTTTTAAAATAGTTTATGTTTTCAAAAAATGTTGAGAAAGTTTGTCAAACTTTCTTTGACCATGTTAGACTTATGATGATTCAATTGGACTTATCCAAGTTGATTTGAGTTGAATTTGAAGTTTGACCTTACTTTGTTCATTTTATTTTATGTTTTATTTTAATTCCAAAAATACCAAAAATATGCTTGACCTTTCTTGACTTCTAATCTTCATTTCACTTCTGTTTACCAATGATTGATGATAATTTCCATTCACATTTGATCATTGTCTTTCGATTATGTCATTTGAATTCTCATTTTCTATTCATTTCATTTTATCTTCATCTTCTTCTTTTCATTTTGACCAATGAGTTAATGATTTGTGGTTAGCCTTGACATATGGGAGACTTAACCTTCTTTGATCCAAATCAAACTCAAATTGATCAAAGATCAAGTGTGTTGCTTTGTGTCCAATATAGGTTGCTTCTTGGTCAAGCAAAAAACCCGAAATCCATACAAGGTCTTTCTTCTTTTCTTTTGGCATGGCAAGTTGTAGGAGCTTGGCTTACTAGTCATGATATCTAACTTGTGTTTAATTGCCTATAGTTTTATTGACCAGCCTTAGATAGGTGTGACTACTACATTAGTCCACTTACGATTGCTTAACATAGCGCTAAATTGCCTTATGACACACTAACACTAACTACTAATACTAACTTTAATTCAAGCATTTAATTCTTGCAATTTACTTTAATGCAATTTAATTTCTTGCTCATTTATTCATATTGCCTTTTCCCTTTGCTCACTTGAGCTCATATTTTATGTTTATGCTATTTTCCTTTTGCTCACTTGAGCTCATTATTGTGAATAAATATATTGTTGCCTTGTGCTTGTTTTGTATTTTGTTTGTGTGAACCCAATGCAAAAAGGAGAAAGGACTTAGAATTAGGACCTTACCTATGCTTAAAACAGTTCAAGAGCAACTAGGCCTCATGCCTTTAGAATGCTAAATTTGTTGAAGAGAAACTAGGCCTCATGCCTTTAGAATGCTTAATCTTAAAGTTGACTTGAAAGGATCCCTGATCTAAACTCACTCTTTGCCCATTCCTCTTATTGCATTGTGAACTTTTTGATTGTTTGTTCTTGTGTGATAGGGATCCCAAACTTGAGATATTAAGAAGGACCATTGTCATGAATATCCAAGTCAAGAGAGACAAGCCAAATGGAGATCCTATGAGCTTGAATGTTTACTTGTTTGATTGTTTAAGTTAATTGCTAAGTCCAAAGGAAAGGAGCATCTTGAATCATCTTTATGATCTCAAGAAAGGAACTTCAAGGGTTTTATCTCTTCTCTCATCTTTGTATGTTTAGGACTAGCCTTTCTCTTCTTCTCTCCACTCTAACCCAAGCCAAACTCATTTTTGAGCAAACATTGACATTTTTTTCAAAATAGAAACCTAGGCCATATGCCTTTGATTTTTTCCAAACTCTTTTCACTAATACTCATTGTAAATGAACTCTAATTCAAACTTTGACTTCATTTTGTGAATACTTCTAATTTGTAAATACAACTCACTTCAAGTGATTTTTGTGGTTCCAATGGCCACCTTTGTTAAAACCTTTTTTTCATAAACATTAGTCATAGGTTTGAGTTATCATAGTGGTTGATGTAAACCTCACCTTATCCTTAGTGATTGGACTATAAGTCTTCCATACTTATTATAGGGTGGATCCCTCACTAGTATGTTGAAGCTCTCCTCACATGGTGGATTGTTGGTTTAGGTTGAGTTTTCTCCCTTTAATAACAAAAGACCTTAAGGCTTTTGATCAAATTAATTCACCAACTTCTTTTGAGATTTTTACCCCGAACTACGAGGTTTTGATCCTACCTTTGTGATGGTACGTAGGCAATGGGTCTATCCATTCAAACAACAAAATTGTAAATAATATGTATATTCTCTTTTCATCTCCCCAATCATGTTTGCACAAATCTTTTCACAAATACCAACCTACAATGCACTTTTCAAAAAGGGCCCCCTTAGAGTACTAAGGATGTTTTGGGTGCTTAAAACCTTCCCATTGCATAACCAACCCCCTTACCCAGATCTCTGACATTTTTATTAGTTTTTGACTTGATAAAACTTCTCGGTTTTTGTTTGCTTTCTAACCTTTCCTTTGGATAAATAGAAATACAGTGGCGACTCGAATTGTATGATTTACTTTTGATTTAGTCAATAAATCTAAAGGTAACGAATACCCCACTACAGAAAAGTGGCGACTCTGCTGGGGAATTCTCTACTTCCTAGTGGGTTGAGCCTACTTTTTTGCTTTTGTTGTATTGTATGTTTATATTTATTTGCGACATATTTTTGTGCATATTTGGGATGACTGTATTGTTTGTAATGAATGATTTGCTTGATATATCAATTGCTTGTGTGCTTGGTGGTCTCTTGTGAGATGAGTTCTATACCCGAACTCGAGCGCACTTATGATAGGAGAATGGCATAGTCTTGTCGACTTGTGTGGAGTTATTCCTTAGCAAGTTGACTTGCAAGCCCATTCACTTGGTGGAGGTTTTGTTGGGATCAATAATGTCACACGAGTAGTCGTGGTTAGGCATTACTCTTTCCAATATATACCTTATAAGCCAAGGACCTTAGATACCTAGCCCATCTTGGCCTATTTTAGGAAGTATTGCGAAGGTCGTTCAAGTGTAAGATTTGATACAATTGTTACACGATACTACACTCATAAGAGTCTCTCTTGAGAATATTTTTGGAATACGAGTAGTCATTTTATCCGATAATATCCGAAAGATGAGATGATGACTATGGGAACCTCTTTTAGAACATGATTGTCAGGTTTAACCATAGTACACTCCTTTGGGTGGTTCTTAACCGAGACTCCATGTTCGTGACTTGCAACAAACCCTTGATTCGCGGTCGATCCGTTCTCGTATATCCTTAATATCAATGGAACTTGGGTGTAGATAAGGTGTAGACCATAATCCACCAAAATGGATTATTGATATTAAGGATGACTTGATCCATCCCGTGACCTTTGTGTGGCGTGACTTGCTTGATCCTTGAGTGTGATTGTTGCATCCATGCATTCATGCATTCATACACATCCATATCATCAACAATGAGAAAATTTTCAAGGAACTTAAGAGGTCTATTTGCAAATTTTCAGACATGGATAAGCAAAGAAGGAATACGAAGAAGTACAGTTTCAGACAACCCGACTTGAAAGAGTTAAGGAGTTTGACATCCTATGTATTAGATCCCTTGGAGTTCAAAGCTCACCATGGGAAGCTTCTGTCTGTTCTTGCTACTCAGGTGGATGAAGGTCTGATGAGTGTGTTGGTGCAGTTCTATGATCCTCCGTATTGCTGCTTCACTTTTCCGGATTTCCAGCTTTTGCCTACGCTTGAGGAGTATGCCTATCTTGTGGGTATACCTATTCTGGATCAATTGTCGTTCAGTGGCTTGGAGAGAGTTCCTTCTTCCCAAGAGATTACTGATCTGTTACACATAGATGTGTCTGATATTGGTGCTCATATGACTACTAAAGGTAGAATTCAAGGTCTCCCATCTGATTTCCTCATTGCTCAAGCTACTATGTTTGGGAAGGCCATAAGTGAGGACGCCTTTGAAGCCATATTTGTACTTATCATCTATGGGCTAGTGTTATTCCCCAACATCGACAATTTTGTGGATGTGAACGCCATTAGGATTTTCTCTACTCTTAATCACGTTCCTACTCTGTTGGGTGACACTTATTTCTCTTTGCATATGAGGAATGCAAAGGGTGGTGGTACCATTGTGTGCTGTTTGCCTATGTTGTACAAGTGGTTTATTTCGCACTTGCCTCAGACGCTCGCCTTCAAGGAGAACAAAGGATGTCTACGGTGGTCTACAAGACTTATGTCTTTCACTAATGATGATATCTTTTGGTATAACCGTGTATATGATGGTGTCCAGATTATTGATTCTTGTGGTGAATTCTCCAATGTGCCTCTTCTTGGTACATGTGGTGGAATTAACTACAACCCTATCTTGGCTCGCCGTCAGCTTGGGTTCCCCTTAAAGGATAAACCTAACAGCATTCTGTTGGAAGGTGTGTTCTTTCAAGAGGGTAAAGATCCCCAGAACTTGAAGGGCATGATGGTCCGCGCTTGGCGCAAGATTCATAGGAAGGGAAGGAAAAAGCTTGGTCCGAAGAATTGTATTACTTTGGAACCCTACACCTCTTGGGTAAGGAGGAGAGCTTCTGAGTACCACATGCCCTATGATTATCCAAGACCTACCCTTATGATTATGGTTGGGCCTTCAACCTTCCCTAACCAAGGAGTAGAGGAGTTGAGAGATGAAGACCGATCACGTGCCTGGGTTCGTGAGCGAGAGGAGCTACTTCAGCAACTCAGAGATAAGGATGCTGTGATAGAATTTCTAGAGCATTAGATTATTGATGAGTCTGATGATGTGGTTACTTCTCTTCTTCCTCAGTCATCCAAGTTTTGGAAGAGGAAGTATGATCGACTCGCCAAGGAGAAGGCAGATATGAAGGTAACCTATGAGAGAGAGGTGAAGAGGCTTCGTGCAACTTATCTTCCGGTCTCGAGAGCTTTGGACGATTGTTTCTAGGGTTCCATAGGATGTTCATTTTCCTTCTCTCTTGTATTGTATTTGGTTACCAAGACTGTACTTCTTTGGTGTAAAAAATTCTTCCAAATATTATTGCTATGAATATTCCATTATATGTCTAAAAGATCAATATTTTCAAAATATTTGTAAATAGATCTCTATAAAGTTCCTCTGATAAAAAACAAATCATATGCACAAACATTGCATGCATCATATGCATAAGCAGGTTTTGTTCAGAGCTTCTTGATCAGTGGTCTAACTCTTTGTTCTTCATTTATTTTGAAGATAAGCTGACGCACCGGTATAACTCCAGGGCAAATCTTCCAAAGCTGATGGATCATCTTGAACAAGAGAACCGTGAATTGAAAGAGGAGGTAGCTAGGTTGACTGCCATGATGGAGTCAGTACTGGCTGCTCAAAGCCAATCTTCTCCAACACCTGCAACTCCTCCCGTGAGGACGGTTATTTCAGAGGCAGCTTCCTCTATTGTGCCTGCCGCTACCGCTCATTTTGCGCCAACTATGCCAACCGGGTTTCCTTGGGGGATGCCCGTAAACTTTGTGCTTGAAGGTCTTGCTCCTACCTTCGCTTCTCTGTCGGCATCTAGCCCGGTCCTTGCTGTGCCACCTCCCGTTGTGCACACGTTACCAAGAGTCGAAGACACCATCTATCATTCTGATCCATCTGAGGGCCCAGATGTTTACGAGAAAATAGACGCTATGAATGACCAATTCCTTGAGTTGCGCAAGGAATTGAAGACTCTAAGAGGGAAAGACCTCTTTGGTAAATCTGCTGCTGAGTTGTGCCTTGTGCCCAACGTCAAAATCCCTATCAAGTTCAACGTGCCTGACTTTGAAAAATATAAGGGAAACACTTGCCCTCTCAGCCATCTTATGATGTACGCTCGTAATATGTCAACACAGACAGAGAATGATCAACTCCTCATCCACTATTTCCAGGACAGCCTGTCTGGTGCCGCACTCAGATGGTACATGGGTCTGGATAGTGCGAACATCCGCTCCTTCAACGACCTTGGCGAAGCTTTCGTCAAGCAGTACAAATACAATGTTGATATGGAACTCGATGGGGACTAACTGAGGGCGATGTCCCAGAAAGAGAAGGAGACACTCAAGGAGTACGCCCATAGGTGGTGTGAATTGGCCGCACAGATCGTGCCACCCCTCGAGGAGAAGGAAATGACCAAGATCTTTTTGAAGACCTTGAGTTCATTTTATTATGAGAGGATGATAGCTAGTGCTCCCTCAGACTTCACCAAAATGGTGAACATGGGGATGAGGCTAGAGGAAGGAGTCTGGGAAGGACGTCTGACCAGGGATGAAGGCTCTTCTGCAAAGCGTTATAGGGGTTTTGCAAAGAAGAAAGAGGGAAAGGCACATGTTGTGTCTTCCCATATCAAACGAAGACCCTTTGTGAAGAGGAAGACTGTCCGCCCTGCCAATAACCAGCACCAAGTGGCTCATATAGCACCTGCGTTCAGGGAAGCTCAACATTATCAACATCATCATCAACAACAACAACATTATCAACAACATCATCATCCACAACAGTAGGCCTACCAGCCTCGAAACAACAACAATACCAGCACCAACTACGATAGGAAGAGGGTCACTTTTGATTCAATTCCAATGACCTATGCTGAACTCTATCCGTTTTTGATTGATAGAAAATTGATTACTCCACGAGACCCACCTGTTGTACCGACCAACCCTAAGTGGTGGTACAAGCCTGAGCTACATTGTGTATATCATTCCGGTGCCCCCGGACATGATGTGGAGAAATGTTATCCCTTGAAGACCAAGGTGCAAGACCTTGTTAGAAGTGAGATTTTGTTTTTTGAGGACGTAGGTCCGAATGTAAAGAAGAACCCATTGCCCGAGCATGGGAAAGCTGTTGTGAACATGGTCCAGGGTTACCCTGGCAAGTATAAAGTCCTGTATGTTAGTCATATCAGGCAATCTTTGGTCGAGATGCATAGACTGTTATATGGATACAGTCATTATGAGCATGACCATGACAAATGTCGGGTGTGCACTGTCAATGAGAGAGGATGCCGCCAAGTCAGGAAGGACATCCAAGAGATGTTGGATCAGGGAATGATTGAGGTACTTCAGAATCGCAATGAGGATGAAGTGGATGTTATATCTCCCGTGTTCAGAATACCAGAACCTGTCGTTGTCAGATATGATGGCAGCAAGAAGAAGGTTTCTCCACCTCTTATAATCAAGCCAGCGAGCCCTATCCCGTACTCATCAGATAGAGCTGTACCCTACAGGTATAATGGAGTTATGTTCGAAGATGGGAAGGAGGTGGCGTTGCCCTCCACCTCTGTTGTGAGTATATCAGATGTTAGTGGTGTGACCCGCAGTGGTCGTGTTTTCTCGGCGCCGCCGAAACCCCAAGATGACATAAGAAGAACTATTGTTGTTAATCCTGTCGGTTCTGTGGGGACTTCTTCGAATCCGGCACTTGTTGTGAAGGGTGTTGACCTTGCTGTTGTTGTGAAAGCTCCTGTCCCTGTTGGCCAGAATGACACTTTGAGAGAGGACTGTGATGAGATGATGAGGCTCATCAAGAGGAGCGAGTATAATGTTGTTGATCAGCTGCTTCAAACTCCATCAAAGATATCTGTCATATCTTTGCTGATGAATTCTGAGCCACACCGTGAAGTTTTGCAGAGGGTGTTGGACGTGGCATACGTATATCATGATGTCACAATTGAACAGTTTGATAGCATTGTTGCAAACATTACTACTTGTAACAATTTGAGCTTTTACGATGTTGATCTTCCCGAGGAGGGAAAAGACCATAATTTGGCTTTACACATTTCAATGAGCTGCAAGGATGATGCCCTGTCTAATGTGTTGGTAGACACAGGATCATCTCTTAATGTGTTACCAAAATCCACTCTGGCCAAAATTTCTTACCAGGGGCCTCCCATGAGGCAGAGTGGATTGGTTGTTAAAGCTTTTGATGGATCGAGGAAAACTGTGATTGGTGAAGTTGAACTCCCAATCAAGATTGGACCTAGTGATTTACAGATCACTTTTTAGGTCATGGACATCCACCCATATCATATAGATGCTTGCTTGGGTGACCATGGATTCATGAGGCAGGCACCATGACATCCACCCTACACCAAAAGTTAAAATTCGTCAAGAATAAGAAGTTGGTGGTGATAGGGGGAGAGAAGGCTCTCTTGGTTAGCCATTTATCTTCCTTTTCCTACATAGATGCTGAGGATGAGGTTGGGACTCCGTTCCAAGCCTTATCTATTGCCGAGCCTTCAAGGAAAGGACATTCTTCATTTGCTTCCTACAATGATGCGAAGTTGGCCATTGAGCATATCGCAACTACTGGTTTAGGACAAATGATTAAGCTGGAAGATAATAAATCCCGGGCTGGCATAGGGTATTCTTCAGGCATTTCCAACGAGCATGGTTTGTTCCAGAGTGGAGGTTTCATCCACACTGTTGAAGACTAAGAGGCTGCTGCCATAGTGGAAGATGATGTAGAGGAAGATCTGGGCAACTTTGTCATCCATGGAGGAATCTGCAATAATTGGGTCACTGTTGATGTTCCAACAGTTATCCATAAGTCCACGTAATGTGTTCACTTTGGTTTAAAAACCCTCCCATGCCAAAAGGAGAAGTGATGACATTGTTGGAACATTAATACAATGATATTCATTCAAAAATTACATGTTAAATGTTTGTTTTTTCCAAATTATTTTTCCTTTTTCCTTTTTGCATGAAATTGGTGATCACCATAAAACCTTAAAAAGAGAATAAAATCAATCTTTTCATCTGCATAATGATTTGCCTTGTTTGAATTCTGAAATCTCTTTTATACTTAAAATCATTATGCAGGTTGATCAAACCCATTGAACATAATGATCCAACGCCATCTCCCAACTTTGAGTTCCCTGTATTTAAGGCCGAAGAAGATGATATTGAAGAGATTCCTGATGAGATCACCCGTCTGCTTGAGCACGAAGAGAAGATCATTCAGCCACATCTTGAGAATCCGGAAACAATCAACTTGGGGTCTGAAGATTGTGTTCGCGAAGTGAAGATTGGGGTACTTCTGGAAGAGTCTGTAAAGAAGGGGTTGATTGAGTTGCTACGAGAATATGTCAACGTCTTTGTCTGGTCGTATGAAGACATGCCTGGTCTGGATACTGATATCGTGCAACATTTCTTGCCGTTGAAGCCTGAGTGTGTGCTGGTGAAGCAGGAGCTCAGAAGAACTCATCCTGATATGGCAGTGAAGATTAAAGAAGAAGTTCAGAAGCAAATTGATGCAGGGTTTCTGGTGACTTCTACATATCCTCAATGGGTGGCCAATATTGTGCCCGTGCCTAAGAAAGGTGGAAAAGTCCGAATGTGTATGGACTATCGAGACTTGAATAAAGCTAGTCCAAAAGTTGATTTTTATCTACCACATATTGATATGTTGGTAGACAATACAACTAAATTCAATGTCTTCTCATTTATGGACGGATTTTCCGGTTATAATCAGACTAAAATGGCACCCGAGGATATGGAGAAGACAACATTCATCACACCTTGGGGAACATTCTGTTATCGAGTGATGCCGTTCGGTTTGAAGAACGCCGGAGCCACGTATCAACGAGCTATGACTACCTTGTTTCATGATATGATGAAAAAGGAGATCGAGGTATATGTTGACGATATGATTGCAAAGTCGAGAACAGAAGTTGAACATGTAGAGCACTTGTTGAAGCTTTTTCAGCGTTTGAGGAAGTACAAACTCCGTCTGAATCCGAACAAGTGTACATTTGGAGTCCATTCCGGCAAGTTATTGGGCTTTATTGTCAGTGAAATAGGTATTGAAGTTGATCCTGCCAAGGTCAAAACAATACAAGAGATGCATGCGCCCAAAATTGAGAAGCAAGTCTGAGGTTTTCTTAGCCGCTTGAATTATATTTCCAGGTTTATTTCACACATGACTGCCACATGTGCGCCTATATTCAAGCTACTTCAGAAAGATTAGTATTGTGATTGGACCGAGGATTGCCAGAAGGCCTTTGACAGTATCAAAGAGTATCTGTCCGAGCCTCCGATTCTGTCTCCGCCTGTTGAAGGGAGGCCTTTGATTATGTACTTGACAGTGCTTGATGACTCTATGGGTTGTGTATTGAGTCAGTAAGATAAATCAGGGAAGAAAGAATATGTTATATACTACTTGAGTAAGAAGTTCACTGATTGTGAGTCTCGATACTTAATGCTTGAGAAGACATGTTGTGCTTTGGCTTGGGCCGCTAAGCACTTACGCCAATATACGTTGAATCACACGACTTGGTTGATGTCCAAAATGGATCCAATCAAGTATATCTTTGAGAAGCCTGCTTTAACTAAGAGGATTTCCCGTTGGCAGATGTTGTTATCTGAGTATGACATTGAGTATCGAGCTCAGAAAGCTATTAAAGGTAGTATCTTGGCTGACCACTTGGCACATCAACCAATTGAGGATCATCAGTCTGTTCAGTACGACTTCCCTGATGAGGAGATTCTGTATTTGAAGATGAAAGATTGCGATGAGCCTACGCTCGATGAAGGGGCAGAGCCTGGTTCCCGATGGGGTATGGTGTTCGATGGAATTATTAATCAATATGGAAATGGTATTGGGGCAGTAATTATTACTCCTCAGGGCACACATTTTCCTTTTACAGCAAGGCTAACTTTTAAATGCACGAATAATATGGCGGAGTATGAGGCCTGTATTATGGGTTTGGAAGAGTATATTGATCTTAGGATCAAACATCTTGATGTGTATGGTGATTCGGCCCTTGTTGTTAATCAGATTAAGGGTGAATAGGAGACGAATCAGGTTGGCCTTATCCCGTATAGAGATTATGCGAGGAGGATTTCAACGTTCTTTACTGAGGTTGACTTCCATCATATTCCTCGAGATGAGAATCGGATGACAAATGCTCTTGCTACACTTGCTTCATTGATTGTGGTGAAATTCTGGAATGAAGTCCCCAATATTATTGTGATGCGTTTAGATAGACCAGCTCATGTGTTTGTAGTTGAAAAAGTGAAAGATGATAAGCCATGGTATTATGATATCAAATGCTTTCTCCAAAGTCAGATTTACCCGCATGGGGCATCTGTTAAAGATAAGAAGACTTTGAGGAGATTATCTGGAAGTTTCTACCTCAATGACGATGTGTTTTATAAGAGGAATTTTGACATGGTTCTGCTCAGATGCGTGGATAGACACGAAGCAGACCTGTTGATGACTGAAGTCCATGAGGGTTCATTTGGTACTCATTCCAATGGACATGCCATGGAAAAGAAGATGTTGAGAGCAGGCTACTATTGGTTGACAATGGAGTCTGACTGCTACAAGTATGTGAAGAAATACCATAAGTGTCAGATTTATGCGGATAAGATTCATATTCCCCCGACACTTCTGAATGTTATTTCCTCACCATGGCCTTTCTCCATGTGGGGAATTGACATGATTAGCATGATTGAACCTAAGGCGTCGAACGGTCACCGTTTTATTCTCGTAGCAATCGATTACTTCACCAAGTGGGTTGAAGAGGCTTCATATGCAAATGTGACCAGGCAGGTGGTTGTGAAGTTTATCAAGAATCAACTCATATGCCGTTATGGTGTGCCAGACAAGATCATTACTGATAATGGATCTAACTTGAACAACAAGATGATGAAAGAGTTGTGTAGCGAGTTCAAGATTACACATCATAATTCTTCTCCTTATAGACCCAAGATGAATGGGGCTGTTGAAGCTACTAACAAGAACATCAAGAAGATTATCCAGAAGATGGCTGTTACGTATAAAGATTGGCATGAGATGCTGCCATTTTCTTTGCATGGTTATCGTACATCTGTCCGCACTTCAATAGGGGTAACCCCTTTCTCTCTTGTATATGGCATGGAGGTTGTGCTCCCCGTGGAGGTTGAGATCCCATCAATGAGAGTCTTGATGGAAGCCAAGTTGACTGAGGCTGAATGGGTTCAGAGTCGTTATGACCAACTGAATTTGATTGAAGAGAAGAGATTGACTGCCATGTGCCATGGTCAGTTGTATCAGCAAAGGATGAAGAAAGCCTTTGATAAGAAGGTCAAGCCTCGTGTGTTCCGAGAAGATGACCTCGTGCTCAAGAAAGGTTTGTCTTTCGCGCCCGATTCCAGGGGCAAGTGAACTCCAAACTATGAAGGTTCATATGTTGTTAAAAGAGCCTTTTCAGGCGGTGCTTTGAGACTTACAACTACGGATAGGGAGGATTTCACTCGTCCTGTGAATTCAGATGCAGTCAAGAAATACTTCGCCTAAAATAAAAACAGAATAGCTCGCTAAGTTGAAAACCCGAAAGGGCGGCTTAGGCAAAAATGAGCGTCTCGGTGGATCGAAAACCCGAAAGGGCGGTCCAGGCAAAAGTTAGAGACATAAAAAAAATGAATATATATATCCCGCTAGATTGAGTACCTCACCCTGGGGCAATCTAGGCAAAAAATAGGGATTTGGCAAGTAACTGCATCCTAACAAGACTTTGTTCTACAAGTTGTCATCTGTCAAAGATTCTCGCTCAGTCAGCGTCAACTGAAGCTTCGAATACATTGGATTCAGAGTTGGTGGAGAAACGGTCATTATGTTCAATGTAGCTCTTTTTCCAATATATATCACCAATTTCAAATTTGTAAAGATCCATGGAGTCACGCCATTTGCGGACTACCATTCTATCAAATAAATTTGAGCCTTTATCCAATTCTTTGCACTCTTATTTGTTTCTGTTCAACAAATGTTTGCATGTTTTAATTGATAAATATCATTGTTTTAAACAAATAAAATTTTATAAACTGTTTTTAAACAAAGTGAACATTCACAATGACTGAAAGGATAAATGGAATGTCTTCAGTGCTCTCCCAAGGATAGTACGATCTCCAAAAGGGTAAGACATTTGTTCATATTCCTGGCATATTTGTATCCTCTTCATTATCTTTCAGGTTGTCTCCTCAGCGAGCGCAGAGAAGGATGATACGTTATCAAGTCCCCAGAGAGTCTGGAGTTTTGACCTTAATGTTTTTTTAGAGATGTGTATACCTCTATCTCAAACATCCTCAACTCCCCAGGGAGTTTGAGTCTAGCATTTGTGTTTTATCAATTATAGGGTTTTCATCCCTTGTATGGACTGACCTAAAATCCCTTATAGATTGATAAAAGTTGATATGCTACCTATTTTCGAGGAAGTTTGTCTTTCCCTCAGCATAAATGGAAATCTCCCGCAGAGTGAGCAGGAATTCCCAACATGAGTGGAAATCCTCAGCAGGTTGGCTTGTAGCTTCTCCCCAGCAGGTTGGCTTACAACTCATCCCCAGTAGGGTTGCTCACAACAGACTTTCCCCAGTTGGATCACCTTCAGTCTTCCCCAGTGGAGTTGCCTGATCAGAGCCTGATATTTGCTTCCCCTCCATATTAGAAAGCTTCATAGTAGAGCTGGTGTTGAAGATGTTTATTTCCTTCCCCAGCGGAGCAATTGGTTCTCTCTCCTTGACAGAGATGTCTCTCCAGTAGACGAGGAGAAATGTGTTGATTGTTGAAACTTCTGTTTGGTGTTTATTCCCCACAGAATCTCACATCTTTCCCTTTGATAAGTCCCCAGTAGAGTTTATTCTACGACGAATCTTATCCGTGTTGAGCTCCCCGGTAGAATGTCCTCTACGATGGACCTTTTGTCTGTTCAGCTGCAAATCCCTGGCGGTGACTCTGTAGCTTCCCCAGCGGAGCAGTTTGTTCCTTCTCCCGGTGGCAGAGATGTTTATTTAGCGGTTAGAAGAGAATGCTTGATTAATGTGTTTCTATTTGGTGGTTGTCCCCCACAGAATTTCATATTGTTGCCTGATAAGATCCCCTGTAGATTTCTTATTTGACAGATCTTATCAATATCTCTGCATGTTCCTGAGAATTGTTGGAAGATCCCCAACAGTGGTCTCTGATCCTCAATAGTGGTCTTTGTCTCCAGCAGTGATTGGTGTTTTCTGGTATTTGTTGCTCCCCACCAGATTGGATTTCCTCCTGTGGGCCTGGCCTTCCTCTTTTGAGATGTTATACCGGATGTCTGTCCATTATTTCTTGGACCTGTTTATGTTAGATATGTCTGTTTGTCAGCATTAATCATACATAAACCATGCATATACATGCATAATTATAGCATTCAGATATTCATGTTGCATTCTTTGCCATATATCTTTGCTTGTTAGCTCCTGCTAGTGGTGAAATATTCTTCCCCAAGCAGATGTTTGCGTCTGATCTCTCCATATAGAGTCAGCCCCATAGGCATAAAGTGTCTATATTTCCTTCTATATTCCCCACTGAGTTATGTCCTCGTGGATGATTTTTGTTTCAGTTTCCTCCCCAGTTGTGTATCTGGATGGAATTACTCCCCTGAGTTATATCCTCATTAGGTTGAGTCTTGTTTCTTTGTGTCTCTCTGGTTTGTTCCTAGATTGACTCCCTTCTTATTATTCCCCTGCAGATCCCTGTGGTTCGGTTGTTTAATTACTCAGTAACCAGTAATTGCCCACCTTTCCCTAGTGGATCTTTGTGGCCTTCTACCCAATAACTGGTAGTTGTAAGTCCTATTTTTGTGGTTTTCTACCCAGTAACCGGTAGATGTAATCCCCTCTTTGTTGGTTATCTTGATCCAATATTCGGTATTGATATTCCTTTGGTTTTGGATATACCACCCAGTAACCGGTGATATATCTTTGGGATCATTGCTTTTGTCAATGTATCCCCAGCGAGTCATCTTTCATTTATCTTTGTTTGGTAATGAATGTTTCTCCTTTGGATTGGTTATCATTATATACCCAGTAACCGGTATCCCGATGTCCTTTCTTTTCGGTCGATCTATCCTTTATTAACCCAGTAACCGGTTGTGGATAGTCTTCCATGCGAGTATATTATCTATGTTCTGACGGTAATAAATAATATATCTCATGCACTCTTCAGCCGAAGTCTTTTTCTTCCCCAATTGAGTAAGATTCGTATTTCCTTGAGAAAATGAATGCCCATCATGTAATCTGAGTTTGCTTTTTTAGCCCTTTTTTTCGGATGATGAGTGTCTTGGATACTTTCCTAGTTCACGCCTGGTTGATCACCTATTATATGCCAAGTAACCGGTATCCATGGTGTTCCTTCCTTCTGCTCCCTATTATGATTTTTTTGTCCCCTGTGGAGTCAGACTTTCCTGAGTTGAGATATGCCTTTTTGGTCCTCCTCAGATATTCCGGATGATTGATATCTCTCACCCTTATACCGATCTTAGATATTCTTTCTCCCCGAGCGTGTTGTTCTTATACCCAGTAACCAGTGTTCTGATGACACGTCTCTTTGAGTTTATTACCCAGATGTTGGTAATACCTCATTTCATTTTCCTCAGCTGAGTCCTTAATGGATTTCCCCACCCGAGTCCGGATTTTTATCCGAAGTATCCTTTATGGATAGTTTTGCTGTATTGGCATATTCCCCAATACATGCATCTTTGCGTCAGCTTGAGTCTTTCCATTGATTTATTTTCATGGAATCCCTTCGGGTCTCCCAGCAAGTTCTTAAGTCGTGACCTGCTCACGCATTTACCCTTATTTCTCCCCAGAGTCTCCGACTCCCTAGTGAGTGTATTACTCCTATGGGTTTTCGGTCTTCCTCTGATTTCTTTTCCTTTGTGGCCATATTTCCCCACAGAGTATTAACTTTTGCATGCATACATCTGCATCATGAGGTCTCTTAGGGACCAAAATTCGTCTCTTTGTTATTATTTAACCCATTCTACCTCGTCGAGACGAAGATTTTAACCTTCATATCTCCGGCTAGAATGACCTTAAATAGGGGCATCTGTAAGACCCTAATTTTGACCCTAAGATCCCTCATGGCATCATATCATTGCTCATTGCATTGCCTCAAGGATCATAGCATGATTGGCTCCTTAACCCTAGGGTTGAGACTTGTGTGAGTTGGTTTGAGACCACCAAGCATGCTTGAATTGTATATTATTGCTTTTCTTATTTTGTTTACTAACCAAAAGCACAAAAATATGTCACTAACTTGTTTTGTTTTGAAGCTCAAGCAATCATGAGATCCCTTGCTCCTAAGAGGCCCCTGTGCTCAATGAAGTGGCTAGATGAAGATAGAAGCAAGCATGACAATGGTTTACAAAGCTCTCAATCATCATATATGTCTCCTAAGTATCTCAATTTGACAATTTGATCAGGATAACAAGGGCTTAAGGATTGTTTCCCAAGGAAACCCTAATTCAACTGTGCATTGACTGTGCCTTGCTCATGAAGAAACCTCAACCTATGATCAAATTCAATCAAGGGAAGTTCTTTAGTTCATCATTTTATGCATATTTGAGCCTATGTGAGTATCCTCAATCATTCATTCATCAAGATTTGAAGTTTGGACTTGAGAAGTTGACCAGTCAAGTCATCTGACTATTTTGAGATCCACTGAGACCTAACTTTTGACGTGTCTATCAAATGAAGATGACCCCAAGAGAAAAAATGTTCTTAATAACCATATGAACAACTTTCATGTTCATCAAAAATCTATTTGAAACTTGGAAGGTCATCATTCATTTCGAAACATTATAGGTCATTTTGACTAAAACCCTAATTTTAGGTCAACTTCCCAAGAACCTAACTTCTTCATTTTTTATGATTTTGAGGTGAGACCAATTGTATTGGAAAGCTTACGATGTCTATTTCAAATTTTATGTTGGACAAAATTTCATAATCCTAAAATAAACACATGTGATAATACAAAACATTATAGGTCACTTTGGACCAAAGCCATTGAATCTTGAAAAGGTCCAACTTCAAGTATCCATAACTTTCTCACCGAAAATCCAAATGATGCAAAATTTAAGTCCAAATAGGTCATCTTAAAAAGATATACAACTTTAATGTTGGAGGTTTTTCCATTTGAGGCTTGCATCATTGAAACATAAGGGCTTGAAGTTGGTCACGTTTGACAAATTTTTCAAAGACATGTTTTGTACATCAAACTTCATGACCAGTTTTCACAAATTTTCAAACTCCAAATGGATTTTTGTCCAACATAGATTTTGTTCCTTATGTCAAGACCTTTCCAACCGTTACTTACATGCCTATGTTTGGATTTTTTGTGTATGACTTTCGAATAGGGGAACATTTAGGCCCAAATATGAAATGCACATGAAATCTTCATGCACAAGCAAATACCATTCAAATTGAACGTCCAAACCTTCTCCAAATGAGCTAAGCTTTCATTTACAATTGCTTTTGAGCCTCACATGCGCCTGTACAGGCCCATGCATGGAGGACCCAAAGCTGCATGCACACGAGTTTGGCACTTCATTGCTTGGATCTCAACTATAAATAAGAGCCTTGCTTCATTCAATTTTTCATCCTTGAATCAACCTGAAGCTATGAAGAATTGGAAACCTAACCACACCAAAGGAATTCTCATTTTTAATTTCCCATTTCAAGTTTGAATTTCAACAAAATCAGTTGATCTTCAACACTTATTCCTTAGCCTTGCACTCATACCATATCTCAAGATCAAATTGCAAGAAAGAGTTGGAAGGAATCATGTTGATCAAAGCTACTCTCCAAAGGTTCATTACTCAACTGTTTTGATCCATATCTCATCATATATTGTGATTTGCTTGTGTTTATTTGGTTCTCTGAAGTCCTCGTGTGAGAGGCAAGCCAATGATGGCTTTGATTTTGTGAATTGATGCATTTCAGATTGAACACCTGGATTTTCCATCTCAGATTTCTCATTCCATAGAGATCTTGAGAGAAATCCAAGGTTACAGGGGTGATGTACATCATCCCAGCTTTACTTTGGTATAAGGATCATGCAATTTGGTTGAGGTTGCAAAACCTGCAACTGGTGGTCGGTTTCTGTTGGCTCACCGGAGAAGACGGTGGTTTCCACCACCGTCCCCACGTGGAGGCCCTGTATCCATTGGATCTCACATGCACGATCTAATCCTGGCCTTTGTTCTTTATAACTTTTTTTAATTCATTCTGTTTCGCCTTTGTTCCTTTGATGTTGTCCATGTCATTTAATGAACTGGATCCATCGCTTCCTGATTTTTCTATTTTCAAATTTCTGTTTTATTTTTCTTTTATTCCATTTATTTTCAAAAATTCATAACTCTTTTATTTGGAATCACAAAAATATGAGACCAATTGCAAAAATTTTCTTTTAAAATCTAATTTCATAATCTGATTTTTAATTATTTTTGTGATTCCATTTAATATTTTTTGTGAATTATTTTATTTTTAATAGTTTTTAATTCATTTTAAATACTTTTTTATATCCAAAAATTCCAAAAATATTTTCTTAACACATATAGATGATGATAAGTCTATGAAAAATATTCTCATCAATTTCTTAATTGATTTGAGATTTATTTAAGATTTTAGTTCATTTGTGTTATTTTTCTTGATTTTTAATTGTTTTAAAATAGTTTATGTTTTCAAAAAATGTTGAGAAAATTTGTCAAACTTTGTTTGACCATGTTAGACTTATGATGATTCAATTGGACTTATCCAAGTTTATTTGATTTGAATTTGAAGTTTGACCTTACTTTGTTCATTTTATTTTATGTTTTATTTTAATTCCAAAAATACCAAAAATATGCTTGACCTTTCTTGACTTCTAATCTTCATTTCACTTCTGTTTACCAATGATTGATGATAATTTCTATTCACATTTGATCATTGTGTTTTGATTATGTCATTTGAATTCTCATTTTCTATTCATTTCATTTTATCTTCATCTTCTTCTTTTCATTTTGACCAATGAGTTAATGATTTGTGGTTAGCCTTGACATATGGGAGGCTTAATCTTCTTTGATCCAAATCAAACTCAACTTAATCAAAGATCAAGTGAGTTGCTTTGTGTCCAAGATAGGTTGCTTCTTGGTCAAGCAAAAAACCTGAAATCCATACAAGGTCTTTCTTCTTTTCTTTTGGCATGGAAAGTTGTAGGAGCTTGGCTTACTAGTCATGATCTCTAACTTGTATTTATTTTTCTATAGTTTTATTGACTAGCCTCAGATAGGTGTGACTACTATATTAGTCCACTTACGATTGCTTAACATAGCGCTAAATTGCCTTATGGCACACTAACACTAACTACTAATACTAACTTTAATTCAAGCATTTAATTCTTGCAATTTACATTAATGCAATTTAATTTCTTGCTCATTTATTCATATTGCCTTTTCCCTTTGCTCACTTGAGCTCATATTTTATGTTTATGTTATTTTCCTTTTGCTCACTTGAGCTCATTATTGTGAATAAATATATTGTTGCCTTGTGCTTGTTTTGTCTTTTGTTTGTGTGAACCCAATGCAAAAAGGAGAAAGGACTTAGAATTAGGACCTTACCTATGCTTAAAGGAGTTCAAGAGCAACTAGGCCTCATGCCTTTAGAATGCTAAATTTGTTGAAGAGCAACTAGGCCTCATGCCTTTAGAATGCTTAATCTTAAAGTTGACTTGAAAGGATCCCTGATCTAAACTCACTCTTTGTCCATTCCTCTTATTGCATTGTGAACTTTTTGATTGTTTGTTCTTGTGTGATAGGGATTCCAAACTTGAGATAGTAAGAAGGACCATTGTCATGAATAGCCAAGTCAAGAGAGACAAGCCAAATGGAGATCCTAGGAGCTTGAATGCTTACTTGTTTGATTGCTTGAGTTAATTGCTAAGTCCAAAGGAAAAGAGCATCTTGAATCATCTTTATGATCTCAAGAAAGGAACTCCAAGGGTTTTATCTCTTCTCTCATCTTTGCATGTTTAGGACTAGCCCTTCTCTTCTTCTCTCCACTGTAACCCAAGCCGAACTCATTTTTGAGCAAACATTGACATTTTTTTCAAAATAGAAACCTAGGCCATATGCCTTTGATTTTTTCCAAACTCTTTTCACTAATACTCATTGTAAATGAACTCTAATTCAAACTTTGACTTCATTTTGTGAATACTTCTAATTTGTAAATACAACTCAGCTCAAGTGATTTGTGTGGTTCCAATGGCCACCTTTGTTAAAACCTTTTTTTCATAAATATTAGTCATAGGTTTGAGTTGTCATAGTGGTTGATGTAAACCTCACGTTATCCTTAGTGATTGGACTATAAGTCTTCCATACTTATTATAGGGTGGATCCCTCACTAGTATGTTGAAGCTCTCCTCACATGATGGATTGTTGGTTTAGGTTGAGTTTTCTCTCTTTGATAACAAAAGACCTTAAGGCTTTTGCTCAAATCAATTCACCAACTTCTTTTGAGATTTTTACCCCGAACTACGAGGTTTTGATCCTACCTTTGTGATGGTACGTATGCAATGGGTTTATCCATTAAAACAACAAAATTGTAAATAATATGTATATTCTCTTCTCATCTCCCCAATCATGTTTGCACAAATCTTTTCACAAATACCAACCTACAATGCACTTTGCAAAAAGGGCTCCCTTAGAGTACTAAGGATGTTTTGGGTGCTTAAAACCTTCCCATTGCATAACCAACCCCCTTACCCAGATCTCTGACATTTTATTAGTTTTTGACTTGATAAAACTTCTCGGTTTTTGTTTTCTTTCTAACCTTTCCTTTGGATAAATAGAAGTGCGGTGGCGACTCGAATTGTATGATTTACTTTTGATTTAGTCAATAAATCTAAAGGTAACGAATACCCCGCTACAGATGTCATTGGCCAATTGAAAATGAATGGATGAAGAAGGGGAATTAGATGAAGAGGGAAAGGGATGAATGAGATCACAAATTGGTAAAACGAGGACTTTTACCAAATTAATATTATTCATTCATTTTGGGAGATGGAATGTACCTTCCATCAATCCCCTAAATCCAATAATATTAACTTGACAAAGTCAAATCAACCTTGACCAAGACCCAACAACAAATGAAAAACTCAATTAAGTCAATACAAATGGTCAACATAATTAAAATGGAATTTATTCAATTAAAAATATTAAAATAATGCATTAAATTCAAATATATTTTGTCCAAATCCTAAAATCTCATCAAAACACCAAATAAATAGCCATGAGATTTATCATAGGTCAAACAAGGTCAAAGTACCTTGGATAAAAAATTTCATAATTTTTGGACACTTAAAAATATTTTTAAACAATTAAAAACAAATGAAAAATCAATTAATTTATGAAAAATATTAATAATGATCCAAAAAATAATTTTGATTCAGAATATGAAAGAGAAAAATATTTGAATTTTTTTGGTGGAAGTCTCATATTTTTTGGATCAATATTAAATTTATTATGAATTATTGAAGAAAATGGAATTAAATGGAAATTCAAAAAATGCTAAAATACGTGGACCATCAGATCTTCCTCATTAATTGAAGTGGCAGATCTGATAATCCACAACGCGCGTTCCACCAATGCCTTAGTCAACAACGTTGTAACATGAGTAATCACAATGCACGACTAAGATTAAAATGTGGAGGTTGGATCACACGGTTTAGACCAAAGACACATCATCACCGGAGCCAGAGCTCCGGTTGTCTTCTCCGGTGAGCTTCACCGGGCTGGTCAACATGAACCATCACCAAAATTCCAAACAGGGACATGATTTTAAAGAGAAAACATCACTGAGCACGAATATCATCTCCATTTCTTCCAATTCCAACTATATTGAGAGATATGTGGAATTGAAAAATGAGGTTCATGATTTGAGTTACTTCGATTTGACCTCAAAGCAACTCAAACACCTTGCCTACATTGGTAGGACTTCAGACAACACAAGAATCAAGGAGAATCGAAGAGATCAAATTTTCTGCAAATTACCTTCAATGGAGGTCTGAGCTTGCTAGATCTTGATCTGAATCGTGCTTTGCTTCACTTCAATTGCTTGCAGAAGAGGAATGGAAAGGTTTAGAATCAATGGACTCCTGGAGAATTGAATTCCAAAATAGTGGAGATTCAAGCTCAAATTCAAATGAATTTATCAGGGTTATCCTCTTAATGTGAAGGGTTTTCAATGGAGATTCAAAGCTGGCACAATGTGTGTGTTAATTCTGAGCATAAGGGCTTCAATTTATAAAGAAATTGGATGATATTAGCACACTCACTTTCACTTTCCAAAATTGGCAAATGACGAAAGCATGGTGCATGGGCGCGCATAGGCCCATGAAGTGATTGTTTGAAAGTCCAAAACGAAGTTCAGATGCTTTGGAGATGGATTGGATTGCAAGGCAATTGAGCATTGTCATTTGAAGTTTGATTCATGCCAAATGATATCAGCCTGTTTAAGCCATGCGCATACTATGCATTTCTCATCCAAAATGCATGAATTTTAGCTCTTTCGAAAGGTGAGATCAAGAGGAACAAGTTTGATGTTGAACACTTTCTCATTTGGAGCTTGGTACTTGGAGATATTTGAGGTGGAGGTTTGGAAAAATTTGACACATCAAAAGTTTTCTAAGTGTCAAGCCATATGTCTCAATATTCCACCTTGCTTAACTTTTTATAGGAGCTTCAAATGAGAAAAGTGTCTTCATCAAAGTTGTATCTCTCTAAAGGACCATCAAAATGGTCACCAATTTCAGGTCATTTGGAATTGAAATGATAGAGTTATGCATTTTTGAAGTTTGGCAAAATCACTTGATCAATGGTATAGGTCAAAAGTGACCTATAATGTAGCCTCATATCACATGTTCAAAGAAGTTGAATTAGCTCTCACTCCAAACATCAAAGTTGAAGTAGACACATTGAATTTGATTGTGCAACTTGGAAATATTTCATCTCATAAAAAGTGAGCAAGTTATGGCCTTGGGAAGTTGAGTTTCAAATTAGGGTTTAGACAAAATGACCTATAATGTTTCAACATAGAAAATGATTTTCCAAGCAAAACTAGCTCTAGGTCTCAACATGAAAGTTGTTTATAATGTCATTTAGAGTAAGTTTTATATCTTGGAATCATTTTCATATGGTGCAAATTATAGGAGATTGGGTCTAGGGAGACCTAGTTTTAATCAGATGAATTCATCTGGCCAACCACCATCAACCAACTTGCTAATTTCCAATTCTCTTAACTTTCTTGGCTCATGGCAGATAATATATGCATAAGATGATGAAATTTGAAGTGTCCCTTGAGAATTTTGATCAATTGGTGAGATAGCTTGTTGGAGAAGTTACTCAAGATACCCAGTCAAACTAGGGTTTCCAAGGCAAATCACCCTCAAACTCTTGAATCAAACTTGATCAATATAACATGTAAAGATCATTAAGACTCATATATGATGTTCATAACCATCTTGAATCAATTCCTGGTTGTGCTCTTTGTTCATGAGGGTCTCAAACCCTAGATGTAATCTTGATGAATCAATGAGATCATGCCCTATCTACAAAAGAGTTAGGCAAATGCAAAGACATATTTTTGGTATTTTGGTTAGTGAAATGATAAATTACAAGTATGATATAATCACAAAGTGCTTGGTGATCTCTCCTAAAACAAACCCAATGAAGGAGGGGTAAGGAGGATGCCAAGGTATGATCCCAATGCTAATGCTTATGATGAAATTTCATGAGGGATCTTAGGGTCAAAATTGGGGTCTTACAGTGGCTGACCAACAACGCCTTCTCCCCGCCAATAATAACAAGCTTCCCATTCTTAAGAAACTTTAGCTTCTGGTGCAATGTTGAAGTAACGGCTCCTGCCTCATGAATCCATGGCCTTCCCAATAAACAACTGTAGGCCAGGTGGATATCCATAACTTGAAAAGTAATTTGGAAGTCACTCAGACTTATCTTCACTGGAAGGTCCACCTCTCCAATCACAGTCTTGCGCGAAGCGTCAAAAGCCTTGATGATCACGCCACTATATCTCATAGGCGCTCCTTGGCATGACAACCTGGACAAAGTCGACTTTGGAAGTACATTCAATGATGACCCATTGTCTACTAGCACATTTGACAGAGCGTCATATTTGAAATTCATCGAGATAGGCATAGCCAAATTATGATTCCTTCCCTTTTCGGAGAGTTCTTCATCATAGAAACTGAGATTATTGCAAGAAGTGATGTTAGCCACAATATGATCAAATTGATCCACCGTAACATCATGTTCGACATACGCTTGCTCAAGAACTTTCTACAGTGCTTCTCTATGCGCTTCTGAGTTCATTAACAGAGACAGTACAGAGATCTTCGAGGGGGTTTGGAGCAACTACTCCACTATGTTGAATTCACTTTTCTTGATCAGTCTAAGTACCTCATCATCATCACTAGGATTCAAACTACTGGACTCACCAGACTGACACTTTGGAGCGCTAGTAGGATCTATCGCAGGCACTTCCACCTTCTTATTAACAGATATATCCTCCATATTCTTTGGGAACACCGGCCCAAACACACGACCACTGCGGATCACCTTGGTAACATCAGCAATGCTTACAATGGAATTGGTCGTAGGCAAAGGAACCTCTTGACCCTTCTCCAACATCGTTGCATTATACTGATACGGAAGAACTTTATCGGATGCATACGGGACTGGGCCTGCTAACCGTATTACCAACGGCGATACCGATATTGCTGACGTTGTTACTACTGCTGCTGTCGTACAAAATTACCACCTTCTCAGAAGTTCTGAAGACAGGGACTATAACATTGACATCATCATCTATATGACGGGATTGAACAATCTGAATCAAGCCTTCATCCATCAACCGCTGGATGTCCCTCTTCACAACCATACAACCTCTAGGATTGACACTACAAATAGCACAACCATCATGGTCATGCTCACAATCGCTAACCAAGCAAATATCCTTGTGCATCGTTACCAAGGACCTTCTAATGAAGCGTACATCGAATACCTTGAACTCCCCTGGACAACCGTCCACCATATTAACAGATGAATTTCCATGGGCATGCAGTGGATTAGCTTTGACATTCGACGCACGATCCTCAAAGGACACCATTCCACTCTTTACCATCTTCTGAACTTCATACTTGAGGGGGTAGCAATTATCTATATCATGTCCGGGGGCTCCCTGATGAAAAGCATAGTGGAGTTTTGGTTTGTACCACCATGGAAGTGGTTCAGGGATTTGCGGAGGATTTCTTGGTTGTAATAGGTTCTTGAGAACCAAAGACGGATATAGCTCTACATATGTCATCGGAATTGGGTCAAAAGAGACCTTCTTCCTCTCAAAATTTGATTGCTGATGATTGTTGTTGTGTAGGTGTTTGTTCGTTCCTGTGCAGGATTTATTCAAGATGTCAGACCCGATGTTACGACATGTGCATATAGAACATTCAGTCTGAATGTTATGTATTTTGGTGTTGTTCTTTTCATGCAAGTCTTTGTGTGCTTATGTGTGGTGATTGCATGCGTTATTCAAGGAGTAATTCTATTTAAAACCAAAATATTTTGTTTCCCAAAGAGGAATGATTTGTTACTAATTCCTAGGGAATACACGTTAAAAGGAATTAGGGTTTCATGTTGCCAAAGCCCATTCACAAAGCTTCTATTTAAAGACCTTGTGAACCCTGTGTGATGGTACAGAAAATACGAATGTTGAAGTGAGTGAGTATTAAGGTTGTTAGCCTAATGTACGTTTGTGAATTGTGAGTCATTCATTCATCTTATTGATGTGTGAATTGGACTGAGTTTTGAGTTGTAATTTGTCCACTCTAAGCTTTGAAGTACGAGTGTATTTGTTTACTTGATTGAAGCTTTTAAGCAAGATCAAGTGTGTGTCCTTGAAGTGTGTCTTCTTTCTTTGTGATATTTGTTCTAGTATCACTACTGTGATTAAGGAGGAGTGAGTAGGGTCTCATATATAAGAGTTCTTAGATAGAAGTCACACGGGTAGAGATTAGATGAAAAGACTGTAACTTGAAGTTGTGTACTGAGAGTCTTTGAACTAATTTTGTTTAGTGGATTTCCTTCCTGGCTTGGTAGCCCCCAGACGTAGGTGTGTTTGCACCGAATTGGGTTAACAATTGCCTGTGTCGTTTTTCAATTGTTTAATGACTTTTATTCTGTTTATATTTCATTTGTTGTTCAGATATTAGTGTCGTGACATTACCTTCGACATCTCATATTTGATACCAGGATTTCAGGTAAAGAGACGTTTAAAGAGTATGCGCAGAGATGGAGGGAATTGGTTGCCCATATTACTCCTTCTTTGGAGGAAAAAGAGATGACAAAAATCTTTCTGAAAACTCTGAGTTCATTTTATTATGAACGTATGATTGCTAGTGCCCCCAGTGACTTTACCGAAATGGTAAACATGGGGATGAGGCTTGAGGAAGGATTCCGAGAGGAACGTTTGTCGAAAGATGAAGCATCGTCGAGTAAGAGGTATGGTAGCAATTTTGGGAAGAAAAAGGACAATGAAGCGAATGCAATAAGCAGTGGGATGAAGAGGAGGCCTTAGATCATAAGGAATCCACCATCCCGTCAACATCATCATCAAGTATCTTCAGTTATCCCTGTGTTTTCTAATCAACAATCAACACCAGTTCAACAACGACAACATCAACAACAACAACAACCGCAACAACGAGAAAACACCTACAACAACAACAATACCAACAACAATCATCATCAACAAAACTTTGAGAGGAAGAAGGTCTCTTTTGACCTGATTCCTATGTCTTATGCAGAATTATACCTGTCTTTGGTTCTCAAGAACCTAATCTAACCAAGAAACCCGCCGCAGATTCTAGAACCACTTCCATGGTGGTACAAGCCTGAGCTCCATTGTGATTTTCATCAAGGAGCGCCTGGACATGATATCGAGAATTGTTATCCGCTCAAGTATGAGGTTCAAAAGCTGATGAATAGTAGAATGGTGTCCTTCGAGGGCCGTGCGCCGAATGTGAAAGCAAATCCATTACCCACTCATGGGAAATCTTCTGTGAATATGGTGGATGGTTGTCCTGGTGAGTTTAAGGTTTTTGATGTGCGTTTTATCCGGAGATCCTTGGTGCAGATGCATAAGGATATTTCTCTGGTAAGTGATTGTGAACATGACCATGATAATTGTGTTATCTGTAGTATTAACCCGAGGGGTTGTGAAGTTGTGAAAAGGGACATCTAGCGACTGATGGATGAAGGCATGATTCAGATTGTTCAATCCCGTCATGTAGATGACTATGTAAATGTCATAATACCTATTTTCAAGCAGCCAGAGAGATTGGTAATCCAGTATGACAGCAACAACAATAACAATGTCACCAATAGGTCCGTATCGCCGTTGGTTATACCGTTAGTAGGCCCAGTACCGTATTCATCTAATAAAGATGTGTCGTATCGGTATAATGCTACAATGATAGAAGGCGGTCAAGAGGTCCTGTTACCTACGACTAGCTCTGTGGTGAGCATTGTTGATGTTACCAAGGTGACCCGCAGTGGTCGTGTGTTTGGGCCGGTGTTCCCAAAGGATAAAAAGGAATTAGTTGGAAAGAAGGTGGAAGTGCCTGTTGTAGATCCAATTGATGCTTCAAAAGGTAAGTCTGGTGAATCCAGCGATGTGAAGACTAACGATGATGATGAGGTACTTCGATTGACCAAAAGGAGTGAGTTCAATATGGTGGAACAGCTGCTCCAAAACCCCTCAAAAATATCAGTGTTGTCTCTGCTCATGAACTCAGAAGCGTACAGAGAAGCACTGCAGAAAGTTATTGAGAAAGCTTTTATAGAACATGATGTTACGGTGGATCAGTTTGATCATATCGTGGCTAACATAACTTCGTGCAATAATCTTAGATTCTATGATGAAGAACTCCTTGAGGAGGGCCGAAATCATAATCTGGCTTTGTACATTTCTATGAATTGCAAAGAGGATGCTTTGTCAAATGTGCTTGTTGACATCGAGCCGTCGTTGAATCTGCTGTCGAAGTCAACTCTGTCAAAGCTATCATACCAAGGAGAGCCTATGAGGTATAGTGGTGTAATCGTCAAAGCTTTTGACGGTTTGCACAAAACAGTTATTGGTGAAGTGGACCTTCCAGTTAAGATAAGTCCGAATGATTTTCAAATTACTTTTCAAGTAATGGATATCCACCCGGCCTACAGTTGCTTGTTGGGAAGGCCATGGATCCATGAGGAAGAAGCTGTTACCTCCACATTGCACCAAAAACTCAAATTTGTGAAAAATGGAAAGCTTGTGATTGTTAGTGGGGAGAAGGCGCTGTTGGTTATCCACCTGTCATCTTTCTCTTATGTCGAAGCTGAGGATGAGGTTGGAACTCCGTTCCAGGCCTTATCTATGGCTGCTGAAAAGAGAGTTGGGGTACATATGTGATCGGAAAAATAGCAAGTGTACTATTTTTACCGATGTAGTAATAAGAAGTTTTATTCCCAAGTATCGATCTCAGGGATTGTGTAGGAAATACTTATTTTACTTTTGATTCTATTTGAACAAAAACACAATGGTTTGGTTGGTTTTGGGAATTTATAACAACAAACACAAAAAGATAGTAAAGAATAATTTATTAAGATGAAACATGCTAGGGTGAGTGGTTGATTTGACTAGTTATGAATTCAAGTCAAGATTTCCTCAATACACATGAAACATTCAATTACCTAACCTCAGAATGTTCTTCCTTAAGTCCTTAATGAAGAAACTATTAAACTACCAATTCTTACTCAAATGTCCATTCAACTAATCATTGGTTTTAATCATAAACAATATCAAGGTTTATGGTGATTTACAAAAGTTCCTAGTCCTAGGTGATGCAATTATAAACCCAATTGTGTGAAAACCCTAAAAATCACAATCATGTTATTGATAGTCATAGATCTAATTGTATTTGTCCGAAACAAAAGCATAATAACATCACACAATTGAATTGAAATACGTAACATAGTAATAAGAAAATCCATGGTTCGAATTCATAACATAAGATCAAATCGGGACCACCCTCTAGCATTGGGGGATTTAGCCTCTCATAGTATTAAAATAAATCATAGTGTGGAAATTAAACATTACAAAGAATTAGGAGATTTTGATCTTCAATGGTTGATGCCCTTGAATCTCGCCGTCTTCAAATCCTCCGTAGTAGCTATATTCTCCAGTGCAATGTTTTTCTCTCGTACGTCAAAAAGTCCCCTTCTCTTTCTCTCCAAAGTCTTCTAATAGCCTCAAATGGTTTTTTCTCCCAGCAAGAAGTCCAAAATACCCTTAATGAACAGGGCAGATCCACACAACATAAAGTAAAATTTCTCAGTCGCGCCCATCAACACGGGCCGTGTGGATTCACACGGGTGCCCGTGTTGCTCTTCAAAAGTTGTGTTTTTTAAAGCAAGCTACAGAGGCATCAATACGGACCGTGTTGATGTACACGGGTGCCCGTGTTAACCCCCTGACTCCCCTCTTTGAGTGCTCCTTCCTGGAAAACAACACGGTCCGTGTTGATGTACACGGGAGCCCGTGTTGACCTTCTGCATCTTCATATTTTGGCCTTCCGGAGCATCCAACACTCAGCTATTAGTCCTTTTGAACCTATGCAACAACCTGCAACACTAACACTACCAAATCGAAGCATAAAAGAGACTTTTTGACACAAACATGTAACAAAATGCAATGCAATAATAAACTAACGAAACATGTTAAATGACTTTAAAACAACCACAAATCTTACCAAAGTGATGAAAATATGCCGGATAAAAGGTGGGAATTCAATGGAAATAGTGACCGATCACAACCCCAAACTTGTCTAACTGCTTGTCCTTAAGTGATGTATTGAGTCCAAACAAAGGTCACCCACGGATTCACTTTCCACAATGCAACCTTGTCCTTCACAACTTGTGTTCTTCCTTTCCAATCAAGTTTCCGGTTTTCCCGACTCAAATTGTCCACCATATTTCCACATCAGAGGCCTCGTTACCTACAAGCTTTTTCACATACTCACAACATCTCTCATGGTTAGGATGTTTACACTCACAGCACAACATGCAATACCAAACTCTTAAATTTGAATAAATTCTAATTTCACTACAACAACAAATTCCACACACTTTATGAGGTCTTTTCGGTTGTAACGAGACTTGGGTACGGTAGGATAGACACAGAAATGGATAACAAATGGTTTTGAACTCGACATTCATGTTGTTTGATTTTCTCTTTTTTTTCCGTGTTTAATTCATAACTCTGGGGTTTATTCATTTTTGACTCTTTTAAACTCAATTCTCTGTGAGCATTTTACAGGTGTTAGAGTCTTAAGTCTCGGCAAGTGCATTTCTCTTTTATTTTATTTTTTTATTTTATTAGGACATACACACGTCTCTTCTTTTTGCATTACTTTTAGATCTCTTCTTATGCACTCGCCCTTTCTTTAAAGATTACCACCCTAAACTTAGCTTTTTGCACATTTTCTAGCTTACAACAATCATGCCGATTAATGGAAGAAATGAATGATTAATGGTTAATATGGGGTTTATTACGAACAAAAAAGCCAAGGCTCAACGGGGTTCACGAAGGGTAAACATACAAATATGGATGGCTAGAAAGGCTCTGGGCTAAACAAACAACTTGCCTCAGTGTGTGTTGTCATGCTGTGAAGTGTCAAAAGAACATACGCAAAGTCAGAGTGATAGAGTCATACCTGGCTGAACTCTCATGATGATATTTAGTGTTTGGCCTTTGTATTCTCACCATGTTGGTTAAACTTACAAGCTCTGAAGCCTCCTAGTGTCATGTGGTTTCTTTTCCGATTCGGTTCTACCATACCGCTCTCTCGGTCCAGTGTCACCAAATTGTGTCCGAATTTTACTTTCTCATGGTTGCATCAACTTCCGGGGTACCTTAACAGAACAAGTATGGGGAGTGTCTTTCATCCACTACAATTGATCCCGGATTCGTCCAACAATTTCTCATCACTCTGTACACACAGGTAAACAATAAAAACAAAATACTACGACAACAGAAGCAAAAACAAAAGCCAAAAATGATGAAGGAAAACATGAACAAAATGAAAACGAAATAAAACATGAAAGGAACCCCCCCCCCCCCCCCCGACACCTGAACTAAACATTGACCTCAATGTTTAAATCCAGATACAAAGGGGACTCACAGCGACAACTGTTGATAGTGGTGAAAAGTGAAGCTTTTGGTGGTGGAGGCTAGGTTAACAATGGAGGAAGAGAGAATGAGAGTCTTGTAAAACCAGAATAATGAAGGATAAGTGGTGGAGATGAGTTATAAGTCAAGTGGGTCCCACCACTTAAAATAAACAAAAAATTCAAAAATTTCAAAAATCCATCCCGTACAAACACAACACGGGCCGTGTGCATCTACACGGGTGCCCGTGTTGGTGATCTGGTTTCCTCCTCTCTACACACACCCACTTCTTTGGTTTAGGGCAATCAACACGGGCCGTGTTATTCAACACGGGCGCCCGTGTTAGTGATCTGGCTCCCTCAACATTTTAAAATTGTTTTGTTGTTTTACTGCACTTGTGTGGTTTCCTTCCATTTTGAGGTGTTTGTGACTTTGCCCTTCTAATTCTCCTCCTCCCCTACAACAACATTTTAGCACACACAAAGAAAAATAAAAACGAAATAAATTAGAAATCAAACGCGTGGTTTGCCTCCCACGAAGCGCTTCGTTTAACGTCGCATGGCTCGACGGTTCATTTCCCTTATCATGGGGGGTATTTCAGGTTCAAAACCTTGTTGCACCTCTTGTCTACAACTCGGACGTTGTCTCTTTTATCAGTGTGGACTCCTTTGTGCCACGATTCCTTTTTAACCTTCCTTTCGGTGTTAGGAATCTTTCTGTTTAGGGTGGCTACTAGCAGTGGTGAGACTTTGATAGTATTCAATGTCCTGATTAAGCCTACTTGATACTGAGATTCTGTATCTTCCTCCATCTCCTGGTCTTCAATAGCATTCAATGTTATTTCCTTGTTGTGAACTTTCAAGGTTAACGTGCACTCATCCATGTCGAGCTTGCATAGACTCATCTTCATGAAAGGTCGATCCAGAATGATGAGTGCCTCATTGTCTTCAGGTATGTCTAGGATTACAAAATCGACTGGAAAAGTCAAGTTAGTTGTTGTTACCAACACATCTTCAGCTATACCATATGCATCTTTTCTTGAGTGATCCGCAAACTTCAGATTGGTCTTTATATCACTGATATTTTTAATACCCAGCCTATGATAGATCGATAATGGCATCAGATTCACACTAGCTCCAAAATCTATTAGTACCTTTTTGAAGGTTCTTTCTTTGATTGTGCATGGTACTGTGACGGTTCCTGGATCCTTTTGTTTGTTAGGAATGTTCTGCTCCAGGGAGTTTGCATTATATTGTTCCTTACCGGATACCTGCTCTTCAGTGGTTGGTTTCTTTTCAGCCATTACCTCTTCCACGAATTTCTTGTACATGGGCATCCTTTCAAGTGCTTCAAACAAGGCCATATGACCCTCAATCCTTTTAAACATTGTCATGAATTTCTCCAAGTCCGACTCACTAGGTTCCTTCTTTGTCATTCTCTGAGGGTAGGGCAACTTAATCACCGGTTTAGTTCCTTTTGTAGTTTCTTCTTTAGTTGGCTCGCTCGGTGATATAATTTTTTTCTTTTTAGCAGCCTTTTTCTCTGTCGTCGTGACAGTATTAACATTCTCCTGACCTCTCGAATTTTGAACCGTTTCACTTGGTAGGGAACCTGGTGTTCGAGAACTTGCCAGTTACTGTGCTATCTGCCCCAGCTGAACTTCGATATTCTTTAGGGAGGCGGTGGTGTTTTTCTGATTGTTTCTAGTCTTTTCTTCAAATTGCCTATTTTGAGCTGCCAGGTTTTCAATGGCAATCTCCCAGTCTGCCTTTTTAGGTGCCTGTTGTTGTTGCTGTTGCTGATACTGAGTCTGATATTACCATGTACCCTGTTGCAGAACGTTCCCTCTCTGATCTTTCTAGGAGAAGTTTGGATGATTCTTCCAACCTGGGTTATAAGTGTTAGAGTAGGGATTATTTTGCTTTAAAAACTTGATATCTTCTATCTGCTGTGGTGTTGCAAAGCAATGAACAATATTGTATGGTCAATTACAAATGTCACACACATCGTTTGGTGCCTGTTGCACTTAAGCCACTTTCTGAGCACCTATGTTTAGTGCCTTCAACCTTTTCTCCACCTCTGCAGCAACTGCTTCTTCAATTTTTACCTGTTTGTTTGGTTCAAGCTTCAAATCAATTACTGCAGATTTGCTTGACACCCTATCATACAACTCCAGATGCTCATTTGAGGCAATTTCTTCAATTATCTTCTTCATACCAGTGGCTGTTGCAAAGTTAGCTGAGCCACCAGCTGTTGAGTCAAGGATTTGTCTCGTTTGAATTCGAAGACCATTAACAAACATTTGCATCTGCTCAGTTTCATCCATGTTGTGAGTAGGAAAAGCCACTAGAATTCTCTTGAATCTTTTATAGGCATCTCCTAGTGACTCACCCTCCTTCTGCTTGAAATTTAGGATCTCGTATCTTTTTCTCAGTGACACTGATGCAGGAAAATATTCGTGCAAGAATGCTGTTTCCATCTCCTCCCATGTAGTGATACTGCCAGCAGGTAAGGAATAGAACCACTCTTCGGCTTCATCTGCTAAAGTGAATGGGAACATACGAAGCCTTATTGCTTCTTCGTTATATCCAGGCATTTTAAGCGTTGTGCTCATAGTTAAAAACCTTTGGAGATGCTTGTTGGCATCTTCATTCACTCTTCCAGAAAAGGACCGCCTTTCGAGTTGATTAATTATGCTGGGATGCAGCTGAAATTGTTCTACATTTACCAGTTGGTTTACAATTGTCATACGATCACCCGGAGTGTTGTTTCCACCATAGTCACCGAGAAGTCTCTCTGGTGGTGGATCTGCAGCCATGACCTCAGGAATTGTTTCTGCGTCTGAATCTGAATTCTCTGAGTGCACTGAAAAACTTCCTCCTCTGCTTTTTCTGCTATTTCCAGTTTTTCTCGCTTAGCTTGTCTCAGTCTAGCTTGAAGAGTTCTTTTTGGTTCTGCATCAAAAGAAAAATCCGCTGAGGCCTTACCTCGCATAAACAAGTTAGACAAATATTAGAATTGAATAACAAGATTGTCACAGATAAAGTTTTGGTTGACGAGCAACAAAATTTCAATAGAATAAAAATTAAAATAGGTATTTTGGCAATCCCCGGCAACGACGCCAAAAACTTGATCGGAAAAATAGCAAGTGTACTATTTTTACCGATGTAGTAATAAGGAGTTTTATTCCCAAGTATCGATCTCAGGGATTGTGTAGGAAATACTTATTTTACTTTTGATTCGATTTGAACAAAAACACAATGGTTTGGTTGGTTTTGGGAATTTATAACAACAAACACAAAAAGATAGTAAAGAATAATTTATTAAGATGAAACATGCTAGGGTGAGTGGTTGATTTGACTAGTTATGAATTCAAGTCAAGATTTCCTCAATACACATGAAACATTCAATTACCTAACCTCAGAATGTTCTTCCTTAAGTCCTTAATGAAGAAACTATTAAACTACCAATTCTTACTCAAATGTCCATTCAACTAATCATTGGTTTTAATCATAAACAATATCAAGGTTTATGGTGATTTACAAAAGTTCCTAGTCCTAGGTGATGCAATTATAAACCCAATTGTGTGAAAACCCTAAAAATCACAATCCTGTTATTGATAGTCATAGATCTAATTGTATTTGTCCGATACAAAAGCATAATAACATCACACAATTGAATTGAAATACGTAACATAGTAATAAGAAAATCCATGGTTCGAATTCATAACATAAGATCAAATCGGGACCACCCCCTAGCATTGGGGGGTTTAGCCTCTCATAGTATTAAAAGAAATCATAGTGTGGAAATTAAACATTACAAAGACTTAGGAGATTTTGATCTTCAATGGTTGATGCCCTTGAATCTCGCCGTCTTCAAATCCTCCGTAGTAGCTATATTCTCCAGTGCAATGTTTTTCTCTCATGCGTCAAAAAGTCCCCTTCTCTTTCTCTCCAAAGTCTTCTAATAGCCTCAAATGGTTTTTTCTCCCAGCAAGAAGTCCAAAATACCCTTAATGAACAGGGCAGATCCACACAACATAAAGTAAAATTTCTCAGTCGCGCCCATCAACACGGGCCGTGTGGATTCACACGGGTGCCCGTGTTGCTCTTCAAAAGTTGTGTTTTTTAAAGCAAGCTACAGAGGCATCAATACGGACCGTGTTGATGTACACGGGTGCCCGTGTTAACCCCCTGATTCCCCTCTTTGAGTGCTCCTTCCTGGAAAACAACACGGTCCGTATTGATGTACACGGGAGCCCGTGTTGACCTTCTGCATCTTCATATTTTGGCCTTCCAGAGCATCCAACACTCAGCTATTAGTCCTTTTGAACCTATGCAACAACCTGCAACACTAACACTACCAAATCGAAGCATAAAAGAGACTTTTTGTTACAAACATGTAACAAAATGCAATGCAATAATAAACTAACGAAACATGTTAAATGACTTTAAAACAACCACAAATCTTACCAAAGTGATGAAAATATGCCTGATAAAAGGTGGGAATTCAATGGAAATGGTGACCGATCACAACCCCAAACTTGTCTAATTGCTTGTCCTTAAGTGATGTATTGAGTCCAAACAAAGGTCACCCACGGATTCACTTTCCACAATGCAACCTTGTCCTTCACAACTTGTGTTCTTCCTTTCCAATCAAGTTTCCGGTTTTCCCGACTCAAACTGTCCACCACATTTCCACATCAGAGGCCTCGTTACCTGCAAGCTTTTTCACATACTCACAACATCTCTCATGGTTAGGATGTTTACACTCACAGCACAACATGCAATACCAAACTCTTAAATTTGAATAAATTCTAATTTCACTACAACAACAAATTCCACACACTTTATGAGGTCTTTTCGGTTGTAACGGGACTTGGGTACGGTAGGATAGACACAGAAATGGATAACAAATGGTTTTGAACTCGGCATTCATGTTGTTTGATTTTCTCTTTTTTTTTCCGTGTTTAATTCATAACTCTGGGGTTTATTCATTTTTGACTCTTTTAAACTCAATTCTCTTTTGAATTCCCTGTGTTTGAGGCCAAGGAGGAAAGTGATGAAGAAGTGAGTGATGGATTATCTCGTCTTCTTTAGCAAGATGAAAAGATCATTCAGCCGTTTGAAGAGCAGATTGAGTTGGCCAACTTGGGTTCCGAGGATAATGTGAAGGAAGTCAATATTGGGTCTCGACTGTGTCCAGATGCGAAGAAGGGGTTGATTGATCTTCTTCAAGAGTATTCAGATGTGTTTGCTTCGTCCTATCAAGACATGCCTGGTTTGGATTCTGAGATTGTGGAGCATAGATTGCCGTTGAAGCCAGAATGCCCGCCAGTCAAGCAGAAGTTGAGAAGAACGCACCCTGATATGGCTATGAAGATCAAAGAAGAAGTGCAGAAGCAGGTTAACATTGGTTTCCTTGTGACCACTGAGTATCCGCAATGGGTGGCCAATATTGTGTCTGTGCCGAAGAAAGATGGAAAATTCCGCATGTGTGTTGACTACAGAGATTTGAATAAAGCCAGTCCAAAAGATGATTTCCCTCTGCCACACATTGATATGTTGGTAAACAATACTGCTAAATTCAAAGTCTTTTCGTTTATGGATGGATATTCCGGATATAATCAGATCAAGATGGCACCCAAAGATATGGAGAAGACCATATTCATTACACCTTGGGGAACATTCTGTTATAGAGTGATGCCTTTCGGTTTAAAGAATGCTGGTGCAACTTACCGAAGAGCAATGACTACTCTTTTTCATGATATGATGCATAAAGAGATCGAAGTATATATTGATGACATGATTGCTAAATCAATTGATGAAGAGGAACATGTTGAGCATTTGTTGAAGCTTTTCCATCGTTTGAGGAAGTATGAACTCCGCTTGAATCCCAATAAGTGTACTTTTTACGTTCGTTCTGGTAAGTTGTTGGCCTTTATTGTCAGCGAGAAGGGTATTGAAGTTGATCCTGCCAAGGTCAAAGAAATACAAGAGATGCATGCGCCTAAAACTAAGAAGCAAGTCAGAGGTTTTATCGGCCGCTTGAATTATATCTCCAGATTTATTGCTCACATGACTGCCACATGTGCGCCTATATTCAAGCTTATTTGGAAAGATCAGTCTTGTGATTGGACCGAAGACTGCCAGAAAGCTTTTGACAGTATCAAGTAATATCTGCTTGAACCTCCAATTTTCTCTCCACTCATTGAAGGAAGACCGTCGATCATGTATCTGATTGTGCTTGATGAGAGTATGGGTTGTGTTCTTGGTCAGCAAGATGAGACTGGAAAGAAAGAATTTGCAATTTACTACCTTATTAAGAAGTTCACCGACTGTGAGACTCGGTATTCTATGCTTGAGAAGACTTGTTACGTATTGGCTTGGGCTGCTAAGCGTCTGCGTCAGTATATGTTGAATCATACCACTTGGTTGATATCCAAAATGGATCCGGTCAAGTGTATATTTGAAAAGCCTGCTTTATCTGGGAGGATTGCCCATTGGCAGATGTTGCAATCAGAGTATGATATCGAATACCGATCTGAGAAAGCGATCAAAGGCACGCATCTACCATTTACAGTTAGGTTGACTTTCAAGTGTTCGAACAACATGGAAGAATATGAAGCTTGCATTATGGGGCTTGAAGAGGCCATGAATCTCAGAATCAAATATTTAGATGTCTTTGGAGATTCAACTTTGGTTGTCAATCAGATCAAAGGTGAATGGGAGACGAATCAACCCGGTTTAATACCATATATAGATTATGCGAGGAGGATTTCAACTTTCTTTACAAAGGTTGAGTTTCATCATATCCCTCGAGATGAGAACCAGATGGCAGATGCTCTTGCAACGTTGGCGTCAATGATTATAGTGAAGTATTGGAATGAAGTTCCCAATTTGTCTATGATGCATCTTGATAGGCCAACTCATGTGTTTATTGTTGAAGAGATCAAAGACGAGAAGTCGTGGTATTATGACATCAAAAGTTTCCTCCAAAGTCAGATTTACCCGTCTGGGGCATCTTTGAAAGATAAGAAGACTTTGAGAAGGTTAGCCGGTAATTTCTATTTGAATGGTGATATACTGTACAAGAGAAACTTCGACATGGTTTTGCTCAGATGCGTGGATAGACACGAAGCAGACTTGTTGATGATCGAAGTGCATAAAGGTTCCTTTGGTACTCATTCCAATGAACATGCAATGGCAAAGAAGATGTTGCGAGCATGTTACTATTGGTTGACAATGGAATCTGACTGTTGCAAATTTGTGAAGAAGTGCTACAAGTGTCAAATATATGCTGATAAGATTCATGTTCCTCCGACACTGTTGAACGTAATTTCCTCCCCATGGCCCTTCTCCATGTGGGGAATTGATATGATTGGCATAATTGAGCCCAAAGCTTCAAATGGACATCGTTTCATTTTGGTGGCAATTGACTACTTCATAAAATGGGTTGAAGCGACATCATATGTGAATGTAACCAAGCAAGTTGTTGTAAGGTTTATCAAGAATCAGATCATATGCCGTTATGGTGTGCCAAGCAAGATAATTACTGATAATGGATCAAACTTGAATAAGAATTTGATGGAAGCTCTTTGCAAAGACTTCAAGATTGCACATCATAATTCTTCTCCTTACAGACCTAAGATAAATGGGGCTGTTGAAGCTGCAAATAAGAACATTAAGAAGATTATTCAGAAGATGGTTGTAACGTATAAGGATTGGCATGAGATGCTCCCATTTGCTTTGCATGGGTATCGTACATCCATCCACACTTCAACAGGGGCAACCCCTTTTTCTCTTGTATATGGTATGGAAGCAGTGCTCCCCATAGAGGTTGAGATTCCTTCATTACGAGTGCTCATGGAAGCCAAGTTGACTGAGGCTGAATGGTGTTAGACCAGGTATGATCAGCTGAATTTGATTGAAGAGAAGAGATTGACTGCCATGTGTCATGGTCAGTTATATCAGCAAAGAATGAAGAAAGCTTTTGATAAGAAGGTCAGACCTCGGGTATTCAGGGAAGGTGACCTTGTGCTCAAGAAGATCCTGTCGTTCAAACTAGATTTTAAGGGTAAATGGACTCCTAATTATGAAGGCCCGTATGTTGTTAAGAGAGCCTTTTCAGGCGGTGCTTTCATTCTTACAACTATGGATGGTGAAGAGTTCACTCGTCCTGTGAACGCAGATGCAATCAAGAAATACTTCGCCTAAAAAGAAAAGAACAACTCGCTAAGTTGAAAACCCGAAAAAGAGCGTCTCGGTGGATTGAAAACCCTAAAGGGCGGTCCAGGAAAAAATTAGAGACATAAAAACATAAAGAATTTCCCGATAAGTTGAGTACCCCACCCTGGGGCAACTTATGCAAAAATTAGGGATTATGGCAAGTAACTGCAGTCTGCTGATCGTCCAGTTTTGGAAAGACTTTGTTGAGCACAAGGGTTGACGTTGATTCATCACCCCGGTAGCGGTCAAGAGCACCGTGGATATCAAGAGTTGGTAGAAGGATTAAGGATCATTTGTATTCAATGTAACCCTTTCCCATGTAAATTACCATTCTCAATTTTGTAAAATTCTATGGAGTCTTGTCATTTACAGACTACCATCCCATTAAATAAAGTTGAGTTTTTGTCCAATTGTTTCTACTCTTATTTACTTCAGCCAATAGTTTAAATTTTATTATGATCGTTTTGGAAATTTAAATTTTTTAATGAAAATCATTTTTCTTAAAAACATATAAAAACAAGAAATTTTCAAAGCAATTAAAAGGAAGTATCACAACACTTCAAAAAGCAACAAGTCCTTAAGTGAGAAACATCAGAGGTTCCTCAAGCAGTTAACCCTTCGGGTATTCCTAGTTGTTTGTGTTGATCTAGTTCCCATGCGGAGCGTTTGTTCCTCAGCGGAGTTCCGATCCTTTTCCCTAGCTGAGTTGGTTGATTCAATACCTTGCGGCGTGTTATTTCCCCGACAGAGTTTCTGTGTTCCCCAATGGAATTTGTGTTTCCTCGGCAGGGTTAATCTTCAGCAAAGTAAGATGTTTTCCCTAGTAGATCGCGTTGGTTTCCCCACCAGTCACCACTCGCTTCTAGTCAGAGTTTCCTCCTGGTTTCTGAGCAGCTATTTGTGTTTATCTTTTGTATGGTTGTCTCCCATTTGATATGGTGTTGACCTAAAATTCCCTGCGGACTTGATAAAGAACCCTCTTCCTCAGCATATCTTCTCCCTCGGCTAGGTTTGAGCCTTTAGGTTGTTGATTTCTCTGTTCTCCAGCAGTTGTCTCCCTCTTTTTATGGATTGATCGAGGATTGTACTGATGATTCAAATTCTTTGCGACACCTTTGTATCCTTTGTGATCATTTTGTCAGCATAATCATCACATATACATATACAATTTCATAATTGCATATCCGCGCCATCATATTTGATTAATTTGTTGATTTGAGATTCTCATGGCTGTACTTTATCCCCATACGAACCTCGGTGTCTGTCCTCCCTCAATTGTAGAGCGTCAGCCCCTTAGGCAGAAAGACTTTAACCTTTCTCCTCTTCCCCACTGTTTTGTTTCCTCGTGGATGATTATTACTTCAGTTTCCTCCCCAGTTGTTTATCTGGATGGAACCAATCCCCTTGAGTTATGTCCTCATTGGGTTGAGTCTTAATTGATTGTTTCTCTCTAGCTCTTACCTAGATAGATGCTTTGAGTCTCCTAAGAGCTTATTACCCAGTAACTGGTAATATTCTTCTTAGTTTGCAGTTTGTTACTTATTGCTCAATACCCGGTAAAAGTATCCCAGTTTTCCCAGCAGTGGAGTTCCCAATGGATTCATTTGTTTCTAATCCCCCAGGAAGTATATCCTTGATATATTCACCCTAATTGGTGACGAATATCTTTCTTTCCCCTGCCTGAGTCTATCCTTGATATGTTCATCCTAACCGATGACGGATATTCTCATCCTTGGTATTCTACCCAGTAAAAAGGTAGTTGTAATCCCTATTTTCCTCCCCAAAGAGTTAATCCTTGATATGTTCATCCTAATCGATGACGGGTTTCCTTCTCTTTGTGGTATTCTACCCAGTAATTGGTAGTTGTAAACCCTACTTTTTCCCGCAGAGTCTATCCTTGATATGTTCATCCTAACCAGTGATGGATTTTCTCTTCGACAGTATTCTATCCAGTAACTAATAGATATAATTCCTATTTTCTCCCCTCTCAGAGTCTATCCTTGATATGTTCATCCTAACTGGTGACGGATTTTCTCTTTGATGGTCTTCTATCCAGCATTCGATAGATGTAATTCCTACTTTTTGTTCAATTGGTTTATCCTTGATATGTTCATCTTAACCGATGATGGGTATCCTCCTTGACAGTCCCAAGCAAGTTTATCCTTGTAATGTTCATCTTAACCGATGACAGATTTTCTTCCCTGTTGAGTCTATCCTTGATATGTCCATTCTCACCTTTGGTCTTCTGCCCATTAACCGATAGTTGTAAATCCTATTTTCCGCAGTTTTCCCCAACAAGGTTATTCTTACCCAGTAACCGGTAATGAATACTACCTCCTGACTATTCTCAGCGAGTCATCCTTGATATGTTCATCCTAGCCGATGACGGGTACCCTCTCTGTCAGATCTTTATTATCTCCTTACCCAGTAGCAGGTAATAGATAATAGATTTATGCTCCTCCTGTGTTGAAGTTTATTTCTTCCCCCATTCGAGTTGAGTGTGCATTTCCTTAGCGAAATCGTTTTTCCTGCATGATTCAAGTACTTCAGTTTTATCCTGAATTACTCGTATCCTCTGCAGATGTTGTTGTTCTCCGGCTAAGTCTTTTCCATGTTTGTATGGAATTCCTCCAGTCCCCCAGCAGTTTCAAGTCGTAGCCTGGCCTACGCATTACTCTTTTATCCCCTAGAGTCCCTGTCTCCCCAGTGAGTTTTCCTTACGAAATGCATTATGCTCATATGGACTTTCGGTCTCTAATTTCTTTTCCTTTGTGGCAATATTTCCCCACAAAGAACTTACTTTTGCATTCATATCATATGCATTATGAGGTCTATTAGGACCAAAATTTGTTTCTGTATGTTGTTATTTAAGCCCATTCTACTGAGTCGACATAAAGATTTTAACCTTCGCCTCCTTAGTTAGAATGTCCTTAAATAGGGGCAACTGTAAGACCCCAATTTTGACCCTAAGATCCCTCATGCAATTTCATCATATGCATTAGCATTGGGATCATACCTTGGAATCCTCCTTACCCCTCTTTCATTGGGTTTATTTTGGGAGAGATCACCAAGCACTATCTGATTTTATCATACTTGTATATTATCATTTTACTAACCAAAATACCAAAAAATATGTCTTTGCATTTGCCTAACTCTTTTGTAGGTAAAGCATGATCTCCATTGATTTATCAAGTTCATATCTAGGGTGTGAGACCCTCATGACAAAGAGCACAACCATTGAATTGAATCAAGAATGGTTATAAGCATCATATATGAGTTCCATTGATTACTACATGTTATATTGATCAAGTTTTCTTCAAGAGTTTGGAGGTGATTTGCCTTGGAAATCCTAGTTTGACTGGGTATCTTGAGTAACTTCTCCAACAAGCTACCTCACCAATTGATCAAATTTCTCAAGGGACACTTCAAAATTCATCATCTTATGAATATATGATCTACCATGAACCAAGAAAGTCCAAAGAATTGAAGGTTAGCAAGTTGGTTGATGGTGGTTGGCCAGATGAATTCATCTGATCAAAACTGGGTCTCCCTAGACCCTATCTCCTACAATTTTCACCATAAGAAAATTATTCCAAGAGAAAAGTTACTCTAGATGACATTCCAAACAACTTTCATGTTGATACTTAGAGCTATTTTTGCTTGGAAAATCATTTTCTATGTTGAAACATTATAGGTCATTTTGTCTAAACCCTAATTTGAAAGTCAACTTCCCAAGGCCATAACTTGCTCAATTTTTATGAGATGAAAGATTTCCAAGTTGCACAGTCAAATGCAAGATGTCTAATTCAAATTTTTGTTTGTATTGAGAGAAAATGCAACTTTTATGAGCATGTGATATGAGGTTACATTTTATAGGTCATTTTTGACCTATACCATTGAACAAGTGATTTTTCCAAACTTCAAAAATGCATAACTCTATCATTCTAAATCCAAATAACATGAAATTGGTGACCATTTTGAAGGTTTTGAAAGAGATACAACTTTGATGAAGACACTTTTCTCATTTGAAGCTTACATGAAAAGTTAAGCAAGGTGGAATATTGAGATATATGGCTTGACACGTAGAAAAAATTTCAACATGTTGAAATTTCCAAGCTTCCACCTCAAAATTCACCATGTTCCAAGCTCCAAATGAAAAAGTGTTGAACATCAAACTTGTTCCCATTGATCCAAGCTTTCCAAAGAACCCAAGTTCATGCATTTTGGATGAGGTTTGCTAGGTCTACGCATGACTTTAACATGGTTGCATCATTGGAAAGAATCAATTGCACAAACTTCAGTTCACAATGCCTTGCCATTCAAGCTTCATTCAGACCTCAATTGGAATCATTTTGGACCTTTTTGCATTGCATCATGGGCCTGTACATGCCCATGCACTCGTGCCATCCACATTTCCAATTTTGGACAGATTTTTGAAGTGTGAAAATATCATTCCCTTTGGCTATAAATAGAAGGCTTCTGAGCTCATTTGAAACACGCTTTGCACGCCAACTTTGACCCCCATTGAAACCCTCTCATTCTAAAGGAAAACCTAAGAAATTTCAATTTGAAATTTGAGTTTGAATCTCAACTGTTGGAGATTCAAGAACTCTAGGATCCAAAGCCTTGCAACCTCTCTAATCACTTCCTGCTAGCTTCTCAAGTGTGATCAGATCGTGTTTGGAGCAAGCAACATCAAGAACTGCATAGCATTGAAGGTAATTTTTAGAAAACTTCATCTCTTCAATTCTCACTCAATTCTACTCAATTCTCTTGGATCTTTGGTTGTCTGAAGTCCTGTCAATGTAGGCAAGAAGATTGAGTTGCTTAGAGGTCAAATCGAAGCAACTCAGTTGACACACCTCAAAATTCAACTCCTCATATATTTCTATATATGTGGAGTTAATTAAAATTAAGGTCAGATTCGTGCTCTACGCCATTTTATCTTTCAGATCATGTCCTCCTTTTTCATTTTCTTGATGGTGATGAGTGAACCAGTCCGGTGGACCTTGCCTGAGAAGGTGACCAGAGGTCCAGCGCCGGTGGTGTGCTGGACAGGTTCTGAGCCATTGATCTCACTTGAAACGTTTTAATCTCACGCGTTGCTTGTAATGACCATTTGTGTTACGCATTGACTCGTGACTATGGTGGAAAGCGCGTTGATGGCCACTTGATCTGCCACCTCAATTAATGAGGGAGATCAAGTGGTCCACATTTTTTCTGATTATTTGAATTTCATTTTAATTGTTTTATTTTCATTAATTCATATTAATTTTAATATTGATCCAAAAAATATGAGAGTTTCACCAAAAAATTTCAAATAAATTCCTCTTTCATATTCTGAATTAAAATTATTTTTTGGATCATTATTATTATTTTTCATGATTTAATTGATTTTGTGATTAATTTTAATTATTTAAAAATACTTTTAAGTCTTTAAAAATTCTGAAATTTTTTCTCCAAGGTCCTTCGACCTTGTTTGATCTATGATAAATCTCATGGCCATTTCTTTGGTGTTTTGATGAGGTTTTAGGAATTTGACAAACCATATTTAATTTAAATGCCTTATTTTAGTATTTTTAATTTGAATAAATGCCAATTAAATGTGTTGACCACTTGTGGTTACTTGTTTGAGTTTGACTCTTGTTGTTGGGCATTGGTCAAGGTTGATTTGACTTTGTCAAATTAATATCATTGGATTTAGGGGATTGATGAAATGTACATTCCATCTCCCAAAATGAATGGATGATATTAATTTGGTAAAAGTCCTCCTTTGACCAATTTGAGTTTTGATCCATATCTTTCCCTCTTCATCTTATTCCCCTTCTTTATGCATTCATATCATTTGGCCTATGATATCTCAAAGTCCTAAGGCTAGTTGATTGAAAAATCAACATAAGTATGGATGAGATTAGGCCACCTATTTTGCATATTCTTTTTGTGTGTGGTATATTTCAAGAGCATAGTCCATTATACTATGTCTCTAACATGCATTAACACCAAAATTCTATTGCCCGGTCTCAAATAGTTGTGACTTCTATATAAGTCCAATTACGATTGCTTAACATAACGCTAAATTTGTAACACAAAAGGCATAGCAGTCTAGTTAGTGAGATTGTAAGTCTCCCCTCTTTCATGGTATTATGTGGAAACTTGACCTTTTTTCCTTCCTTTGGAAGATGTCTTGGCTCAAGGATCCATGCTTGTGATAAGTGGGTTGAGTGTTCTCCAAAGAATGACTTAAAAACAAAAAGCAAAAGCAAAACAATACTAACTTCTAACTCATTAACAACTAACTTTTAATTTCAAGCCATTTACTTTAATGTCATTTAATCTTAGTCTTTATTCATTTTCCATTATTCATACCATTCTAATTGTTTATGTTAATGCAATTTTCACTTTGTCCATTTGGACCATATTGTTGATATATCTTGTTTGTGTATACTTTGCTTGTTTATGTGGTCTTTGACCATTAATGTACATAATAACAACAAAAATCCTAAAAAACTTTTGTGTGGACTGTTGGCTTGATCTTGGACAAATGGACTTAGAACTTAGGCAACATTCCTATACTAAAGGACTTGGCCAATGCCAACTTTCTGTGAAACCAAGTGCTTGCAATTTGAAACTTCATCTGATACATCATTCAAGATCCCTTTGAGTTCATCTGCAACATGATCATTGTGAAGCTGTTATTTTGAACTTGTGACTTGTGGAATTCATCTATTGCATGGGCTAATGTGAAGAAGATCATGGAGTGGCTAAGCTTGGATGTGGCTAACTTTATTTGATGCCTTTTCTCTTTAAGATTGATATAATTATGCGTTTGTGTGTTGCTTGATTTGAAATGTCCAAGGGAATCTGGGTTTCTATTGACATTTTTGTCTATTGGATTGCTACCCATTGATCAGATCTTTTCAACCATTAACTTTTAATTTTGTACATAGGATTAGTCTCTTCATCTTCTCCCCATTTCTTTAATTTCAAAATCTCTCACCCCTTTTTAAAAAATCTTCTTTGTTTGAACTTGTTTTGTTCTAAACTTTGACCACTTTGTAAAAAATAAAAACTTTGGCCTTATGCCATTGCATTTTCAAACTTCTTTTCTTAAATCAAATTTGTAAATAAACTTAACTATACTTTACTTAAACTTTCAGAAAAGCCAAAAAGAACTAACCCATTCAAACCATTTTTAGGCATTTGTGCCTTTCAAACTTAATTTTTGTTAAAAGCAATGTATCCACTTTGAAATTTGTATCACGAACTACGAGGTTTTGATCCCTCATTTTTATGTTGGTACGTAGGCACAAGTTCGAAGGTCTTGTCAAACACAAAATATAATTAATGAATTCTTTTCTCATCCCTCCATTCTATTTGTTTGTAAACATTACTTTGTACAAAATACATATGCACACAATAAGGGCTCCCTAGGAGTACCTAGGACACTTTGGGTGCTAACACCTTCCCTCTATGTAACCAACCCCCTTACTAGTAATCTCTGACATTTTATTAGTTTTGATTTGAAAACTTCTTACTTTTGGGTTTTGTTCGTACTTTTTCCCTTTTTCCTTGGAAACAATAAAAGCGCAGTGGCGACTCTTATTATTTGATCTCTAGCTTATCCTTAGCTTGATGATCATGAATTTACCGCTACAAGAGGAAAATAAGATTAGGGTTTCTCGAGTAAGGAAGAAGAAAAAGAAATTTCTGCAGAGTTTCTCTCTGCTCTCAACCTAAGAATTTTATTCTTTGCAACCGAAAATTCTCAATGTATTACAATGACGGGGGTTACTCCATATTTATAGATTTTGGGCTTTTTTTCTCTTTAAGAAAAGTCCAAAATACCTAATTCTACTAACACTATAAAATTAAACCTAAGACAAAATTCATGTTGAGGTACACAATTAGGCACTTCCTTACTTATGTTGAGCAACCTGCTCCGACACAAGAAATTACAATTCAACAATCATAAGAGTTCCAATGAGTTTAATAAAACGGATAACTTACTTTGAGAGTTTCGGTTTGCAAATTTTCCTTTATATGTATCGGATATCTTGTACAATGAATTCCAGTATTGCTTTGTATCGAAAGACTTCAGACACAATTAAGGTAAGATTTCGAACACAAATGAGTTCCAGTTGTTGTCATCGCCTCCTTATATGACTTTCACCTACCCCATTGCCACTTGTTGCCTCCGACTGACTCATTTGGATGTCTTCTTCTTTTCGTCGTTGTCGGTGTTACGGTCTCAATTGTTTTCAAGCATCAAGTAAGATTTGGAAAATTGTTGAATTTCAAACTTGTGGGTTGAATTCAACGGTTCTTGTTTAGTCAAAAGTTGAATTCAACTGTAAACTAGGGCTTCTCTCAAAAACAAATCACACAACCTTAATTATGTTTATGAAACATAAAACTCTCCCCCTGTATCATGTCAAAATTGGACTATGATATGTTTGGTTTGTATTATGCAAACATTATAGGTGAAGAATGGAGTGTTATATGTTTGGATTATGCAGGCAAAGCATGAAGGAGAAATTTTGGTGCACTTATTATGCAGACACTTGTAAAGTATAACAAGAAAAATAATTTCAGACAATTTTTAAAGCATAAAGAAGATGAATTTTATTCAAATAGTACACTTGTGAAGCATAAAGAAGATGAAGAAACAAAATAGTTTTAGACCATAATGTACTTTTAGGATATAATGTATAAGTTGATAGTTTGTTTTTTCAAGTTCAAGTAAGAGGATCAATTTATGATCTCTACCAATATAAATCTTAAGCTGCTGTTCATTTTGGTTACAAAATCCTGCTTCAAATTATACTTTCAAATTTCCAAAATTCTACTTAAAATCATGTCTAAATGCAGAATTTACTTAAGCATAATCACATGCAGAATTTTGATTTCCAAAGTTCCAAAATCTTGCTTAAAATTGTGTCTAAATGTAGAATTTAACTAAGCATAATCACGTGCAGATTTTTGGTTTACAAAGTTCCAAAATCCTTCTTCAAATCATGTCTAAATGCATAGTTTAACTAAGCATAATTACATGCAAAATTTTGGTTTACAATATTCCAAAATCCAGCTTCAAATCATGTATAACATCTTGGTTCATGACATAATTCTACATATCAATAACAACTTCATAATACTACATCATGAGCTACCAAAATAATAGCATTTGCAGTTTACTCTATATTTTCATCTTCAAATTATGAAATTTTGTAACTCTGAAAGATGATAAGGAAGTAGATTTAGGGACTAGAAAATTTGAATTTTGCATATACGGCGTTGTAGAGAAAAAAAACACACACCAAATTTTGATATTAATTAAATGCAATATGCTATTGGAGGTTGATTTATAGGATTTTGGTAGCAACTTTTCTTGTCACTCATTTCACCCGTACTATACATATGATTGAAGAGGATAAAAGCTGCAACAAAATTTATTTTTTGTTTAAAGAAGCTTAAGATGATCAACATGAAAGGGAACAAACTCACTTTAATACACTATTTTCCATATCAACAAAACACTAATAAAAGAAAGGTAACAAACTTGATATACTATTGAATCGGAAAGGAAAGATTTCCTAGTGAAAATTAGATGCGTATATTAGTGGTGAGGATTTAAAACTGGTCTAGCAAGTGAGGAGAAACAGACACAATCATTTCCTTTCCTATAAACTAATCCAAACATTTCTTCTCCAACATAATTGTCTCTGCTGATGCGACATCCAGTATAAGTACCAAAGAAACAAATTTAATTATAATTGCATATAAAACTTAGTTACTTACACTTTGACATTATCAACCACTTCATAGATATAGAAACAAAATAATTAACATCAAACTTTTAATAAACCTTAACGGGTAAAAGATAGGATGAAACTAGGAATAACTATGTATCTAAAGCTCACATAATAATCATATATTGTATTAAGGCTGCAAGAAAATAATTAGAAACAATTAATTTAAAACATTACATTTCCATTCTGATGGGTTATGGAGGCATGAAGTTTCAAGTACATACCTTTCGACCAAATTTTTCATAAAATTTCTTAACCCAAGTCCCTTGCTTTATTTTTTGACACAACACCGTAATCATATCTTATATTTGAGAAATAGTAAAATGGATATGGATTATTTTTATTTAATATATTATTAAAAATCCAAATCCTATATTTACTAATTCATTCAAAGGAAGGAGGAGTTGGAGTTGGAGGAGCATGAGCAGGAATAGGAATAAAAAGTATACACTTCCACCAATTTTTCCCAATGCAGCAAAAGAAACATTTCTTGTTTCCCTGAGTGGCAGTAGCTTCAGAAACATCAACTGCTGGATCAACAGCTTCACCAAAATCTATCATCTCAGCAACTGGATCAAAAGTCTCAACAAAATCTACCTTCTCAGCAATTTGACCAACATTTGTCATTCTTATACGGGAAGAATGCGTTACTACAATGAAAATAAATAAAAATACAAAAGATATTGTTTGAGATTTCATAGTGAATATAAAAAGAAGAATGAAGTGTGATTATAGAATATACTTTCACAGCTTTATATAACATCTCAAAATTCTACCTATAACCTAACTATATTAAATAGAGAAACATAACATTTGATTTTCTAACCTGATAGAACATGCGATGTTTTTTGAAACCAAACAAAATAAATATCATATAATGTTTTCTGAAACCAAACAAAATAAATGTCTTGAAGAATGAATGTGGAGACAAACCATCAAAATTCAATTCTTTTTTTCGATCATTCCATGTTCATCACACGCTTCTCAATAAATATTTATATTTTTTAAAAATATATCCGTCTGATCACGGTTATCCACATTTTAACGTGTGATTTTATAACATATTTGACTGCATCAAATCTCAAATCATATAATATCTCTCTCTCCCTTTAATTAAGAAATATGATAGAATCTCTCCTCAAGGGTTTCTCCTTCACAATAGAAAATACTCTATTCACAATAAAAATATTCAAATATGCTTTATACCTTTTGTATTCTCCTATTTATACAAATAGCCCTGTAACAATCTCAACTAAGTAACTAACTACTCTAACAACTCTTAACTACTTTATGCATAGATATTGGGACATGTCGTATTTCAGGTGTAAATCCCAAATTAACAGGAAATATGTGATCACATTCTTTAATCCTGACCTAAAAGATTAACTCTTCAAGTCTCATGGTTTTTGAAATCGTATTAATACTACTTTAGCTACATGCTAATATGACTTCAATACTGGCTCCTCCCATCTTATCAGTTCTAAAGATTTTACCGCAAAGAACTGGCAGGTTTATTTAATAGGATAGATCAAACTCCTTCATGTTAGTACTTCAACTACATAAAAGTGATATATGCAAGCATACACGTGTTCTGTCAAACAACTAAAAATAAATATCTGTTTGTTCTTTGCCTTTCTCTTTTTACCATTCCAAACACATTTAATTCAAAGTAATTATTTGGAACTTTTCAAATTTAGAATTTTGCATTTAGACATAAATGCAAAAAAAAACATTGTTAAACAATTTGTTCGGATGAAATCTATACTATCCAATAAAATTAAGCCATCCACACATTTTTTTGTGCTAAAACTTATATATGAAGGGAACTTTCTAACCTAATCTTAAATATTAGTGAGAGTGCATATGGAAAAAGATGACACGGTAGTCCAAATATGAGCTACTAGAAGCACTCTCTACATCATGATATTCCAATTATGTAAAGAAATACTTATCAGACCTTAATATCATCCAATTCAGCTAGACACTTTCTAGATTCCTTCTTGTTTGCATTGTGTTTTTTTGCAAGATCTTCTATCTGTAAAGTCACGGTAAATATAGATGGAATCTGAAATAACCCAACAAAAATTACAACAATGAAGAGTACTTGTCTTTGACAATCCTCATATTGTTCCAATATGATACGATTGACAAATAAGATTGCTGCTTCCAACTCCTCAATTGTAGTAGGCATCTACATCAACAAACCCAAATGATTTTAGAGTTCCTATTTAGACAATCAAACCTGAAGCGCAACCATCACAAGACTAAGATACAATTCAAGTCAGATCCTCCTCCTCAAGTTCCCTCAGATTAAGTTTTGTTTTCAAAGAATCCTGCATAATATTCATGCAAGAGAATAATGCAGATGAATAAATTATAATAGAGTTGTTCAGTAATGTAATAGAGGAATGATTGGAACAACAATTTATATGTTTAAAAACAGTAGTGTCTTTTCATAATTGAGAGCTTACCAAAGGAATAATGCCATCAAACTCCTTTACAACTTCATTGAACTTTCCAACGTCTTCTTCATCAATTGCAACAACAACATCTACCAAAAGTCTATATTCACGCCTTCCTGAAAACTTGGATCCAATTCCTGCAAAAACATCAATGGAACATGTTATACAATAGTGCCTAAACAAAAAAAATATAAGAACTATGTGCAACATCTTCATTGCACAAAATTCCACAGCGGAAGATCATGATAAACAGCATCCCTTGAAACATTCATAAACAGCTTTTCCTGAATTCAACCTGCAAGGAAAACCTGAAAAATAACAACAATAATGGGATGAGATAATAATCTCAGTGAGTTCTCCTATCCTATGGGTCCACTCGGCTCTACAGGATTTTCTAATCAATATTCAACTCATATCAACCTAAAGTCAACAAGGGAACGAAGACTTGAGCGATGAGGAACCTATCTCGCAATTGTATGGCAACATGCATCTGAGTTTTCATAACTCAACCACGACCATTATTCAGATCACGACACATCAATTTCCGAACCGACTTACGTCTAAGCCAGACCCGGTTCATGCATGCTTGTATGATTCGACTTTCGCGGTGGATATCTGGTTCCCATATGAGACTCAAACCCACTTTTAAGAACCATCACTCATATGGGAATCAAACCCACTTTGAGTCTCTTTCACCGTACGGGCCTTATCCCACTTTGGTGTCCACCTTTCCCCCATGTCCGCCATGGTTAGGGCTCAAACCCAATTGAGGCTCGAATCATTGGTCCCACATCTCAATGCTTACTCGTCTAAGCATACCAAAAGAGATGTGTACCATCACAAAAAACACACATTCTGAATACATGATCGGTTCCACAATCATCAGTTCCACGAACAATAACAAAATCCATCAATCACAGGTGACTTCATTCACCCCAATACACAAATAATAACATGGCATGTTCCATACAATGCGTCTCATTCTCAATCATGGCAACAATTGGTCCACGACCTCCACATAAGCATCGTACGAATGAATGTCGTACTCTCATACATATATCACACATGTTCCATAACCTAGATTATCTTTCTAAGTTATTAATCAAGTTATTCTCCTAGGTTTCCTCACTCACCTTTGTAAGGTTTTTAATCATGTTATTTCACAATCAAACATATCAATAATGTTTAACATTCATCATAATATAATTCATAGAATTTGTAAGACACATAATATACTATAACATGGTATCATAATAATAACCTTTTTCGTTATCTTACTAACGCATCCGTCCGCGTCCAAAACAGAGTTATAACACTCAATTAATTCATTAATCTATCTTAATCAAGATTTAGATTAACATTTATCCATTGCATAAGTATTCAACAACATAATCCTTGGCCTAATGGTAAGGCTTATACCATACCAAGGAGGTCTCGGGTTTGAACCCCATTGGTGACATATTTTAATTCCTCAAATAATTAATTCATGTCAATGGATTGATTTTCACTAAACCAATCGATTGATTGGAAGGACCTGCATAATTTTATGTCCATGCCAAGAGGTTGGTTGTGAAAAATGAAGCAAAATTATGCAGGTGAAATATCATCAATGAAGATTCATAGAAAACTCATCATACTATCTCACTATCAATTCCATGGTTTTACCAACCCTAATTTTTAAATCTAAAGTTCTATCTAGAACTCACCTAGTAGAAGAAGAAGATGAAGTTTGGTAAAGATGATGAGTATAAAATGGTGATAATGAGCTTTTCCTTCTTCTCCTCCAAGCCCTTCTTCCTTCTTTCTCTCTTCTTCTTTCTTCTCTTTTCCTCTTCCTCTTTTCCTCTTTTCCTCTTTCTTTCTTTTCTTTTGATATCTCTCTTTCTCTCTTACCTACCTCTTCTTATCCTTTTCTTCTTCTTTCTCTTATAACCACACAAATATATATAACATATAATATATATATATATATATATATATATATATATATATATATATATATATATATATATATATATATATATATTAGGTAGTAATAAGATATCCCAATTGATATTTTATCTTCCAGTACCAATTGACCAATTATTAATATTATCAAAAATATCCTCTCTTGCACTTATTAATATTGGTCTGTCTCTTTTATTAATAATTAATCTCTTCAGAGTTCAATGGTTATTCTATTGGTCCCAATTGACAATATTTAGAGCACATATGAGCTTTAATTGTTCTAACTAACAAAAGATAGAAGATCATGCCTATCCTCCATCTTTGTGATACTCTGATTCCAACGATGGAACACCTGGGATTCCTAAACACCACTTGTTAGCTAAGAGTCTACATAGAAGATTATGCCTATCCTCCAGAGTGCCCACCATCCAAAGCAGTACTAGGACCTCACTGACATCCATTAGTAGAATAAATTTCTCGCTGACACACAAAGGTTTAAAATATGACAAACATCCTCCATAAGATATGTACCATACCAAGGAGGTCCCGAGTTTGAACCCCATTGGTGACATATTTTAATTCCTCAAATAATTAATTCATGTCAATAGATTGAACATAACCCAGGCCCAAAACTAACGACCCAAAACTAAAATAAAACTAATGTTGTAGCTTCAAAAGAAATTCTGGAAAATAAGACGCGTCAATCGGATTCTCGATAAAGTTGAAAATTAAATACGAAAATCAAATAACAATAAAAATAAACTAAAATATAAAAACATTATAAAACATAAAAGTAAGAAAAGGAAATCAAAGAAATGCTTAAGAACAAACATACGAGAATGTGCATTAAAATGCACTGATCAAATTCCCCCACACTTGAACTTTTGCACTCCAAGCAAAATCAAAACTCAAGAAACACATAACATCAATTACTCATTCCAGGCTACAAACTCTTCCTTGGTTAAGATATCATCGATAGGTACTAATCATGCACACTAAGGATATCGTAGGAATACTAATCCATAATTATGCAGTCATAAGCCTTCTAAACACACAATCCATTCTGAATCATGTTATTATGCCAAAGCCTAACTTACTCAGTGTCCTTTTTACTCTTTTTCATTCTTGTGCAATCACATTAAGCTCGTTATCTCCACACACTCATAGTAAGGAAACCGGTTAGTGACTCTGATCCTTTTTACACGGGGTTCTGGTACAAAAATTGGTAACCCCTTATTTACCCAATTACAGTTGTGGGGGATCAGACCGTAATCCGTCCTACCAAGTCCAGTACCAGAAACCTCTGAACCAACCAACAATAGGTAATTATTATGTTTTATTTTTGTAGGTTCCACAACCGTTTGGTTAAGTGATCGGGTGAGGGCCACCAAACTTAGAAGGTGAATTCCCTAATTTAATTTATTTTTTTCAAAAGAAACTTGGATGACTCACTTATTTTCATCGGCTTTCTTACGTAGAGCATGTGTGAGATGGTGCCGACTGCAAAGATAAACTACTCAAGGCTATAAGAGAATGAAAATTCAAGGCTATGTCATAATAAGTATTCAAAATAATTTCCATACTCATGAGACTTACGGTGTTAAGATGATACCGGTCTTGTGAACTTTTTCCAAGTCTCCACAACTAACCTCAGATTAATCTATAACCTAGAACTTTCAAAAAGATGCATTTATTTTAATTTAATTTTTTTATAATTGAAAACAAAACAATGAAACAAAAGCAAAGAAAACAAAACAAAAAGGGAATTCCCTCCCCCACACTTAAAACAAGCATTGTCCTCAATGAAAGGACATAGTTATTGAAGTTGAGAGAAAGGAATAAGAACTCCCTGGTCAAGTTGCAGTGTAGTTGGGTGCTTCCAAAGAAAGCTCCTCTATGCTTGCATTGTCAGGCGCTGAACTCTCATGAAATAGCTTTAGGCGCTGCCCATTGACCTTGAAAACTTTATCAGTACCTGCACTTTTAATTTCTACTGCACCATGAGGGAAAATGTTAGTAACGACTAAAGGACCAATCCATTTGGATCGAAGTTTCCCAGCCATAAGCTTAAGGCGGGAATTAAACAGTAAAACCTGTTGGCCCACAGAGAATTCCTTCCTAGAAATCATCTTATCATGGAAGTGATTAGTTTTCTCTTTATAAATCCTAGAGCTTTCATAAGCCTCTAGCCTAAGCTCTTCAAGCCGTTGTAATTGGAGTTTTCTTTCAATACCTGCTTGTTGCATCTCTAAATTATAACTTTTCACTGCCCAATAGGAACGATGTTCTATCTCTACAGGAAGGTAACATGCGTTACCAAAAATAAGTCGATAAGGAGACATCCCAATGGGTTTCTTGAAAGTTGTTCTTTGAGCCCAAAGTGCGTCTTCTAGACGACGGCTCCAGTCCTTCCTGTTTGGTTGCACCATTTTATTTAAAACCTGTTTGATATCTCTGTTAGAGATCTCAACTTGCCCATTTGTTTGTGGGTGATATGCAGTAGAAATTATGTGCACAACTCCATACTTCCAGAGCAAAGCTTCCATGGTGCGGTTACAGAAACGAGTCCCTTGGTCACTTATGATAGCACGCGGTATTCCAAACCTGCAAAAGATATTAGACCTGACAAAATCTGCAATAACTCTAGAATCATTAGTCCTAGTGGGGATAACTTCCACCCACTTTGAAACATAATCAACAGCAAGTAAAATGTACAAAAAACCAAATGATATAGGAAAGGGACCCATGAAGTCGATTCCCCATACATCAAATACCTCACAGAAAAGCATAGGCTGCTGAGGCATTTCACTCTTACGAGTGACATTTGTACCTGCTATCTGGCACTCTTTACAGGTGCGGTAAACCTCATAGGCATCTTTAAAAATAGTGGGCCAATAAAAACCCGAGTCTAGGACTTTTCTTGCAATCCTTTGAGGACCAAAATGTCCGCTGACTTGAGATGCATGAGAAAAATTCAAAATGGATGCAATCTCATAATCGAGGACACATCTCTTGATTACCTGATCACTACCAAACTTACAAAGATACGGATCATCCCAAACATACTATTTGGAATCACTCTTGAGTTTGTGGATTTGTGTCCTGGATGCACCTGTAGGAAAAACACCAGCAACAAGATAATTAACAATATCAGCAAACCAAGGAGTAATACCATGCACAAGTAAAAGTTGCTCATCAGGAAAGTCATCCTGGATGGGAAAAGGATCTTCATCTCTCACTATTCTTCTCAAGTGATCAGCCACTAAGTTCTTAGCTCCACTTTTGTCTGTAATCTCTACATTAAACTCTTGGAGCAATAACATCCACCGAATCAATCTCGGTTTTGCTTCTGGCTTCTTCAACAAGTACTTTAAAGCTGCATGGCCAGTAAAAACAACAACCTTGGAACCTAGCAAGTATGATCTGAATTTATCAAGAGCAAAAACAATAGCTAGAAGTTCTTTTTCAGTGGTGGTGTAATTTGACTGTGCAGAATCTAAAGTCCTAGAAGCATAATAAATAACATGGGCAGCCTTGTCAACTCTTTATGCAAGGACAACCCCAACAGTATAATTAGAAGCATCACACATAATCTCAAAAGGGAGGGTCCAGTCGGAAGGCTGGATAATGGGAGCGAAGGTCAATGCTTTCTTCAAGAAGTCAAACGCTTGTTTGCATTTGTCATCAAAATTGAAAGTGACGCCATTCTCCAACAAATTTGACAGCGGAAGAGCTATCTTGCTGAAATCCTTGATGAAACGTCTGTAAAAACCTGCATGACCAAGAAAATAACGAATCTCGCGAACGCAAGAAGGGTAAGGCAATGTAGAAATTACGTCAATCTTAGCAGGATCAACAGAAATTCCTTTTTTAGAAATTATGTGACCAAGAATAATTCCCTGCTCAACCATAAAATGACATTTTTCATAATTTAAAACAAGGTCAATCTCGATGCATCTCTCTAAAACCATATTCAAACTTTTCAAGCATGCATCAAAATACGAACCATAAACAGTAAAGTCATCCATAAACACTTCCATGCAATTCTCAATAAACTCAGAGAAAATACTAATCATGCATCGCTGGAAAGTGCCAGGAGCATTGCAAAGACCAAAAGGCATCCTCCTGTAAGCAAATGTACCGAATGGGCACGTGAAAGTGGTCTTTTCTTGATCTTCAGGTGCAATATGAATCTGAAAGTAACCTGAAAAACCATCAAGAAAACAATAATGTGATTTACCAGCTAGCCGTTCAAGCATTTGGTACAACCTGCACTGGGCTTACCCATTTACTGTCAGAGATAGGATAAATGATACCTGCTTGCAAGAGTTTGGTTACCTCTTTCTTTACCACATCAAGAATCAAAGGATTAAGCCTCCTTTGGGGCTGCCTTACCGTTTTAGCACCGTCCTCAAGTAAAATCATGTGCATACACATGGAAGGACTAATACCTGGGATGTCAGCTAATGTCCAGCCAATTGCCTTCTTGTGCTTCTTCAAAACCTGCAAAATTTTATTTTCCTGATCGGAATCAAGGTTAGAAGAAATAATAACAGGGAGTTTTTCATCACTCTCCAAATAAGCGTATTTCAGATTATCCGGGAGTTGTTTCAGCTCTAAGGACGGGGGTTGCTCGATGGATGGGGCTTTTGGGGCAGCCGGGATGTCGAGAGCATCAGCTGCATAAACAACTTCGTTTACAACAACTTCACCTGTAGGAAACATGTCACCTTGTAAGGCAGCACCAATCTCAGCACATACAACACAAATGTTAGTGTCAATACAATCAGCACATGAGTAAACATCATCAAATCCAAGTAAGGATGGAAAATCAAGTGAAAAAAATTCAGAATAAGTTTCATGAACCAAATCAGATATCAACTCAATATGAAAAACAAAGTGCTCATCCAAGGGATGTTTCATGGCATCAAAGATGTTAAATTTTGCGACAATGTCACCAAATTCCATGGACATGGTTCCATCGTCAACATCAATTTTTGTCTTCGCTGTTTTCATGAACGGTCTGCCTAAAATGATGGGAGCCCTGCTTGACTTAGTTTCTCCTTCCATGTCCAGGATGTAAAAATATGCAGGAAAAATCAAATCGTTAACTTGAACAAGGACATCTTCCACTATACCAGCAGGGCGGGCATTACTCCTGTTCGCCAACTGAACGATTAAACCTGTATGCTGCAAAGGACCAAGACAAAGGTTATTATAAATAGAAGTAGGCATAACATTAATGCCCGCTCCCAAATCAAGCATGCAATTATCGAATTGCTTATCTCCGATGGTACAAGGAATAGTAAAAGTTCCCGGGTCCTTGCACTTTTGTGGCATGACCTGAGAGATGGCTGAAACATTTTGCTCACCTGTAACTTTTTCAGAATGGGGCTTGGGTTGAATAAAAGCAGAAATATTTCTTCCCAAGTTGACTCTCTCACCACATTTCATCCGCCTCTTGTTTATACACAAATCTTTCAGAAACTTTGCATACTTAGGAACCTGCTTAATGACATCAAGAAGCGGAATGTTTACCGCAACTTTTCTAAAAACACCCAAGATCTCCCTTTCTTTGTCTCCTTCCTCAATTCTTTTATTTTTCAGAACTCTATGTGGAAAGGGACTGGTGGTACATATTCTTTTTCTTTATTCTTTTCAGTTTCTACCACAACAGAAGAAGGTGAAGAAAGTTCAGATGTTACCTCAAGATTTTTTTTATTTTTTTCGGGGGCTGGTTCTGTGACCTTTCCGGACCTCAAAGAAATTTCACTGACATTGGAATTAGGACCTTTTGGATTCACAACTGCTTGGGCAGGAAGTTGGTTTGATCCTTGGGATTGCATGGCATTCATTGAGGTGGCAAGCTGTCCAATCTGTGTCTGCAAGGTTTGAATACTAGATTCTGTTCTTTGTTGAAACTGAAGATTATTAACAACTAGTTGTTTGACCAGGTCCTCTAATGAAGGTCCAAAGGGTGTAGAAATGGTGGCTTGGGGGGTAGTTGTTGGTTAGGTTGGCTGCTGATTCCCAAGGCCAATCGAACAACATAACTTCTACTGCATAACCACCTAACTTTCACCTGCATAATTTTGCTTCATTTTTCACAACCAACCTCTTGACATGGACATAAAACACATCAACAAACTTCCAAACAACAACCACCTCATTGTATCACAATAATCCAACATATGTAAGAACACCCATAGAAATATCATCAATGAAGATTCATAAAAAACTCATCATACTATCAACTATCTCACTATCAATTCCATGATTTTACCAACCCTAATTTCTAAATCTAAAGTTCTATCTAGAACTCACCTAGTAGAAGAAGAAGATGAAGTTTGGTGAAGATGATAAGTAGAAAATGGTGATAATGAGCTTTTCCTTCTTCTCCTCCAAGCCCTTCTTCCTTCTTTCTCTCTTCTTCTTTCTTCTCTTTTCCTCCTTTCCTCTTTTCCTCTTTCTTTCTTTTCTTTTCTGATATCTCTCTTTCTCTCTTACCTACTTCTTTTTTTCCTTTTCTTCTTCTTTCTCTTATAACCGCACAAATATATATATAGGTAGTAATAAAATATCCCAATTGATATTTTATCTTCCAGTACCAATTGACCAATTATTAATGCTATAAAAAATGTCCTCTCTTGCACTTATTAATATTGGTCTGTCTCTTTTATTAATAATTAATCTCTTCAGAGTTCAATGGTTACTCTATTGGTCCCAATTGATAACATTTAGAGCACATAGGAGCTCTAATTGTTCAAACTGACAAAAGATAGAGTACATAGGAACTCAATTGGTCTCAACTGACAACTAATTGAGTATTTAAGGAAATATGGGATATTACATAAATTCTCATGAATTTACAAAGCATACAAATGTTAAACAAAATACATACCATCATTATCAAAAAACCACGACAACCCTTCAAAGAGTGTTCCAATGTGATTTCCATGTGATCTTAAGAAGCTATAATTCTTAGCTTCTGGACATACGCATCTCTATGAGCTTTCCACCGTGAAACAAAACATGCTAAAAGTTTATCCTCATATTAGCTTTGTAAACTAATATCTACTATGCTAAAACTCTCAAAGCTCAACTAAATGAATAAAAAGTTTATATGTGCCAAATGCCACAAATATCTCAATTTCCAGCATACGAACACATTAACCCAAGGATCACAAGAACAATAAATCCTAACCCTAATTTTGACCCTAAGATCCCTCATGGCATCATATCATTTGCTCAATGCATTGCCTCAAGGATCATAGCATGTGTGGCTCCTTAACCCTAGGGTGGGACTTGTGTGAGTGGTTTGAGACCACCAAGAATGCTTGTATTGTATATTATTGATTTTCTTATTTGCTTACTAACCAAAAGCACAAATATATGTCACTAATTCTTTTTGTTTTGAAGCTCAAGTGATCATGTGATCCCCTGCTCCTAGGAAGCTCCTAAGCTCAATGAAATGGCCATATGAAGATGAGGAAAAGCATGAAAATGGTCCACAAAGCTCCTAATCATCATATATGTCTCCCAAGTATCTCAATTTGCCAATTTGATCAAGATAACCCAAAGGGCTTGAGGATTTTTTTCTCAAGGAAACCCTAATTCAGCTATGCATTGACTATGCATTGCTCATGAAGCAACCTCAACCTATGATCAAATTCAATCAAGGGAAGTTCTTTCACTCATTATTTTATGCATATATGAGCTTATATGAGTATCCTCAATCATTCATTCATCAAGATTTGAAGTTTGGCCTTGAGAAGTTGACCAGTCAAGTCATCTGACTAAATTGAGGATCATTGAGACACAACTTGTGATGTGTTTGTCAAATGAAGATGACCCCTAGAGAAAAAATGTTCTTAAGAACCATATGAACAACTTTAATTTTCATCAAAAATCCATTTGAAACTTGGAAGGTCATCATTAATTTCAAAACATTATAGGTCATTTTGACTGAAACCCTAATTTTGGGTCAACTTCCCAAGGACCTAACTTCCTTAATTATTAAGATTTTGAGGTGAGACCAAGTGCATTGGAAAGCTTAAGATGTCTACTTCAAATTTTATGTTGGAAAAAACATTATAGGTCACTTTGGACCAAAGTCATTGAATTTGAAAAAAGTCCAACTTCAAGTGCCCATAACTTTTTAATTAAAAATCCAAATGATGCAAAACTTAAGTCTAAATTGATCATCTTGAAAAGATATACAACTTTTATGTTGGAGGTTTTTCCATCTGAGGCTTGAATCATTGAAACAGAAGGGATTAAAGTTGCTTATTTTTAGCAAATTTTTCAAAGACAAGTTTTGTACCCTAAACTTCACAGCCAGTTTTCATAAATTTCCAAACCCCAAATGGATTTTTGCCCAACATAACTTTTGTTCCTTATTCCAAGAGCTTTCCAACCATTACTCACATGACCATTTTTGGATTTTTCATGTATGAGTTTCGAAGAGCTCAATGTTTAGGTTCAATTATGCAATTCACGTTGAAACTTCATGCACAAGCCAATGCAGCTCCAATTACACGTCTAATTCATTTGCGCATGAGTTCAGCTTGCATTTCCATCCATTTTTGGGCTTTGTACGCGCCTGTACAGGCCCATGCATGAAGAGTCCAAGTTCCATGCACACGAGCAAAGCACCTCATTGCATCATCTCCAACTATAAATAGAATTGCAATCCCATTCAAAATTCAACCTGAAGGAGATCTGAAACTCTGCTGAATTGAAACCTCACCCTCACTCAACGGAACTTTAGTTTTCATTTCTCAATTTCAAGCTTGAATTTCAACATCCTTAGTTGATCTTCAAGTCTTAATTCCTTAGCCTTGCATCATCATTACATCTCCATATCAAATTGGGATCAAAAGCTTGGAGAGATCGTGATGTTCAAAGCTGCATTTCAGAGGTATATCACCAAACTATTTTGATCTGGATCTTGCTATATAATGTGAATTGCTTGAGTTTGAACTGTTTTCTGAAGTCCTCAAGCAAGAGGCAGGCCAGTGGTGGTCTTAATTTCATGAACTGTGACATTTCAGATCAAACACCATGATCTTCAAGCTCTTGTTTCTCTCTAAATAGAAACATTGAAGAAGATCCAAGGTTACAGGGGTGATGTACATCTCCCCAGCTTCATTTTGATAACCTACTTTTCCATTTTCATTAACTTTTGAAACCCTGCGCATGGTGGCCGGAAACTGTTAGCTGGCCGGAAAAGATGGTGGTTTCCACCACCATCCCCATGTGGATGCTTCAGGTCCCTCAGATTTGGCTCAAATGTTATAATCGTGACCATTGATTTGTTTGACTTGTTTTAATTACAAATGTGGCACGCTTGACTTTGGTCCTTCGTGCATCGGCGCTTATGAAGCGTGTGATCATGCCACGTCAATTAATGAGACGGATCCAATGGCAGCACATTTTTGTTATTTTTTGATATTTGTTTTAATTTCTTTTAATTCCTTTTATTTTCAAAAATTCATAAATATTTTATTTGAAGTCACAAAAATATGAGACCAACACAAAAAAAATTCTTGAAAAATCTAGTTTCATATTATGATTTTTAATTATTTTTGTGACTTCATTTAATATTTTTTGTGAATTATTTGGTTTTCAATAGTTTTTAATTCATTTTAAATACTTTTTGATATCTGAAAAATCCAAAAATATTTTCTTAACACATATGGATCATGATAAGTCAATGAAAAATAGTCTCATCAATTTCTTAATTGATTTGAGATTTATTTGAGATTTTAATTTATTTATGTTATTTTTCATTATTTTTAATTGATTTAAAATAGTTTTTGATTTCAAAAATTGTTGAAATTTTTTGTCAAACTTTGTTTGACCATGTTAGACCTATGAGAATTTAATTGGACTTGTTGAAGTTGATTTGAATTGAATTTGAGGTTTGACCATATTTTGTCCATTTTATTTTTGCATTTATTTTAATTCCAAAAATACCAAAAAAAATATGTTTGACTTGTTGACTTCTAATCTTCATTTCTCTTCTGTTTACCATTGGTTGATGATGATTTGATTCACTTTTGACCAATTGTGTTTGATTTTTGAATTATCTTTCCATTTCATTTTCATCTTCATCTTCATTTCTTTTTATTTTTGGCCCATGAGTTAATGTCTTATGGTTAGTCTTGACAAATGAGAGGCTTAACCTTCTTTAATCCAAATCAAACTCAACTTGATCCAAGATCAAGTGAGTTGTTTTGTGTCCAAGATAGGTTGCTTCTTGGTCAAGCAAAAAGCCTAAAGTCCATACAAGACCTTCCTCTTTTCTTTTGGCATGGCAAGTTTTAGGAGCTTGGCTTACTAGTCATGATCTCTAACTTGTGTTTATTTTCCTATAGTTTTATTGACCGGCCTCAGATAGGTGTGACTACTACATTAGTCCACTCACGATTGCTTAACATAGCGCTAAATTGTCTTATGACACACTAACATAACCACTAATTACTAACTTTAATTTGAGCATTTAATTTCTTGCAATTTACTTTAATGCACTTTATTTATTGCTCATTTATTCATATTGATTTTTACTTTGCTCACTTGAGCTCATATTTTATGTTTTTGTCATTTTCCTTTTGCTCATTTGAGCTCATTATTGTATATAAATATATTGTTGCTTTGTGTTTATTTTGTCTTTGTTTGTGTGAACCCAATGCAAAAAGGAGAAAGGACTTAGAATTAGGACCTTACCTATGCTTAAAGAAGTTCAAGAGCAACTAGGCCTCATGCCTTTAGAATGCTAAACTTGTTGAAGAGCAACTAGGCCTCATGCCTTTAGAATGCTAAATCTTAAAGTTGACTTCAAAGGACCCCTAAGCTAAACTCATTCTTTGTCCATTCCTCTTATCGTGTGGTGAAATTTTTGATGTTTGCTCTTGTGTGATAGGTGAAATTCTAGTTATCAGACTTTAGATGTCACACGGGTTGTTATGACATCCAATTCTGCACAGACAAGAATTATGCAGAACTTAACAGTAAGTGCAGTAAATAACACAAGTAATTGTTTACCCAGTTCAGTCCAACATGACCTACATCTGGGGGCTACCAAGCCAGGGAGGAAATCCACTATCAGTAGTATTAATTCAAAGCTAAACTCACCCGTTTACAACTCGTCACTTAATCCCTACCCAATGCAATTTCAATCTTACTCTAAGATCAGAGTTCCTACTCACTCCCCCTCAGTGATTACTACCTTTAATCAATATTAAAGACACTTTTGAAGTCACACTTCAAACAACTCTTGATTGCGCTTAACAGCTTTAATCAAGATACACAGCACTCACGCTTAAAAGCTTTGAGCGACACAACACTTACAACTCAATGAACACCCTATACCAATACAATCATCAACGTGATAATGGCTTGGCTTACAAGATATGTCTAATACAAGACTCACAAAAATACAGCAGTGAAGTATGATGGACACACTTAATCTTCACGCCTCAAAATCCCCAAAACTGAATGAAGGAACGACTTCCTTTTATATTGCAGTACCTGGGCTTTTGCACTTGTATTCTCCTGAATTTAAGGTCACGCGAGTTCCCATAAATTCAATATCTAGGTTACTAACAAATAGGCTATTTGTTAGGTTCATTAAATGTAACTTGGTTGTTGATTTCCTGGTTTTTCTCTAAGCTGTTGGCTTCCTGAAGAATAGCCTAAGAAAAAGCTGAAACAGAAAACTGAACAACCTACAATATAGCATATGCTGTCAGGAATGAATGTCACGACATTCAGCTTGACATCAAGGATCATATGCTGAGTCTGTTTTTCCAGAAAATAGACTGTACAATTTTGCTGACCTGTACATGACCAAAAAGACCATACTACAGTAACAGCTTACATTAATAAATGTCAAAGTATCCAATTTGACATTTACACATTTGGCCTTAAGTTAGTTCTGTTATCCTCTTGAAGAACAAACTAAGAAACATACTGAAGTGTAGCAGAACCCCACTCTGTCTATTATTCAGTATATACTGTCCATGATGAATGTCATAACATCCAGTTTGACATTCACACAGTAGGCCTTATGCCAGGTCTGGTTCTTCCTTGATAACCAGACTGCAAATGAATACTGAGCTCTAACAGAACGCCAATTGTTCTATTCCTCAGTAGCTGCTGACAGGGATGAATGTCACAGTCTCCATTTTGACATTCAATAAATCCTGTATTAGCTAATCCTGCAGTAACTACTCAAGTGTGTCATGACATCAATCAAGACATCAGAGTACAGTTAGATATTCTAACCTACAATGCAGTCACACATACACACCATGTCATGACATCAGTCAAGACATTAGAATCCAGCTAGTGTTTTACCATATAATGCAGCCAATTAAACACCTACAAACTCCCCCTTTGGCAAATTTTTGGTTAAAACACTTTGATCCCCATAACAGAGTTCATAGCAGCGGAATCACACATCTAGCAGGAAATAAACCTAGCTAATACACTCAGAGTGGCAGCACACTCACATACATGGAAGTTAAATGAAAACTTCACAAAGCAGCACACATCAGCTGCTGCAAGGGGAGGGGGTCTTCGAATCTGTCAAGAATGTCTGTTTTCACAGACCAATCTGTTGTCTGGGGTATCACCTGTTACTCCCCCTTTTTGTCAAAAATGTTGCCAAAGTCAACAACATAAACAGAAAAAAATGACAGACTTACAGACTTGGTTTTACTTCACAGTTTCAACCAAGTTAGTACCCACTTGATCTTGCTTCACAACTTTGATCAAGTAATCACCCACTTTTGCTTTACTGTAGGTACAACCATATCAGATGCCATGACTTTGTTTCTGACATCCAGAACCACTCCTGCATGAACAGCGTCCTTGAATTCCTGCAGGTGCATAGGCCTTCTCACGTTAGGGTGTCTCCTTACCCTCTTGTTGCCACACTTGTTGCAAGTGGTAAAGCTATGATCTGTTGACCAATCAGAGCATAGTTCCAACAAGTACATTCCAAACCTCAGTGATTGCTATAAGGTCTCAGAAAGACATATTCCCAGTTTGCCCCTTAAGTTTTCAAACTGAGTAGCATCCAGAGCCTTTGTAAATATGTCAGCCAGTTAAAGTTCAGTGGCTACATGTTCCAAAGTAATCACCTTGTCTTCCACCAGATCTCTGATGAAGTGGTGTCTAATGTCAATATGTTTGGTCCTGCTGTGTTGGATGGGATTCTTGGAGATATTGATGGCACTGAGATTATCACAGAACAATGTCATGACATTTTGAGTGACATTGTACTCAGTGAGCATCTGTTTCATCCAAACCAGTTGGGAACAGCTGCTTCCAGCTGCTATGTATTCAGCCTCTGCAGTGGACAGAGATACACAATTCTGCTTCTTGCTGAACCAAGATATGAGATTGTCTCCCAAGAAGAAACATCCTCCTGATGTGCTTTTTCTGTCATCAGCACTCCCAGCCCAGTCAGCATCACAGTACCCAGATAGGACAGACTCAGACCCATGTGAGTACAGCATTCCATAGTCACGAGTCCCATTGATGTACTTGAGAATCCTTTTGACTTGATTCAAGTGGCTCATCTTAGGCTCTGCTTGGTATCTCGCACACACTCCAACTGCATAAGAGATGTCAGGTCTACTTGCAGTTAGATATAGTAGACTGCCTATCATGCTTCTATACAAGCATTGATCAACACTAGGCCCTCCATCATCTTTGGTTAACTTCAGATGAGTAGGAGTAGGAGTCCTTTTGTGCCTAGCATTATCCATACCAAACTTCTTAACGATGTTTTTGGCATACTTGCTTTGGGAGAGGAACATAGAGTCCTCCATTTGGTTGACTTGCATCCCAAGAAAGTAGGTTAGTTCCCCAACCAGACTCATTTCAAACTCAGATTGCATCTGTTGAACAAAGTGTGATACCATTTGTTCTGACATACCACCAAAGACTATATCATCCACATAGATTTGAGCAATCATGATTTTACCGTCTTCATCCTTCACAAACAAGGTTTTATCTATTCCACCTTTTCTGTATCCATTTGAGGTCAGAAATTCGATCAACCTTTCATACCATGCTCTAGGTGCTTGTTTCAACCCATACAAGGCTTTCCTCAACTTGTATACATGCTTAGGTTGGTTAGGATCACAGAACCCTTTAGGTTGTTCCACATAGACTTCTTCATTCAAGTAGCCATTCAAGAATGCACTCTTCACATCCATCTGGAATAGTTTAAACTTCAGAATGCATGTTACCCCTAACAACAATCTGATGGACTCAAGCCTAGCCACATGAGCAAATGTCTCATCAAAATCAACCCCTTCGACTTGAGTGTATCCTTGAGCTACTAGTCTTGCTTTATTCCTAGTAATTACTCCTTTCTCATCAGATTTGTTTTTGTAGATCCACTTGGTACCAATGATGTTGGTCCCTTCAGGTCTTGGAACTAGCTCCCATACTTCATTCCTTTTGAACTGCTCAAGTTCCTCTTGCATGGCATTGATCCAGTACTCGTCAGTCAGGGCTTCTTTCACATTCTTTGGTTCAACCTTGGATACAAAGCAGGAATTAGAGCTTATTCCCCGTGACCTGGTAGTCACACCACTATTAGGATCCCCTATGATAAGATCCTTAGGGTGGTCTTTCTGAATTCTGATAGATGGCATTTTGGTGGTTGCATCTACTTCACATTCAGGAGGAGGTTCCTGTACTTCTTCAGACTTGACTGGAATGTCAGTTGAACTGTCAAGGAATGTTTCAACATCCTCTATGACATCGATCCCTTCCTCTTTATCATCCACAATAACATTTATGGATTCCATCAGGACATTGGTCCTGTAGCTGAACACTCTGTAGGCTCTGCTGTTAGTGGAGTATCCTAGAAATATACCCTCATCACTTTTGGGATCCAGTTTCCTTCTCTGTTCACGATCTGTGAGAATGTAGCATTTACTTCCAAAGATATGAAAGTACTTCACTGTGGGTTTTCTGCCTTTCCATATTTCATATAGAGTGGAGGAGGTTCCTTTTCTCAAAGTGACTCTGTTGTGAACATAGCACGCGGTATTCATTGCTTCAGCCCAAAAGTGCATGGGGAGCTTCTTTGCATGAATCATTGCTCTGGCAGATTCTTGAATAGTTCTATTTTTTCTTTCAACTATCTCATTCTGCTGGGGAGTTATAGGGGAGGAGAACTCATGACTTATTCCTTCAGAAGAGCAAAACTCATCAAACTTGGAATTCTTGAACTCCGTACCATGATCACTCCTAATCCGGACCACACAACTGTCCTTTTCCCTTTGAAGTCTGATGCACAGGTCTTTGAAGACATCAAATGTATCTGACTTCTCTCTGATGAAGCTTATCCACGTGTATCTGGAATGGTCATCAACCACCACGTAGGCATATCTCTTCCCACCAAGACTTTCAACCTGCATAGGTCCCATTAAGTCCATATGCAACAGTTCCAGAACTTTGGAAGTTGTAGGATGTCCCAGCTTCGGATGTGACATCTTGGTTTGCTTGCCCACCTGGCATTCACCACAGACTCTTCCTTCATCAATAAGCAGCTTTGGGATCCCTCTGACTGCTTCCTTGGATATAATCTTCTTCATTCCCCGTAAGTGGAGATGTCCAAGTCGTCTATGCCACAACTTCACCTCCTGTTCTTCCTTGGCTGAGGAGCATATTATGGAAAAGTTAGAGACTTTAGGTTCCCACAGATAACAGTTATCTTTGGACCTGGTTCCTCTCATAACTTCCTGATTGTCACCATTTGTCACAGTGCACAGCTCCTTAGTAAACTGAACATAGAATCCTTGATCACACAGTTGGCTTATGCTGATGAGATTTGCAGTTAGTCCTCTTACTAACAGTACATTATTCAGTTTTGGAACTCCAGAGCAGTCTAGCTTGCCCACACCTTTTATTTTTCCTTTGGCACCATCCCCAAAGGTCACATAGCTGGTAGTGTGAGGTTGAATATCCACCAGTAGATTTTCCATACCAGTCATATGTCTTGAGCATCCACTGTCAAAGTACCAGTCTTCTCTGGTAGAAGCCCTTAGAGCTGTGTGTGCTAACCTAGCATACCATTGTTGCTTCTTGCCGGGGACATAGCGCTTATATGTCTTATGCTTAGGCCTGACATGCGAGGCTTGGTTAGGGAAACCATGAATCCAGTAGCAGAAGGCTTTGATATGTCCAAGCCTACCACAGTGGTGACACCTCCACTCCTGGTATTTCCTCTTCTGATGATTATTCATCCTAGTTCCTCGATGTTGAGACATTGGCTTTGACTTCCGCTTGAACTTCTGAACTTTAGCCTTTGGGCGTTTGTGTTCAGCTGAGGATCTTTTCCCAAATCCTAGGCCATATTTGGTTCCAGACTTCTGTCCCACCTTTAGAATTTCTTCCAAGGTGTCAGTTCTCTTGTTCATCATTCTGATGGATTTAGTCATCTGATTCAGCTTGGAGTTCAGCAAGGCTATCTCACCATTTAGACCCTCTATGGCTGTCAGATGCTTCTGTCTCTCATCTTCCAGTTCCTTGATGAGTTTCTTCTGCTTTTCTCCTTGTGCACGGACTTCTGCACTGGTGGTACACAGCTTCTTATAGGCTGCAGCAAGTTCATCAAAGGTCAGTTCATCTGCACTTGAGTCATCATCAGAGGCACAAACACTGGTTAGTGCAGTGACATGTTTGGCAGATTCTCCTTCAGATTCTCCTTCAGATTCACTTTCAGAATCTCCTTCAGACCATGTGATAGTTAGCCCCTTCTTTTGCATCTTGAGATAAGTAGGACATTCAGCTCTGACGTGTCCATACCCTTCACAACCATGACACTGGATTCCCTTGCCTTGGTTGAACTTTTCTTCAGAAGTTGATCTTTTCCTGATGTCAGACGGGATGTTCTTGACATTAGGTCTCCCTCTTTGATCAATCTTCTTCACGAACTTGTTGAACTGTCTCCCAAGCATGGCTAAAGCTTCTGATATACTTTCATCACCTTCAGTATATCCTGCTTCTGACTCCTCTTCAGCATTAGATACAAAAGCTATGCTTTTGTTCTTCTTTTCAGCATTCTCACACAAGCCCATTTCAAAGGTTTGGAGAGAACCAATGAGCTCATCCACCTTCATATTGCAGATGTCCTGCGCCTCCTCTATGGCTGTGACCTTCATAGCAAATCTCTTAGGCAAGGACCTGAGAATCATTCTTACAAGTTTCTCTTCAGCCATTTTCTCACCTAGTCCACCAGAGGTGTTTGCAATTTCAAGAATATTCATGTGAAAGTCATGAATAGTCTCATCCTCTTTCATCCTCAGATTTTCAAACTTGGTGGTCAGCATCTGAAGTTTGGACATCTTCACCTTGGAAGTACCTTCATGAGTTACCTTGAGGGTATCCCAAACTTCCTTAGCTAGTTCACAGTGGTGCACCAGCCTGAAGATGTTCTTACTGATTCCATTGAATAATGCATTCAAGGCCTTGGAATTTCCAAGAGCTAATGCCTCTTGCTCCTTGTCCCACTCTTCTTCAGGAATCTGCACACTGACTCCATCTTCACCTGTCCTCATTGGATGTTCCCATCCTTTGTTGACAGCTCTCCAGACTTTGCTATCTAGAGACCTTAAGAAGGCTATCATACGAGGCTTCCAGTCATCATAATTAGAGCCATCCAACATGGGTGGTCTATTTGAGTGTCCTATATCCTTGTCCATGGTACTAGAAAGTAACTTCCCTAGATCTCACCCAGAAATTCACAGGCAGGGTGCCTGCTCTGATGCCAATTGAAATTCTAGTTATCAGACTTTAGATATCACACGGGTTGTTATGACATCCAATTCTGCACAGACAAGAATTATGCAGAACTTAACAGTAAGTGCAGTAAATAACACAAGTAATTGTTTACCCAGTTCAGTCCAACATGACCTACATCTGGGGGCTACCAAGCCAGGGAGGAAATCCACTATCAGTAGTATTAATTCAAAGCTAAACTCACCCGTTTACAACTCGTCACTTAATCCCTACCCAATGCAATTTCAATCTTACTCTAAGATCAGAGTTCCTACTCACTCCCCCTCAATCACCTCAGTGATTACTACCTTTAATCAATATTAAAGACACTTTTGAAGTCACACTTCAAACAACTCTTGATTGCGCTTAACAGCTTTAATCAAGATACACAGCACTCACGCTTAAAAGCTTTGAGCGACACAACACTTACAACTCAATGAACACCCTATACCAATACAATCATCAACGTGATAATGGCTTGGCTTACAAGATATGTCTAATACAAGACTCACAAAAATACAGCAGTGAAGTATGATGGACACACTTAATCTTCACGCTTCAAAATCCCCGAAACTGAATGAAGGAACGACTTCCTTTTATATTGCAGTACCTGGGCTTTTGCACTTGTATTCTCCTGAATTTAAGGTCACGCGAGTTCCCATAAATTCAATATCTAGGTTACTAACAAATAGGCTATTTGTTAGGTTCATTAAATGTAACTTGGTTGTTGATTTCCTGGTTTTTCTCTAAGCTGTTGACTTCCTGAAGAATAGCCTAAGAAAAAGCTGAAACAGAAAACTGAACAACCTACAATATAGCATATGCTGTCAGGAATGAATGTCACGACATTCAGCTTGACATCAAGGATCATATGCTGAGTCTGTTTTTCCAGAAAATAGACTGTACAATTTTGCTGACCTGTACATGACCAAAAAGACCATACTACAGTAACAACTTACATTAATAAATGTCAAAGTATCCAATTTGACATTTACACATTTGGCCTTAAGTTAGTTCTGTTATCCTCTTGAAGAACAAACTAAGAAACATACTGAAGTGTAGCAGAACCCCACTCTGTCTATTATTCAGTATATACTGTCCATGATGAATGTCATAACATCCAGTTTGACATTCACACAGTAGGCCTTATGCCAGGTCTGGTTCTTCCTTGATAACCAGACTGCAAATGAATACTGAGCTCTAACAAAACGCCAATTGTTCTATTCCTCAGTAGCTGCTGACAGGGATGAATGTCACAGTCTCCAGTTTGACATTCAATAAATCATGTATTAGCTAATCCTGCAGTAACTACTCAAGTGTGTCATGACATCAATCAAGACATCAGAGTACAGTTAGATATTCTAACCTACAATGCAGTCACACATACACACCATGTCATGACATCAGTCAAGACATTAGAATCCAGCTAGTGTTTTACCATATAATGCAGCCAATTAAACACCTACAATAGGGATTCCATCTTGAGATAGTAAGAAGGACCATTGTCATGAGTAGCCACGTTATGAGAGACAAGCCAAATGGAGATCCTAGGAGCTTGAATGTATATTTGTTTTGATTGCTTGTTGCTTGCTAAGTCCAAAGAAAAGGAGCATCTTGAATCATCTCTATGATTTCAAGAAAAGGAACTCCAAGGGTTTTATCTCTTCTCTCATTTTTGTATGCTTTAGGACTAGCCCTTCTCTTCTTCTCTCCACTCTAACCCAAGCCAAACTCTTTTTGTGTAAACTTTGACATTGTTTTCAAATTAGAAACCTAGGCCTTATGCCTTTGATTTTTCAAAATCTTTTTTCATTAATACTCATTGTGAATGAAGCTTAATTAAACTCTGACCTCATTTTGTAAATACACTTAACTTATAAATACAACTCACTTGAAGTTGTTTTTGTGGTTCCAATGGCCACTTTTGTTAAAACCCTTTCATAAACAATTAGTCATAGGTTTGAGTTATCATAGTGGCTGATGTAAACCTCACCTTATCCTTAGTGATTGGACTATAAGTCTTACATACTTATTATAGGGTTAACCCCTCACTAGTATGTTGAAGCTCTCCTCACATGGTGGATTGTTGGTTTAGGTTGAGTTTTCTCCCTTTGATAACAAAAGACCTTAACGCTTTTGATCAAATCAATTCACCAGTCTTTATGATTTCTACCCCAAACTACGAGGATTTGATCCTACCTTTGTGATGATACGTAGGCAATGGGTTCATCCATTCAAACAACATAATTGTAAATTTAATCTATTCTCTTCTCATCCCCCCAATCTTTTGCACATATTTTCACAAATACCAACCTATAACACATATTTGCAAAAAGAGGTTCCCTTAGAGTACTAAGGATGTTTTGGGTGCGTAAAACCTTCCCATTTCATAACCAACCCCCTTACCCAGATCTCTGACATTTTTATTAGTTTTTGATTTGATAAAACTTCTTACTTGGTTTTTGTTCGCTTTTTAACCTTTCCTTTGGATAATTAAAAGTGCGGTGGCGACTCGAATTGTACGTTTACTTTTGATTTTAGTCAATAAATCTAAAGGTAACGAATACCCCGCTACAGAAAAGTGGCGACTCTACTGGGGACTAATTTTCCTAGTGGGTTTAGCCTACTTTTTGCTTGTATGTGTTGTATGTTTATATTTACTTGTGACATATTTTTGTGCAAAATTTGGGATGACTGTATTGTTTGTAATGTATGAATTACTTGATATATCAATTGCTTGTATGCTTGGTGGTTTCTTGTGAGATGAGTTCTATACCCGGACTCGAGTGCACTTATGATAGGAGAATGGCATAGTCTTGTTGACTTGTGTGGAGTTATTCCTTAGCAAGTTGACTTGCAAGCCCATTCACTTAGTGGAGGTCTTGTTGGGATCAATAATGTCACACGAGTAGTCATGGTTAGGCATTACTCTTTCCAATATAAACCTTAGAAGCCAAGGACCTTAGATCACCTAGCCCATCTTGGCCTATTTTAGGACGTAGTGCGAAGGTCTTTCAAGTGTAAGATTTGATACGATTGTTACGCGATACTACACTCATAAGAGTCTCTCTTGAGAATATTTTTGGAATACGAGTAGTCATTTTGTCCGATAATATCCGAAAGATGAGATGATGATCATGGGAACCTCTTTTAGAACATGATTGTCAGGTTTAACCATAGTACACTCCCATGGGTGGTTCTTAACCGAGACTCCATGCTCGTGACTTACAACAAACCCTTGATTCGCGGTTGATCCGTTCTCGTATATCCTTAATATCAATGGAACTTGGGTGTTGATAAGGTTTAAACCACAATCCACCAAAATGGATGATTGATATTGACGATGACTTGAGCCATCCCATGACCTTTGTGTGGTGTGACTTGCTTGATCCTTGAGTGTGATTGTTGCATCCATGCATTCATGCATTCATATGAATCCATATCATCAACAATGAGAAAATTTTCAAGGAACTTAAGAGGTCTATTTGCAAATTTTCAGACATGGATAAGCAAAGAAGGAATACGAAGAAGTACAGTTTCAGACAACCCGACTTAAAAGAGTTAAGGAGTTTGACATCTTATGTATTAGATCCCTTGGAGTTCAAAGCTCACCATGGGAATCTTCTGTCTATTATGTCTACTCAAGTGGATGAGGGTCTGATGAGTGTGTCGGTGCAGTTTTATGATCCTTTGTATCATTGCTTCACTTTTCCGGATTTCCAGATTTTGCCTACACTTGAGGAATATGCCTATCATGTGGGTATACCTATCCTGGATCAGTTGCCATTCAGTGGTTTGGAGAGGGTTCCTTCTTCCCAAGAGATTGCTGACATGCTTCATATAGATGTATCTGATATTGTTGCTCATATGACTACCAAATATGGAATTCACGGTATCCCATATGATTTTCTCATTGCCCAAGCTACTTTGTTTGGGAAGGCCATGAGTGAGGAAGCCTTTGAAGCCATATTTGTATTTCTCATCTATGGGCTAGTGTTATTTCCCAACATCGACAATTTTGTGGATATGAACGCTATTAGGATTTTCTCTTCTCTTAATCCCGTTCCGACTCTGTTGGGTGACACTTATTTCTCTTTGCATATGAGGAATGCAAAAGGTGGTGGATCCATTGTATGTTATCTGCCTCTGTTGTATAAGTGGTTTATTTCGCACTTACCTCAGACGCTTGCCTTTAAGGAGAACAATGGATGTCTATGGTGGTCTACGAGACTTATGTCTCTCACTAATGATGATATCTTTTGGTATAACCGTGTGTATGATGGCGTCCAAATTATTGACTCTTGTGGTGAATTCTCCAATGTGCCTCTTCTTGGCACATGTGGTGGAATTAACTACAACCCTATTTTGTCTCGCCTTCAGCTTGGGTTCCCCTTAAAGGATAAACCTAACAACATTTTGTTGGAAGGTATATTCTTTCAAGAGGGTAAAGATCCCCAGAACTTGAAGGGCAGAATGGTCCGCGCCTGGCGCAAAGTTCATAGGAAGGGAAGGAAAGAGCTTGGTCTGAAGAATTGTATTGCTTTGGAACCCTACACCGCTTGGGTGAGGAAGAGAGCTTTTGAGTACCGCATGCCCTATGATTATCCGAGACCTACTCCTATGGTTGTGGTTGGGCCTTCAACCCTCCCTAATCAAGGAGTAGAGGAGTTGAGAGATGAAGACCGTTCGCGTGCTTGGGTTCGTGAGCGAGAGGAACTTCTTCAGCAGCTTAGAGATAAGGATGCAGTGATAGAATTTCTGGAGCATCAGGTTATTGATGAGCCTGATGATGTGGTTACTTCTCTTCTTCCTTAATCATCCAAGTTTTGGAAGAGGAAGTATGATCGACTCGCCAAGGAGAAGGCCGACATGGAAGCAGCTTATGAGAGAGAGGTGAAGAGGCTTCGTGCAGCTTATCTTCCGATCTCGAGGGCTTTGGACAACTGCTTCTAGGGCTCCATAAGATGTTTATTCTCCCTTTCTCTTGTATTGTATTTGGTTACCAAAACTGTACTACTTCTTTGGTGTAAAAAGTTTCCAAATATTATTGTTATGAGTATTCCATATATGTCTTAAAAGTTCAATATTTCCCAAATGTTTGCAAATAGATCTCTATAAGGTTCCTCTGATAAAAAACAAACCATATGCACAAGCATTGCATGCATCATATGCATAAGCAGGTTTTGTTCCAAGCTCAGTGGTCTAACTCTTTGCTCTTCATTTATTTTGAAGACAAGCTGACGCACCGGTATAACACAAGAGCTAATCATCAGAGGATAATGGAGCACTTAGAGCAAGAGAACCGGGAATTAAAAGAAGAGATAGCTAGGCTGACGGCCATGATGGAGTCAGTGCTGGCTGCCCAGAGTCAAGCTTCACCCACTCCTGCAACTCCTCCCGCGAGGACTGTTATATTAGAGGTAGCCTCTTCTACTGTGCCTGCTGCAACAGCCCATTTTGCTCCTGCTATGCCAGTCGGGTTCCCCTAAAGAATGCATGCCAACTTTGTGCCTGAGGGTTTTGCTCCTACTCTTGCTTCTCTATCGGCATCTAGCCCGGTCCTTTCTGTGCCACCTCCCGTTGTGCACACCTTACCACGAGTTGAAGACACCATCTATCATTCCGAGCCATCTGAGGGCCCGGATGTTTATGAGAAGATGGACGAAATGAAAAACCAATTCCTTGAGCTGCGCAAGGAACTGAAGACTCTGAGGGCTAAGGACCTCTTCGGTAAAAGTGTTGCTGAGTTGTGCCTTGTGCCCAACATGAAGATCCCTGTTAAATTCAAAGTACGTGACTTTGAGAAATACAAGGGAAACACATGCCCGCTCAGCCATCTTGTGATGTATGCTTGCAAGATGTCAACTCAAACTGATAACGATCAGCTGCTTATCCATTATTTCCAGGATAGTTTATCTGGTGCTGCGCTCCGGTGGTACATGGGGCTGGAGGGTGCGAACATCTGCCCTTTCAACGATCTTGGCAAAGCCTTCATCAAGCAATACAAATATAATGTGGATATGGCTCCTGATAGGGACCAGTTGAGGGCGATGTCCCAGAAAGAGAAAGAGACCTTCAAAGAGTACGCACAGAGATGGCGCGAGTTGGCAGCTCAGATAGTGCCACCCCTAGAGGAGAAAGAGATGACAAAGATATTTTTGAAGACTTTGAGCTCTTTCTACTATGAGAGGATGATAGTCAGTGCTCCCTCAGACTTCACCGAGATGGTGAATATGGGAATGAGACTAGAAGAAGGGGTCCGTGAAGGACATTTGTCTAGGGATGACAGCTCTTCAGCAAAGAGGTATGGGAGCTTTACTAAGAAGAAGGAGGGAGAGGCACATGCTGTGTCCTCACATATTAAAAGAAGGCCCTTTGTGAAGAGGAAGAATATTCGCCCTGCCGTCAGCCAACACCAGGTGGCTCATATAGCACCTGCCTTTAGAAAAGTTCATCATCAACAACAACAATAACATCAACAGTATCAATAACAACATCGTCAGCAACAACAAGCCTACCAGCCTCAAAACAACAATAACACCAGCACCAACAACTACGAGAGGAAGAGGGTAACTTTTGACCCGATTCTGATGTCATATGCTGAATCTATCCTTCTCTGATCGATAGAAAGTTAATTACTCCATGAGACCCTCCTGCTGTACCAACCAACCCTCAGTGGTGGTACAAGCCAGAACTACACTGTGTATATCATTCCGGTGCTCCTGGACATGACGTGGAAAATTGTTATCCGTTGAAGACCAAGGTGCAAGACCTTGTGAGAAGCGGTATTTTGTTTTTCGAGGACGTAGGTCCTAATGTCAAGAAGAACCCATTGCCCGAGCATGGCAAAGCTGCGGTTGATATGGTCCAGGGATGCCCTGGAAAATATAAAGTCTTGTATATTAATGATATCGGGCAATCTTTGGTCGAGATACATAAGTTGTTGTATGGATACAGCCACTATGAGCATGACCATGATAGGTGCCAGGTGCGCACTATCAACGAGAGAGGATGCCGACAAGTTAGAAAGGACATCCAAGAGATGCTGGATCAGGTAATGATCGAAATACTTCAGAATCGTAATGAGGACAAAGTCGATGTTATATCCCCTGTATTCAGAATGCCAAAGCCAGTTGTCGTCAAATATGATGGCAGCAAGAAGAAGGTATCACCATCTCTTGTGATAAAGCCAGCGGGCCTTGTCCCGTATGTATCTGACAAAGTTGTTCCCTACAGATACAACGCTGTGATGCTAGAAGATGGGAAGGAGGTGTCGTTGCCCTTAACCTCTGTTTTTAGCATCTCAGACGTCAGTGGTGTGACCCGTAGTGGTCGTGTTTTCTCGGCATCGCCGAAATCCCACGAAGATGTTTCGAAGAGAATTGTTGTTCATCCTGCCGACCCCGTGGGGACTTCTTCTGCTAATCCTGTTGTGAAGGGTGTTGACCCTGTTGTTGTTCAAAATAAAAGTACTCCTATCCTGGTTGGCCAGTCTGGAATTATAAAAGAGGATGGTGATGAGATGCTGAGGCTCATCAAGAGGAGTGAATATAATGTTGTTGATTAGCTACTACAAACTCCATCAAAGATATTTGTCTTATCTTTATTGATGAATTCTGAGCCACACCGCGAAGCTTTGCAGAGGGTGTTGGACGTGGCATATGTGGACCACGATGTCACTATAGAGCAGTTTGATAGCATTGTTGCAAACATAACTGCTTGCAACAATTTGAGCTTCTGTGATACTGATCTTCCCGAGGAGGGAAAAGACCACAATTTGGCCTTACACATTTCAATGAATTTCAAAGATGATGCCTTGTCTAATGTGTTGGTAGACACAGGATCATCACTTAATATGTTGCCAAAATCCGCTCTGGCTAAACTTTCATACCAGGGGCCTCCCATGAGGCAGAGTGGAGTGGTTGTGAAGGCGTTTGATGGATCACGGAAAACTGTGATCGGCGAAGTAGAACTCCCGATCAAGATTGGACCTAGTGATTTCCAGATCACTTTCCAGGTCATGGATATCCATCCATCATACAACTGTTTGCTTGGCAGACCATGGATTCACGAGGCAGGTGCCGTGACATTCACCCTACACCAGAAGTTGAAGTTTGTGAAAAATAAGAAGTTGGTGGTGATAGGAGGAGAGAAGGCTCTCTTGGTTAGCCATTTATATTCCTTCTCCTATATTGATGCTGAGGACGAGGTTGGGACTCCGTTCCAAGCCTTGTCTATTGCTGAACCTTCAAGGAAAGGACTTTCTTCATTTGTCTCCTATAATGATGCTAAGTTGGCCATTGAGCATGGTGCAACTACTGGTTTGGGGCAAATGATCAAATTGGAAGATAATAAATATCGGGCTGGCATAGGGTATTCTTCAGGTGTTTCGAATGAGCGTGGGCTATTCCAGAGTGGAGGTTTCATCCACACAGTTGAAGATCAGGAAGCTGCTGCCATTGTTGAAGATGATGAAGAGGAAGACCTTGGCAACTTCGTCATACCTGGTGGAATCTGCAATAATTGGGTCGCTGTTGATGTTCCAACAGTTATCCACAAGTCCACGTAATATGTTCATTTTGTTTGAAAACCCTTCTCCCATGCCAAAAGGAGAAGTGATGACATTGTTGGCAATTTGATTAATACAATGATATTCATTCAATAATCACATGTTAAATGTTTGTTTTTTCAAAATTGTTTTTCCCTTTTTGCTTTTTGCATGAAATTGGTGATCACCATAAAACCCTAAAAAAGAGAATAAAATCAACCTTTTCATTTGCATAATGATTTGCCTTGTTTGAATTATGAAATATCTTTTATACTCAAAATCATTATGCAGGTTAATCAAACTCATTGAACATAATGATCCAATACCATCTCCCAACTTTGAGTTCCCTGTATTTGAGGAAGAAGAAGATGATGTAGAAGAGATTCCTGATGAGATTACCTGTCTGCTTGAGCACGAAGAGAAGATCATTCAGCCACATCTTGAGAATCTGGAAACAGTCAACTTGGGGTCTGAAGACTGCATTCATGAAGTGAAGATTGGGGCACTCCTGGAAGAATCTGTTAAGAAGGGGTTGATTGAGTTGCTACGAGAATATGTCGACGTCTTTGTCTGGTCGTATGAAGACATGCCTGGCTTGGATACTGATATCGTGCAACATTTCCTGTCGTTGAAGCCTGGGTATGTGCCTGTGAAGCAGAAGCTCAGAAGAACTCATCCTGATATGGCAATGAAGATTAAAGAAGAAGTTCAGAAGCAAATTGATGCGGGGTTTCTGGTGACTTCTACATATCCTCAATGGGTGGCCAATATTTTGTCCGTGCCTAAGAAAGATGCAAAAGTCTGAATGTGTGTTGACTACCGTGACTTGAATAAAGCTAGTCCGAAAGATGATTTTCCTCTACCACACATTGATATGTTGGTAGACAATACAACTAAATTCAATGTCTTCTCATTTATGGACGGATTTTCCGGTTATAATCAGATTAAAATGGCACCTGAGGATATGGAGAAGACAACATTCATCACACCTTAGGGAACATTCTGTTATCGAGTGATGCCCTTCGGTTTAAAGAACGCCGGAGCCACGTATCAACGTGCTATGACTACCTTGTTTCATGATATGATGCACAAGGAGATCAAGGTGTATGTTGATGATATGATTGCGAAGTCGAAAACAAAAGTTGAACATGTAGAACACTTGTTGAAGCTTTTCCAGGGTTTGGGGAAGTACAAGCTCCGCTTGAATCCGAACAAGTGTACATTTGGAGTCCGTTCCGGCAAGTTATTGGGCTTTATTGTCAGTGAAAGAGGTATTGAAGTTGATCCTACTAAGGTCAAAGCAATACAAGAGATGCTTGCGCCCAAAACTGAGAAGCCGAGGTTTTCTTGGCCGCTTGAATTATATTTCCAGATTTATATCCCACATGACTGCCACATGTGCGCCTATATTCAAGCTCCTCCGGAAAGATCAGCGTCATGATTGGACCGAGGATTTCCAAAAGGCCTTTGATAGTATCAAAGAGTATCTGTCTGAGCCTCTGATCCTGTCTCCGCCTGTTGAAGGGAGACCATTGATTATGTACTTGACTGTGCTTGATGACTCCATGGTTTGTGTATTGGGTCAGCAAGATGAATTAGAGAAGAAAGAATATGCAATATACTACTTGAGTAAGAAGTTCACTGATTGTGAGTCTCAGTACTCAATGCTTGAGAAGACATGATGTGCTTTGGCTTGGGCCGCTAAGCGTTTACGCCAGTATATGTTAAATCATACAACTTGGTTGATATCCAAAATGGATCCAATCAAGTATATCTTTGAGAAGCCTGCTTTAACTGGGAGGATTTCCCGTTGACAGATGTTGTTGTCTGAGTATGATATTGAGTATCGAGCTCAGAAGGCTATTAAAGGTAGTATCTTGTCTGACCACTTGGCACATCAACCAATTGAAGATTATCAGTCTGTGCAGTACGAATTCCCTAATGAGGAGATTTTGTATTTGAAAATGAAGGATTGTGATGAGCCTACGCTCGATGAAGGGCCAGAGCCTGGTTCCCGATGGGGTATGGTGTTCGATGGCGCTGTTAATCAGTATGGAAATGGTATTCGGGCATTGATTATTACTCCTCAGGGCACACATTTTCCTGTGACAACAAGGCTAACTTTCAAATGCACGAATAATATGGCGGAGTATGAGGCATGTATTATGGGTTTGGAGGAATGTATTGATCTTAGGATCAAACATCTTGATTGTTGATTCTAAGTGTTGGCAGCAATTTTGGTAAAACAAAGAGTGTTCACAAAATGTCTTGTGTGATGTCTTAACATAAGATATCCTATGTACCTGCTGGAGTTAAAGAACATATGCAAGCAGGATTGTTTCAGAATGCCACATAAAATGACAAGGCTTCTGATATTGGTTGTACCTGCTGGAGCTTAACTGGAAGACATGTTCATGCAGGATTGTTTCAGATGACATACACAATGTCATGGTATCTGATATGGTTGTACCTGCTTTAAAAGGAAATTGGATTATGCAGGATTTTTCCAGATGTCAGACCCGATGTCATGACATCCTGTACACAGAACATTCAGTATGAATGTATGGTGTTTTGTGATTGCACAATTAATGGCAATCATTGGTTGATTGAAGATATGGCTAGCTGGCGCATTCTATCAGGGATTTCAACCAGATTTACTTATTTTCCAGGGAGATCTATACAGCTGTTATAAAAAGATTTGATTGGAAAATATATTTAGGGTTTTCAAGATGTCCAATGTTTCTATAAAAAGGGACTCAGAAAACCTGATTGTACACACAACCAAGACTGAGCGAAATTTAGAGAGAGAGCTAGGGTTTGTGTCTGTAGGTCATTCAAGTCATCCATTGATGATTGAATTGGACTGATTTGTCTTCTTGATCAAAGCTTTGAAGCAAGATCAAGAGTGTGTCTTCTTGATTGAAACTGTGAAGTAAAATCAAGAGTTTGTAATTGAAAAGTATTTTCTTTTCACAAGGGATTTTTGTTTAAGATCACGGGTTTGTGATTGTAAGGGAAGTGAGTGGGTTCTCATATCTAAGAGTGCTTAGGTAGAAATTGCACAGGTAGAGATTAGGTGAGAAAGGCTGTAACTTGGTGAAGTGTACGGATAGTCTTTGAACTAATTCTATTATAGTGAATTTCCTTCCTGGCTTGGTAGCCCGCAGACGTAGGTGAGTTGCACCGAACTGGGTTAACAATTGCTTGTGTGATTTGCTTTACAATTCTGTTTTATTATCCATTGTGTATTAACAGATATTAGTGTCGTGACATTATCTTCGACATCTTATATCTGATACCAGAATTTCAATTGGTATCAGAGCAGGCATCCTGCTCTGGTTCTGGGTGAGATCTAGGGGAAATACTTTCTGGTACAATGGAGAGAGATGGAGGATCTGTTCATAGGCCACCAATTTTGGATGGTTCTAACTATGACTATTGGAAACCTAGAATGGTAGCGTTTCTGAAATCCCTGGATAACAAGGCTTGGAAAGCTGTGCTAACAGGTTGGGTGCATCCTGTCATTACTAAAGAAGGAGAAGCCACCACTGAGAAGAAGCCTGAAGAACAATGGTCCAAGGAGGAGGATGATCTTGCTCTTGGAAACTATAAAGCTTTGAATGCAATATTCAATGGGGTAGACAAGAATATTTTCAGGCTGGTAAATAACTGTGAAGTGGCCAGAGATGCTTGGGACATTCTCAAGGTCACTCATGAAGGCACCTCTAGGGTAAAGATGTCTAGACTTCAGCTGCTCACCTCCAAGTTTGAAAACTTAAGGATGAAAGAAGATGAAAACATTCATGAATTTCACATGAGTATCCTTGAGATTGCTAATGCCACTGGAGCCTTGGGGGAGAAGATGTCAGATGAAAAGTTAGTAAGAAAAATACTTAGGTCACTCCCTAAGAGATTTGCAATGAAGGTGACTGCCATAGAAGAGTCTCAAAACATCTCCAACATGAGGGTAGATGAGCTAATTGGGTCCCTCCAAACCTTTGAGATGGGATTGATTGAGGGAACTGAAAAGAAAACCAAGAGCATTGCCTTTGTATCCAACACAGAAGAGGAAAACAGTCAAGATATGGATAAAGAGTGGGCCAATGAAGTTGCAATTCTAGGGAGACAGTTTAACAAATTGTTAAAGAAAATGGATGTCAGATCCAAGGCAAATGTCAAAAACATCTCATCTGACATCAGTAATGGAAGAAGAGTAAGGTCAGAAGAAAAGCCCAAAGAAGGAAAAGAAGTAAAGTGATATGAATGTGATGGGTATGGACACATTAGAAAAGAATGTGGTACCTACCTCAAGAAGCAGAAGATGAGTCTTGCTGTCACCTGGTCAGATGAGAGTGATACAAAGGAGGCTGCAAATCTTGTGACTGATTTGACAGGAAGATGGGGATCTGATGAAGACTCTAGTGATGGTGAAGTAACCTTTGAGGAATTGGCCTCTACCTACAGAGAGTTGTGTCAGAAAAGTGTAGAGCTGAACAAGCAGTCTTTAAACCAGAAGAAAGACATAACTCAACTTGAGAATGAGAAGGTAGAATACTTGGAAACCATCTCCAAATTGAAAACAGAAGTTGTGGCTCTAAAGGTCAAGCTATATGAATATCAACATGTTGAGAGCCAGAAGATAGTTCAACTGGAGAAAGAAAAAGCAGAACATGTGGAAACCATCTTCAAGCTAAAAACTGAAGTTGTGCTCTTAAGCTCAAGACTAGAAGAGACAACCAAGTATGTAAGGATGCTGAACAATGGATCTGACTCCTTAGACAAGATTCTTCAAACTGGACAAATCACAGGAGTCAAATCTGGAATAGGGTACCATAAAACCAAGGCTGAAAGTAGTTACACTGGCTGCAAACCTCAAGCTAAACCTAAATGCAGCAATAGTAAGAGCAGTTCCAAGATGTCACATCATATGTCACACCATCAGAAGAAAGAACAGCAGAAAGACAAACACCAAAGATGGAGATGTCATTACTGTGGGAAATTTGGACACTCAAGGCCCTTCTGCTATAAGCTGTATGGTTACCCTACCCCCTTTCATCAACATCATCAGAAGAGCAAACACCAAAGATGGAGATGTCAATACTGTGGGAAAGCTGGACACTCTAGGTCTTCCTGTTATAAGTTGTATGGTTATCCTAGCCATGTTCATCAACAGACTCACTATCAACCCAGACCCAAACATCACAGGCCTATCAACAAGAAGCAATGGGTTCCTAAGACAAATGTTACAAGTCTAATGGCTCACAAAGAAGAGTGGTATTTTGATAGTGGATGCTCTAGACACATGACTGGGAACTCAGACTTGATAACTGATCTTCACCCTCATGACTTAAGCTATGTAACCTTTGGTGATGGAGCTAAAGGTGAAATAAAGGGGATAGGCAAGCTTGAGTGTACTGGAGCTCCTAAACTTGACAATATTCTACTGGTCAAGGGCTTGACTTCAAATCTAATAAGCATCAGTCAGCTAGGGGATCAAGGTCTGAGTATCATCTTCACTAAAACTGAATGTCTGATTGTGAACAAAGACAGTGAAGTAATTATGAAAGGAATCAGGACCAACAACAACTGCTACATGTGGAGCTCTCAAATGGATAACCCCTCTAAGATAAGTACAGTTGCAAGAAGAATCTTCAAGAGAAAGGAAAAGTGTCAGATAAGGATGCCAAATCTCAAGGAATAAAAGGTCATGATGGCCCAAACACCTGAACATATGACTGGTGGTACTAAGTCTGAAGGTAGTAAGAGCTTTGCTGAGACACAAGGGACTATGAGTGCAAAGGAAATTAAGAAGATATCAGATGAAAGCAACAATGCTCAACCATGTCGGATGAAAATTCTGATAATTACATACAATGTCACACTCGATGTTATGACACTATACTATGACAACCTGGATGGTACACCTTTGTCCAAAGATCTTATTCAGCACAGCTGGACCAAGTACATCACTTGCTTTCATCACTCATGTAGAAAATATGTAGAAGACAAACTCATAGTTCTACAGCATGAAATGCAACTAACCAACAGGACTGTAAGGGATTGGTATGTTGTTCAACTGAAATATGAAAAGGGAAAAGTAGGGGACTGGTTTCTTGAGAAAATATGGCAATTAATGAGGAGTGGAAAAGGCAACAAAAATATTGTCTGCCCAATGAAAAGAAAAAGCCACATTAATAATGAACCATCTCCTAGTATTGGAAATAGCACACTCTGCCTGAACACAATTCTTTCCATCTTCATCAATCTTCTCAAAGAACCTCTGCTAGGGCAAAGAAAGTTTTCTCAAAAGTTCAACAACATGTCTCAACATCCGTCAACATCTAGCTCAAAATCCTTTCATACTAGAACTTCCTCCGTGGAACTTTTAGATGAAGATTTGATGGACATGACTCCTCTGCGTATGATACCAGGTAACGTTCCAAGCTCCCCTTCCATGGCTAGAGCTAAGCAAGGTAACACTCCTGAAAAATCGCCTGATAAAGAGGACATGCACTCTACTGATCGCATCATAAGTAACCTAGTTACTAGGATACTGAACGAAGAGCATGGAGTTAAGGACATCCTTACCCCTCTGTCCAGAAGGGACCCCTCACCTGAGGTGGAAAGCCAAGCTGAGAAAGATGATAACTCATCTAAAACAGAAAAGGAAGTAGCTGCTGAGGGACTATGTTCTCTTGAAAAAAACATACCTAGTATGTCCCCTGATACTGCTCAGGACATTGAGGAAGAAGGGTCTGAGGAAGAAGATGACACGTTGGTCAATCTTGTGAAAACAAGTGTAGCTAATAGACTGAGAAAAAGGAAGAATATGGCTGAGATAAGGACATGTAGGAAAGAGAAAAGGGTTGCTGGTATAGGTCCCTCCAAATCTTGGAGTAAAGTAGAGGTCAGGAAGAAGAAAGATAGTGAGAGTTCTGCATCTAATGAGAATGTTGAAGACGATGTCCCAGACATCTCCTCTGACAAAAGAAAGGCTGTAAAGAAGTCTTCCAACAAAGTAGTTGTTGAGCACCTAGTCAAATGGAGGTTTGTCACTCAAAGAAGGGTAGCAGTTGAAAGGGAATTGGGGAAAGAGACTGCTGAAGTAAAGGAAGTAATGGAGTTAATCAAGGTAGATGGTCTTATGAAAACTGTGATTGCTCTGCCTCAATGCTATGAAGGGCTAGTCAAAGAATTCATTGTAAATATTCCTGATGAGAGCAGGAAGGTCTGCAAAGTGGTTGTTAGGGGTAAGTATGTGAAACTTTCACCAACCATCATCAACAGGTTCCTAGGGAGAGGAACTGATGGAGGGTAGATCTAGAGGCTACAGATAATGAGATCTGTAGGATGATTCCAGCTGGCCAAGTTAAGGAATGGCCTAGTAGGAAACACCTTTCAGCTAGTAAACTAACTGTCAAGTATGCCATCTTGCATAAGATTGGTTCTGCAAATTGGGTACCTACTAATCACATATCTACCATCTCCATTGCTCTTGGGAGGATCATTCATGCCATTGGAACTAAGATAAACTATAATTTTGGAAAGTTTGTGTTTGATCAAACCATCAGACGTGCCTCCACCAATGCTGTAAAGTTGCCCATTGCATTCCCATCTATCATTTGTGGGATCATCCTGAGTCAACAACCAGGAATCCTAAGTACAAATGATATTCCAACCAGGAGAAAAACCCC